>NW_028317857.1:3511923-3823846 GCF_062004578.1 Staurois parvus | reverse complement strand
AGCTAGAATTTGGAGCCTGTGAGGGGGCCCAGGGAAGGAGCCTACCTGCAGACAGGTGCTGGAGAAGAGGATCTCTACTGTACCACTGTCTTCAAGGGAGGACTTCCTGAGCAGCAGGAAAGACCTGAAGGAAGCCACCAACCCATTGAGCTATCAGGAGAGGGCAGTGTGAGCACTTTTACACCCCCCAGGCCAGATAAAGGGAGAGTGCAGTCAGGTCGAAAACCCAACTAGCTTGTCATCTGGGGCTGCTGTGCTAAATTGGCAGTTTCTGGGCCCCTTTGCTCAGGGAATACCCTCAGGCAGCTGGGTGAAGAAGAGGATTCATCTGTGGTCATAAGAGGTACACCAGAGAGCTGGATGCTCTTAAAGGAGAGACTATTTTTTGTTCACATCTGTACATAGTTGCTAAGGAATTGTTCCTCAAATTTGCAGCTTTCTTGGGCATCCCATACACCCCTTAACCCCATCCAAGTTCAATACCCCTTAATAAAACCTAAAACAAAGCACAAGGACTGTTTACTATCTCCACTATGCAAGTCTGCAAGAAAATGTGAGTTGCCTGGCTGTGCAGGACTATAGGGGACCCAAAACTCAATGACTCCTAAGGGAGTGGTGCAACAATTGATAGAAGCTGTAGTATAGCTCCATTGAATGAAGGAGCTGGTACTCTTAATGGTAGTTGGGTACTCTTAAAGAGAATTTGCCACAGCTTCTCAGTTTTATGAAACCCTGCCCTGTACCAGAAGATTACAGCAGCAGGAGTGCGGAGAGTCATGTGAGGATGGAAAATTTCTACTGAACAAGGGACACATCTCACTAAAGGTAAGTAATGACCCTTGTGCTTATTTTTTTTTTTTAAAGTAAACTTATGTTTTAACAAACTGAATGCTATAAAAGTTAGGATTTACTGTAACAAGCACTTAAAAATAGTGCAAGTCCCCATTATCACACAGATAGGGGGTTATGTACTAAAACTGCATGGTGCAAACTCTGGTGCAGTTCTGCATAGAAATCAGCTTCCAGGTTTTATTGTCAAAGCTTAATTAAACAAGCTGAAGTTAGAAGCTGATTGGCTGCCATGCACAGTTCTGTTTTAGTAAATGTCCCTCAGAATTTACATCATGCTGGCAGTACAAATGTGGATGCCTGTGCACACTTCAGTTCCTATGACTGAATGTTGGGATTATGTTGAAGCCTACAATATGACCAGCATTACTTTTATTTGTTCTGTAGTAGACCAACGCGTTCTATACCAAGTGTTCTGATTTCATTCTCTTTCCTATAAACACAAACTTTATGTTTTGAAATCCTCGCTATAAATTCCCTCTGAATGTTGTTTCCAGTTAGACCTGGGCTATCCTATAATCCCAAGACTATCACAATATGGATTTTCTATTCCGCTGTTCCTTATTGCACTTCCACAATTCAATATCTCTTCTTGGGCCTGGAACCCTGTCAAGCTCTGAATTATGACTGTCAAAGATAACAGAGAATATTATATGTGTGTCTGAGTGTATAGGTTTTACTGCAGCTCCGATATATGTTCCTAAAAACTACAACTAAATTGCTGTGTCTGGCTCCAGAATTCTTGGGTCCATTTTGTCTGTCCATTACAAGCTCACTTTAACTAAGGGTGATTATTCTGTCTGAGTTTGTTGCTCATCACTGCCATTAAA
The DNA here is from genome assembly GCF_062004578.1 of Staurois parvus. NCBI lineage: Eukaryota > Metazoa > Chordata > Amphibia > Anura > Ranidae > Staurois > Staurois parvus. The sequence continues at coordinate 3,822,167 of NW_028317857.1, read as the reverse complement.
AAGAAAAGGGCAGTGAATAGTGAATATACTTTAAAAGCTGCTGATGTTTTTAGATGGCTCCTAACTGTCCCTATATCATAAATAAATGCACTGTTTAACTATCAGATATGCTGATATTGCTCTTAAAGGTTCTGTCCACCCAAAGTGATATTTTAGTTAAAGGTAGAGCCTGTGTTGAGTCAGCTCTTGGCTTCTTATCAGAGGTGAATTGAAGCATACTGTATCTGTACCAAAAAAACAAACAAAAAATATATTATATTGCAGCCTATCAGCCCTTATATGTTGAGGCTGCAATAGTTTTCATTTTTCAGGCTTTTTTCCTTTTTTTTTACTTGGTAATTCTGCAAGTAACACACTTTCCGTTCCTGGAGTGGCTACACTCACCTCTATGCTGCTTTTCTGAAAGGATCCATGGTTGTCACCCAGGCTGGACTTCCAACTGTCATCTCCAGTGCATTGAGGGTTTGGGGATTTGTAGTTTACAGAAGAAGATGATTGGTTAATTGAAGATTGTTTTATGTTTCCATCTCCTTTCACAGAAAATGGCAAGGACTGTAATTATTGAATATGTTCTTAACCCGAAAAAAAAGAAAAGGAACACAGCCACCACATCTAAGTCCTAGTAAGTTGCAGTACATTACATTTTTGTCCTTAAGCTTGACCCTTTCCTGCCCACCATGGTGTCCCTTTAACTGGACTTGCATGCCTAGGGGGCAGGAAGGTCTGCCTGCTCATGTGACCACTGTGATTGGTTGTCACAGTAGTACAATGTTTGGCAGCCAGTCCTGCAGGTTCAATAGTGAGGACTGAGAGCTGTCTTTGACAGCTTGGTCTTTGTGATGGTGCAATGAGCGCAAAAGCCTCTGCCATCCATAGACGTATATGGGCAACATGTAGGCTTTAAAGCCTACCTTCTTTTTCACTGCACAAACGCGTTACATGGGCGGCAGGAGGTTAGTAAACCTTTAAGGCATAATGGGGCCCCAGTAAATGTAGCAGCTTTGGTCCCTCATCCCTGCGATTGACACTGATAAGGCTTTCAATATGCACTAAGGAGACACACAAAGTGTGTCTATACTGGCCCATCCCATCAAATACCAACTACCTACAAGTGCATCTGCATTATGAAGAGACAGGAAGGTGCACAGCTTTAACTAATTGTGATACCCCACTTCTTTACTACAGGAGCATGAGGGTTGTAGCTGGGCCTCATGGACATCCACCAGGGCTGGACCAGCAACCTGAGATTCTGCTAGGTTTCTTATATCTTCTTATATATTTGGCATACTCCATCAACCAGATTCCACCACCATAATTTTTGGTTCTGTGGGAGCTTTGAGTTTTTAAACCAATTTTACTGTGTTCCAGCATCTCCTGTTGCATTCTTAGTATTATATTATAAGTATAAATCAAGCAGAGAGCGTAGAAGTGCTCATGATGACCAGGGCATGTAAGCAAGTCCAGGAACTCCAGTGCAGACACAGGTCACCTTCACACGAGCGGACCGACAGGGTCTGCTTGTCTGTTTTTCAGGTGGGTCTGATTGGTTCATCCATAAATTTCTATGGACCGGCGGGTGTCAGAAGCAATAGTCTGCTGACACCTGCCGGCATCCGATCCGATCCTGTACACCAAAAACAGATGGATAGGGACCCGTTCCCCATCCATCCAGCAGATTGGATCGGATGACAATCTGATAGAAACGGACAGGCGGTCCGTTTCCATCCGATCGTCCCATTGAAATCAGTGGGCAGTGTATGTGTGCTCTGCAGCAGCAGAGCGGACAGAGACCTGTCATCTGCCTGCTTAGCGGGGATCAGCGGAGAAAACCCCCGCTGAGCAGGCGGATCACACTGACAGATCCACTCCATCTGAAAAGGACCATAATGAGATCTATAAGAAATTATGAGGTGGTTTTACAGTTCCCAAAACTGAAATATATTTTATGATTGAGTCCAAATGAGTGTATGAGTGTGCATGTAGGTGGGACCAATCTTAACCACCCTGTATCGGAAGGGAATACTCTCACAGGGTATGAAAGTCTTTATGTAAATTGGCGCAGTCTATTATCAGCACAGATAACTGCGTGCTAGTATAAATGAAATCCAAAAGACGTACAGTCTCAGTACTTTACAGAAGGTAATACCGGAGAATTGCTTCTGTTTCTAAGGGTAGTGTCCCTTCTTATAGGCTATAGATGTTTGGGTAGGCTGCATTGGCACCACACCTCTACACCTGCCTATATGTAAAGAAGGAGCCTTCCTTGAGCTATCCCTTCTCATCCAGAACCTGACCCTGTGCTAAACACTGTCCCTCACAAGCAGGTTCCCCAGAAAAGCACCAAAATGATGTGAACTCCCTTATTTAAAAGATTCCCTCACCCAAGATGGCTGCCCAAGTCTCTAAGAGTTCAGTGTCCAGTCAGGCTACTTTCCTCTCTCAAGACATGTATGGAAGCTCTAAAGCAGTGGTCCCAAACCTACAGCCAGATGTGGCCCTTTGCTTGCTTTTACCCAGCCCTTTAGGCATACCTACCAACTGTCCCTTATTTCAAGGGACTGTCCCTGGTTTGGAACAAAGTCCCTCTGTCCTCCTCATTTGTCCCTCATTTTGGTCTGATCTATATAGTTGTATATAAAATGCACTATTTATCTTTCAAAAAGTGCTTCACAGTGCTAAACCTTTTATTCAATTTCTAAATTGCTACATTTGTAAATGTCAAAAGCTGGTTTAAATGAATAGTAGTGGTAAAAAAAATCACTTGTGAGTTTAGCTTATTTTTTTTTGTATAATTCTCCTTTAAGGGGGTGCCTTATGCCTACATACATTTGCTAATAAGTGTCCCTTGTTCCCATCTCAAAAAGTTGGGAGGTATGCCTTTGGGCATTATTTCATCCACTGATACCAACAATTTGGCATAATTCCCCCTACTGATACCAACAAAGGGGCACAATTCCACCCAATGACACCAACAATGGAATCAAATGACACCAGCGTTGGGGCCCAATCCCTTCCAATGACAGCAATGATGGGGCACAATTCCTCCCAATGATACCAATGATTGGGCACAATTCCTCCCACTGACACCAACAATGGGGCACAATTCCTTCCACTGACATCAATGATGGGACATTGTTTTTGCCCACTGATGTCGAAGCCATTTCTACTCCCAATGGCCACAGTAAGGCCCCCCTAATGTCTGAAGACTCCCCTTTCTAAGCAATAATGGCACTAGGTCAGGGCTCAAAATTTCCACTCTCCTGCTCGCATTTGGCAAGTGGAAATAATGTAGTGGTGAGTGTGTCCAGGACCAGAGCCAGGAGAGAAGGGGCAGTAAAATGCACCTTCCCCTGAGAAAAACCCTTGCCGTGTCCTGCCAACATTCCTTCGCTGCTTCTTCCTCCCCCACTCCTCTCCTTTCCTTCTTTTCTTCCTCCCCTCTCTTACTTCCTTCTTCTCCTTCCTTCCTCCCCCCCCTTCTTTCCTTCCTTCCTTCCTCCCTCCCTCTCTTCCTTCCATTGCTTGGGCTGCACTACTCACTTTTTGTCATTCTAATGTCTGTGGGTGCCACGGATTAGCACAGTTTAGTTATCCTATTTTTTGGCATGGGATAGGGAACCGGGACATGAGATAGGGAATTATGGTAGCTATGGTGGACTTACCACAGCACGTGGGGCAGATGGCGGCACTGGAAAATGGGACTCTGATGGGGACACCTGATGTAAAAGGGGACTCTAATGGAGACACCTGATGTAAAGGGAGACTTTGTTGGGGACACCAGATGTAAAAGGGGACTCTAATGGGGACACCTGATGGGTGTTTATTTACCATTTATTTTTGTAACTTTATTCTACATAAAACATGTAACAGTGTCATTTAATGAGATAATTTTAGGAGGGCATGATCAGGGGTGAAATTAGGGGCGGTGCAGGGTAGGGGTTTGGTGGGGCAACTGGTGGAACGTAACTCTTAAAGCCTAGCTAGTAGCTCAGGATTTGAAATTCTGAGCCCTGCACTAGGCCACCTACAGGGAAGGCTAACTGTACCTGACTACATGTGGATGTATTCAAACCTGACAGTTGTGCATACACACGTTTAAAGGATGTGCAGTCCCAGTTTGCAGTGTGCATAGAAGGCCCAAATTATGCTGCTTTTGTGCCTTATATTCCAATAAAATCAAAGTGGGTCCCCAGCACACTTTCAAGATAGCCAGCAAAAACCCTTTTTAATTCCTTTCAACAGAGGTTTTAGTTGCATATGTTGGGAAATACATGTGGTAAAAACACTGCTGCATTAGGGCACCTCTGAAAAGTTTAGTCCCTAACTCTACCCTATATAAGTTGCCAACTATGGGAGATTCATTTGAATTGGATATCTGACACACCAAAATGCACCAAAAAAGTGCATGCAGCCTTCACAAGAGCACTTTGCACAGCAATACAGCTTAGTGCACTGCTGTGTGTTGCTATGCAACAGTGTAAAAGGGGCCAAAGAGCCTATTCTGGGCTCCCACCCACCAATAGTCACCACACGTCTGCTCACAGCCCTCAATATATATCCTGAATGGGCAAAGTAACAGGTTAACGTAAAAGAAGAACCCCCTCACTCCCTAACACTCACCACACTCTCCCTCACGGCCCCTAGTAAATACCCTGAATGGGCAAAATGACTGAGTTTACTTAGGAGTCCTAGATTAATATTCGCCCTGTAGAATTTTGTTGATTAAATGTCATTTTTGAAACAAATGTTGGATTTTCTAATGGTTAGTGGGGTCAAATCTATGATCATTTTTTAACATAGTGACAAGAAAATTCAAAGGTGTTGGATGGATAATTCTTTCTCAAGAGACCAAAAGTCTGTGAATGTGGTTTTTATTCAGGAAGGTTCCCTTTCTTCAATTCAGGCCTATGCCCTGGCAACCACCATTTCCTTATCCAATACAAGTGCTTCAATGGCTAGTATGTCCAGTGTTGTATTTACTGTGAGGCAAACAAGGCTTTTGCCTAGGGCAGCAATTTTCAGGGGGGTATTGCAACCACCTGCTGTTATAAGACAGCTTCTCCAACAAGCTCATCTGAGCTCCCTGCTTCCACCACTGGCTCACCTGCAGGTTCCCGCTCCTGCCCCTGCACTTCGGGCTGATTCACCTGTCCCCAGCAGGAGCAAGCCATCCCCTCAGATGGAGTTGAGGAGGACCTGGCTGCCCCAGACGTCACATCCTTCATGCCGTAGTAGCGCTCTCTGCCCCATCCTCTCCCTCCGGAGCTGCTCACCCAGAGCCCAGACAGCACTCAATGCAAACACAAGATGACCCACAGAGGGCGGGGTTGTTGGTGGGTGGCAGTGGGTGGTGGTCATGGGGTGCTTTGGTGGGCAGCAGTGGTGGATTGTGGTGATGTATTGAACTGTATTGTCTCCCGTTATATTGTTGGCGCTATATAAATACTGTATAATAATAATAATAATAATAATAATAAATAATAATAATAATAATAATCGTGGCTGGGGGAGGGTGTTAGTGTTGCCTAGGGCAGCACAAGGGATAAATATACCACTGAGTATGGCCACTGTGACTGGACAGAGAAGCCACAGCAAAGTATGCAGGCCTGGGGTGTCTCTAAACCAGAGAGGCTCTCAGAGGAGTATTTTTGGCTTACAAAGGTATCAGCAGATGACTTGTTGAACCTTTTGTTTCTGAAGTGATTTTAAAGGCTGAAGGTGTTTTACCTCACACATTCTATGCATAAAGGTAAAAAAACTTCAGTATGCAGTTAGCCCCCAATACATACCTGAGCCCGATAATGATCCAGCACTGTGCACGAGAGCAGCTGCTCTCCTGTCTCTCTGCCTCCTCACTGGCTCAGACAGAGCCAGAGACAGCTAGTGAGGAGGCAGCGTGGAGCGGGACCAAGCCCCATTCTGTATGTCTTATGGACATACAGAGCAGGGTTCGAAAGCGAGCACACATGAGTGACCCTGGAGAAAGTGACTTGCTCTGGGGGCACTCAGTAAGAGGGAGGAGTCAGGAGAGCAGGTGGGGGACACGAGAAGAGGAGGATCGGGGCTGCTCAGAGCGGGTAAGTATACCATATTTTTTATTTTTTTTAACCTTTATTATCACTTTAAGTTTAAAACATAAAAAAGAAATCAAGTAGTTAAATTGGAGTTTTTCTTTAGCATTAGGATGATTTAAATCTTCCGTCTGCCATAAAAACAATCTCCGCTTCCAAATTTTAATCTCACTTCTGTTATTTTGTACTGTAGTTTGTGGAACAGTGGCGTTTTGGCTTTCCTTCCAAGTAAGAAGCTAGACCTTAATCGGCCATTTCCTCACTTTCCTTCCGGTCATTGTAAAATTGGGCATAGTTTGTATAACTTGCTTAGCATGAGCGCTCCTTCTCTCTGTAACAAAAGAAAAGAAAAATATGTTTATACATCCCATTGATTTATCTCATGTAGTCTCTAGCACATGACAAAGAAAAATGTTGAATTAGATTTCGGCTATTTTGTATTGTATTCTTTTGTATAGTGAGTGTTGTTTGAAGCAAGGCTTATTTGTTAAAATTTTCTTCATTGTGTGTTGGGAAACAAGGGCACAAATTCTGTCAAAATCAAATATAACATCCTTTCCTGGTTTGTGGGTCTGTTCATTTTCTAAAAATCATGAAGGTTTTTTGCTTTTTTAACCATTAGCCACCCAGCCTATAGCCGTTTGGCAGCATCAAAAGCGCTGCAGCTTTCCGGTTGCACGCCATTTGGCGTGCTCCTGCACATGCGCAGTTTGCGCAGTAGCAGAGCCGCGCAGCGGTGCGATCTGTCACCGGCCGTGTACCTCGGACATGGCCGATGACAGATCTGAGTACAGTTGTATACAATGGATGGCTTGATTCATGCCATCCATTGTATACTAGTGCCTAGCTGTGAATGGTCACAGCAGGTCACATGCACATGTCATGTGATTAGTTGTGGCCAAATCACAGCTAAGCACAAAAAAAAAAAAAAAACCTGAATGAATCGATGTCATTCAGTTAAATGCTTGCTTATAGCAAAGTAATTCTTTGCTATAAGCAAATTGTGTAAAAAAAAAAAACAACAAATACTGATCACTTCCCCAAAGTAGTACAATGTTACTATGGTAACATTGTACTAATTTGGTCATAGTAAAATATGAAAAAAAAATCTTAAAAAAATAAAAGAAAAATTTAATAAAAAATTTAAAATAATAAAAAAATTTAAAAAAATTAAAAAGAATATATATATATTTTTTCATACTGTCACCAGTCAGTGTTCCTGTTCACCGCCATGCCAGTTATATGATGATGCTGTACTCGACTGGTGACAGTATGTAAAAAAAAAATAGTGAAAATAATTTTTTTAATTTTTTTATTTTCCGAAAAATTATGACAAAAAAAATACAACTTCAAAAAACTCGCCATTCCTCTTATGAAGTACGTCCGACTGTCTACTCTGCAAAAAGGGGTCATTTGGGGATATCTGTACTATTCTGACATTCTTGGACCTCAAGAAATTAGATTGGCTGTCAGTACTTCAGGATTGATCAATTTTCAGATCTATACCATAGTTTGTGAACTCTATAACTTTCCTACAAACTAAATAATACATCTTAATTTGGGTTATTTTCACCAAAGACATGTAGCGGAATACATCTCGGCCTAAATTTATGAAGAACAATTATTTATTTGTAAACTTTTATAACAGAAACAAAGAAAAACGTGTTTTTTTTTCAAACTTTTTGGTCTTTTTTTGTTAATTTAGCAAAAAATAAAAACCCCAGCGGTGATTAAATACCACCAAAAGAAATCTCTAGTTGTGTGAAGAAAATGATAAAATTTTAGTTTGGGTACAATGTTGTATGACCGCACAATTGTCATTCAAAGTGTGAGAGCGCTGAAACGTGAAAAATGGCCTGGGCTGGAAGGGGTAAAATTGCCCGGTATTGAAATGGTTAAAGCTCTTCCATTCCATACAAGACAGTTGATTCGTGAAAACTGGAGAAGAAAAAATAAAAATTTGGGTTGTTGACTGTAGTGATCATGTTTATTTTGTTATAAAATAAGGGATTAATCTAGTTGCACATATGTCAGAAACACGTGAATAACAAGGCATGTTCCCGACCCGCTGGCAAAACGCATTGCTCTGTTCTAAATGGCAACTACCACACATTGGAAAACATGGTGCTTTTTACATGTACGAAACCCCACGGTGCCCCAGCACTATGTGGTTCTGTGTGGCACATTTTTAGAACAGGTTGTGGGACTTCTTTACCCATGTTTTCCACGTGTACAGCAGCCCATGCTAATGAATGTAGGGTAGGATAAGTGAACATTGTCATTCTAGGAATCTAGGTGTGTTATCTATCGGATTACCAGGTAAGGCTAGAGTAAAGACAATCTTGAAAATATAAACTAATGCAACCATCTCATCCAAGGAATGCTATGCTGCAATATATTATTTTTTTGTTTTTGGGTTTAGTTACAATTTAAACAATATACTACATGTAAATTGATAGGTACTGTAGTATTTTGAGGAAAGATAAAAGTTTGTGCTGGGTAGAATTATTGTGGCTCCTGACAGATTTATCCTACTTTGGCTTTCACTGTCATTTTACTTTGACATGCCTGCTATAACCGCTCACTGCACACCTGATCCCAGGGATCCTAGTTATTCCATGTATTCTGTAAAGCACTGACTTTGAGATATGTTGGCTCTGTATAAATGAATAAATTAAATAAATAATGTATGTCAAGACTTGCACCATGGATTTATTATATTATTTCTTACCTTTGCATATCACCGACGTATTCCATAGTGCTTTATGGAGTGAACTGTTCAAGGTTATTAAAATTATTAGCACTCATCCATTGCAGTAAAAGCAGAGTAGCCATGTTGATTTATAAACATTTTCAAAGGAGGGAACTGTTGTGAATGGACTATGCACTTTGCATAGCACTGTAGAATCTGTCATCGCTACAAGGGCCCAGAGGAGTGTTGGGGGGCAGAAAAAACAGATGATAATCTTCATTTTTACTGCCCCTGACCACCCAACTACAATCTGACATGGTGGCTATTTTGCTTTGTGGTTTGGCAATTTTAAAGTGTCATGTTGAATTTGGCAGGCCCAACCACCTATCAAACTCAACCACTGAAGTTAATGGGACCACTCAGCAACTGTGTGCCAAACAGTTGCGGCATGGTGAATCACTGTAAAAACACACTGGGAAATCATGCAGGAGGAAGCCATATTGCATCCTGAATGCTTGAAAATGTTTTATAACCACCTCTGAAAAAGCAATCACCCATGTCACCCATGTGAATGAGCCCAGATTAAGTACTGAATAGAGCACGAGTCTACAAATACCTATATAAAATACAACTATGAAACTACAGAACAAAAATAGGAATGAGTACAATTGAGAGTTTTAATTTCCCCAAATTTGTTTATGGAAAAAAAATTGTGAGATTCTGTGTAACCCCTTGGCGCCGGTGTCTCCTCCCAGCCCTTTAAGGGTTCCAGAAGCCGGGAGGCAGGGCGGGGTTTTAGGGCCATGTGATCGCAGTGATTTGCTGTCACGACGATCACATGGTCAGGAAAGGTCCCGATCGAAAGAGGAGATCGGGACCTTTCCATGAGTACCGAACATGTGTGCTGGGAGCGCGCAGGACGCGCGCTCTCAGCACATATGTTTTTTTTAATAGAACGCAAATGTGTGGCTGCTCAGCGTCTAGGCCCAGCGTCTAGGCCCAGCGTTCGGCTGGTGCCAAGAGGTTACATTTCAGACTTTTCGCAAAATGCATTGGAGTCAATGTGGAAGTTAAAAATATTTTTTTGGAAGGGTTCAATGAGTTTTAAATGTCACTGAGGGTTTCAGAAGCTCATTTCAACTATTCTGATTCTGTTCTTGTGTCAAAAAAGCAGCCCTTCATTAATATAATTTTTTTATGTTGCTGTTTTTTGTTTTACAAAAAGAAATTAAAAAAGATAGTGAAAAAGTAAAACAAAAATTTAAAATGATGCTATACAATTAACAATTACATACACAAAAATAGAAAAATAAAAACACAGAACACACAAAGAAAGCACAAACACTAAATGAAGTAAACCAAACTTCCCTAAATACACCTAGAAAACCTCTAAAAATATTTTAAAAAGGGCAGTTTTTTTTCCAAGCATATTTTATCTAAGCAGTTCAATAATCAATACTCTTGATCAAGTCAATATTTGGAAGTTTCCATCTTGGCAAAATTTCACAATTTCACAGAAACCACTCATTCTCACAAATAAGAATAAATATCAAAGTCAACTCTGAATTTACTAAAAGGTTTATGTTACAGTAATAAATAAAACAGTGCATCCACTGGCATTGTAGATTTCCTTTAACATCCTCCTTTCTCCTTGAGGACGGACACATGAATGAGTTGTGTACTCATTCACAAATACACACAGGAAAACAAGTCCCAGCTTCCTGCTACTTGGACAAACAAGTTGAACAATATGAGATTTAAACATCTTTACCCGGAGATGTGGAGGCATAAGAGCCCACAGGAAAAGTATAAAAGAAGCAAGGAAGCGTCCATTCACAGGAGTATAGTTGCTGTGAATAACAATAACAATGGTAGCCTTGCCCTCGGCAGCCAATCAGATGTTTTCTTCGCCAAAGAAAGTATAATCTGGAATGTCACTTCATGGACAACAAAACCATTTCCTTTTGTACTATATTTTCACAGTTGGCCTTCCAGCCAGGCTTCTCAGTGAGAACTGTATAGTCCCAATACAGTACATTCTGCATCACTTTACAAAGTATATAGAACTACACGTCAGTCACTTTGATTAGTCCTTTGAGTCTCCAATGATGGCATTTACAATGCTAGCCCTACCAGAGACATACACACCAGTGTGTTCACCTACACCCCCGATGTGTTTTTGGATCAGTCGAGGAAACAGGAGCATTCAGATAGAATCCACACTAAAGAAAGCAGAACATACTAATGTCATGTAGAGAATTACCCTGGTAGAGCCTAAACCAGGACAAAACCTGTTTGTTGATAACTACACAGCCACTGTGCTTTCCATAATTTTACTCTAGGCATAATCAACCAATGTTTTAAAAAAGATCTTTTCCTAGACCAGCTTTTCTCTTTTCTTTTTTATTCCAGAGGAACCCTTGAAATAATTTTCAGGTCTTGAGGAACCCTTGCTAAAACCAATTAATTGACAGTCAGAGGAAAAATCCCCCTTACATTGGTGGCCAGTGGGAAGAATGCTCCACTAACAGTGGTGGTCAGAATGTTAGCCTTACAGGCAGCTAAAAAAGACCATTGGTGTCATGCAGCTGGGTCTGCCAAGTGCTGTAGGCCCTGGAACTATGCCAGGCACCATTACATGGAAGGTCAATCAGCCACAGCTCAAGGAATCCCTAGAAACTTCTGGAGAAACCCTGGTTGAGAATGACGGCCCTAGACCATTCTTATCAACAACACATCTCCCATAAGATTCTATATGAATATAGTGTATTTCACTGTATACACTGATTTATGGCATTGTATATGAACTATTTTTAGAACTATTGTCATTTAAGCACCTTGTATTTACTTATTGGTTTATTTAGGATTTAGTCACTGGGGAGGAGGGATATAATTGCCAGCCCACGGGGCATTATAGCACATGCATATTTGTGGAGACTCTATGTGTAGTAGGGAGTTCATCCGCCATGACAGTTGCTGGTTCAAACTGGTTTGAGCACAAGATGCTTTTCTTAAACTTCAAACAGGAAGGTAGGCGGTTAGTTCACCTTGTGGATGTTTACGTCACAGGCACAAACTTCAAACCACATTTCCTAAGTAAAAGAAAGGTTAAGTGCATTAAAAGCTCTTAGAAAATGACAGTATATATATGTTTACAAGAACCTTCATTGTTAGACCCCCAATATTTCTACTCAATGGAAATGAAAAACACTGTAAATTAGAATGATAAAATTATACAGATGACATTAACTAAAACAAATAGTATTAAAGGAGATCTACGGTCACAGCAAACACTTTCATTGTATAACATCACCGTTACAACAACACTATTATTATTATTATACAGGATTTATATAGCGCCCACAGTTTGCTCAGCGCTTTACAATATAAAAGGAGACAATACAGCAACAATACAGTTCAATACAAGAGGGATAGGAGGACCCTGGCCTTGGAGCTTACAATCTAAGAGTACAAATAATAGTTATATTTGATAATCCAGTATATAAACGTACCATGTTGTGAGCACTGCCCTCCTGGATTCTCTACATGCTTGGCAGCTTCTCCTCTGCTGTTTACTTTCAATTTCTAAGGACTACATATCCCATGGTACCTTGCTGCCCGCAAACAGTGATTCCTGTACTGACTCCGCCTCCTGAAACTCCTCCTCTCAGCACCTCTGTAGATCAGAAGGCAGGCTCTGTGAAATGTGTGACACAGCAGTCAGGGCATAGTGAGTACATGTCACAGAATTAAAGAAAGCAAATGTGTGGGGATCTTTACAAAGTAAGTTTACAAACTTCAAAATGGTTTAGCGTAATAGAAGGGTACAAATAACTGAAACACAATGTGGGAATGAATATATGATTTTACATTTTGACCATAGATATGCTTTAACCATGTGACAGGAATTGCAAATCAATGATGTTTTTCATAAGACAATACAGAAATGGATAGGGGCCCAGGCAGCTGAAAGAGATGGCTCTCTCTGCAGCCGCTGAAAGCTGGCTTCTTCTCCTCTCCTTTCCTCTGGCTTTCAGTTGCTGCAGAGAGAGCCATACAGGGAAACGGTTACAGTAATTGCCCCACCCCGGTGCACCCACCACCCTCCCTGTACACCATACATTTCCCCCTGCTGCCCCCACCCCTGTAATGTTGCCGGCTTCCCTCCTCTCATTCCCACCAGCAGCTGCAAGCAATAAGATCCTTCAGTATGGAAAGTGTGGAAAGGGTCTGGTAAATATGTCACATTTACCAGCCCCTTCCTTTCCTGAATGAACACAATGAGTGATTGGTACCAATCAATCACTATGTTCATTCATAATTGAAGCACAGTAAACTGTGTTTTCTTATGGGGGGGCGCTTGTCAGGTTGGCTGTATGGGGCCCCCGTGGTTTGGGGGTCCCTGTCAGGCTGGCTATATGGGGCCCCATGGTTTCTAACAGCAGCCCTGGATAGATAGATAGATAGATAGATAGATAGATAGATAGATAGATAGATAGATAGATAGATACAATTAGATAGATAGATAGATAGATAGATAGATAGATAGATAGATAGATAGAATTAGATAGATAGATAGATAGATAGATAGATAGATAGATAGATAAAATTAGATAGATAGATAGATAGATAGATAGATAGATAGATAGATAGATAGAATTAGATAGATAGATAGATAGATAGATAGATAGATAGATAGATAGATAGATAGATACAATTAGATAGATAGATAGATAGATAGATAGATAGATAGATAGATAGATAGATAAAATTACATAGATAGATAGATAGATAGATAGATAGATAGATACAATTAGATAGATAGATAGATAGATAGATAGATAGATAGAATTAGATAGATAGATAGATAGATAGATAGATACAATTAGATAGATAGATAGATAGATAGATAGATAGATAGATAGATAGATAGAATTAGATAGATAGATAGATAGATAGATAGATAGATAGATAGATACAATTAGATAGATAGATAGATAGATAGATAGATAGATAGATAGATAGATAGATAGATAGATAGAATCAGATAGGCCCATAGAGGAAATCGGATAGACAGATCTTTGTTGTGTGTGTGTAGAAATCATAGTATCTCCAGTATGAAGTAATGAGGGTTTCTGTTTCCGTGGTTGTTTGTTTTTCTGGCTTCCTGCTCTATAAACAGTTATAAGAAGAAGAAGCGGTGGATGTTGAAGTCACACACTGTGGGAGATGAGGGAGAACTTGACTCAGATCCCAATTACTAGAGGTATGTGGCCTTTGACACGGTGAATGGTTTGCTTTTTAACCCCCTGCATTCCGGGAGGTACCCTGACTCAACGCACCCTGGTGGGTGGCTCCTTGATGTGAAAGAGATAGCAGTGCCCATAGACACAGCATTGCTGCACCATTGCCATGGCTATTGTAAATATTATTATGAAAGCAGCAGAGCATTGCATGTTATTGGGAGGTCATTGTGAAAGAGACTAAAATAGGAAAGCCTGGAAAATAAAGTATGTCCCATGAAAAGTCATGTGTCAGATCCACAGGACTATATGGAGGCCGTGGACAAAGCTGGGTTTCATTAGGCACCAAATAAAAAAGCAGTTTACGATTCTCCAGGAGTGTTAAATGAGATGACATATTATGTGAGGTCCCGTCATTGTCTGTCTGGAGATGCTGATCCCATGAAATGTGCAGTCATTGGATTACATGTAAAATACTTCACTCCCAGCTGTCCCTGTTTTGGAACTAAGTCCCTCTGTCCATTTTTTCTTAAGAGAACTAGAGGTCACACTAAACAATATCCTTATTCTCCTTATCCTCCAAAAATAGTCCATACACATCCAAAACGTAATGACCCTGTAATCTATTTTTCATTAAATTGTTTGTTACTGTGTTTTTCTGCCTCCTTGTAATGTCATCCATGAGTTCTCAAACCTCTACTTTTCCCCCTCACCTTCATTTGTTTAGAACAAGCAGCGCACATTAGTTGAAGTCATGTACACTGCTCTATGCACACTACAAATCCCATAGTCCCTGGTCCTTTTTGGGAGAAAGCAAGAGAGTGTGGCTACACTCCTACATACAGTGGGACCATGAAGATTGAACATAGCCATTGTCAACAGGAAGTTGGATAATAGCTAATAATAACTAGAAAAGCTACAATTTCTGGGGAAATTGTGTGAAGTGTTCTTGCCTCCACCAGTAGTCTACAACTGGAGTGGGCGGAGTAACTGGGTGGAGTGGCTGGAGTAACTGTAAAAAGGTCGATAGGCGGAGTGAGTTGCAAACAAATGGAATATAGTGAAAACTATCAGGACTATGGCTTAGCCGTGGACATTTTTAGTGGCAGCGGGGATAGCTGAACGTTTTGATGTAAGATTTGTGTAGGTGGGCTTGAAAATGAGGGAGTGATGGCAGTTTAGAAATCATGTCCTGATTTTTCAGCAAGGGCAGAGAAGAGCGGTTAAAAACAAACTGCTCCAACTTGCTCACTTAACTGGCGGTTGCCATCTTCAAATGGTTGTAGTTTAAAAATTTAAAATCCTACACCAAATATATATTGTGAGAATCACAAGACCCAGACCTACATTTTGATGCATAGTATGTCTCTGAAATATTAAAAATGAAGGCACAGTCACAGTTTAGAAATTGCCCTTCAACTTTGAGGTGGCTAGAGTGGAGTTTCAATGAATGTCAATGGGTGGCGTGAGTTGCAAACAAATGGTCATATTGTGAAAACTGTCAGGACTATGGCTTACCCGTGGACATTTTTAGTGGCAGCAGGGATAGCTGAACGTTTTGATATAAGATTTGTGTAGGTGGGCTTGAAAATGAGGGAGTGATGGCAGTTTAGAAATCATGTCCTGATTTTTCAGCTCCCACTCTAGTTTTGAACATTCCGCCATTCATTCCTATGGGACCAATTTCACAACAAAAACGCTGATATTTTGTGAACCATTCGGCGAAACGTTCCACAAAGTAATAGCACACCAATTGGGAACAATCCGCACGTTTCGGTATATTACTGTCTATGTAGTGTAAAAACTGTGGGAGGAGTTAGGGTGGTAAATTTCGCTATTATAATAAGAATATATATGTGAGATAACAGGAAGTGGTCTTGCCATGCAAGAACACTTAATAATTGAGATTTGGAGAAGGCTGAGAGCAATAGAAGGGACTTTTTGAATTAAGAATATGAATGTATTATTTTTTTTAAACCAGAGTTTTGAGTCGCTTTAAGTTGTGCCTCTTTTTGGTGTGATATTTAAGCTATAAAAGTGTTATACTGCACTAAACCTTTCATCCAACCTCCAAATTACTGCATTTATTTACAACCCTTTAAAAAGGAAAAGCAGTGGTGAAAATTTTAAACATTGTGGAATTGACTATTATTTTTTTGCATATTAATTCTTCTTGGTCCATGTATTTGGGGGGGGGTGTATCAGATGGGTGTCCTTTGCCTACATACTAAAGGGGGAGATTTACTAAAATGAGTGCACAAAGAATTTGGTGCAACTGTTTATAGTAACCAGTCAGCTTCTAGGTTATAACTGAACAAGTTGAAGCTGATTGGTTACTATGCACAGCTGCACCAGATTCTGAGTGCGCCACTTTTAGTAAATCACCCCCTTTGTGGTAAAAGGTGTCCCTCTTTCTCATCTGGGAGGTATTTGTAAAATGGCATCTCTATCAGCAGGGGTGAGTTTGGGTTTGGTTTGTACTGTACTAAAATCTGGCAGCCAGCTGTATGGCTGGGCCAATGAGCTGCGGACAGGAGGTTTCCCTATCCACAGCTATACATATACAGAGGGGTGGGGATGCTCATGATATCATTGACCTAATATAGCTACATGGCCATATTAGAGCAATGCCATTGGATCAATAATGTCACAAGCATCCCTGTCCCTTTATGTGCATCTGTGGAGTGGGGAATATCCTGGACCAACCGGGATGCAATCATGTGACAACTTCCATTGGGTTCGGGTAAACTGGTTTCGAAATGATTTTGGATCCAAACCTATCTCACACCTATCTAGCAGGCAGTGGGGCGGACTGACCATTTGGAAACTCGAGGGCTCGGGGTCAGTAGGGGGCCCTATGAGATGCCCCTGGTACCTTTTTCATAGGCTTTTTTGAGTTTGGGCAAGGACACAGGGGCCCCATGATCCCCTATTGCCCGGGGGCCCCATGAGTTGTCAGTCCGCCCCCTACTCAGTAAGCATCAGCAAAGTGTTAAAGAGGTCAGAACAGTATGCCAGCCCTATGTCTGTACTGGCATACAGGAATGTGTTCTGCAGTATATAGCAGGTCTCAGAGCCATGGATAAGGGGATACCACCAGTCCTCCTGTACGGGGCCCAGGCAGCTGAGTGAGTCAGATTTGGGCAGGGGCAGGGGGGTGATCAGCACGGTGAGGGGCTTCTTTTCCTCTCTTTCCCACTGGCTTTCAGCTGCTGCATAGAAAGCAATACAGAGAATCAGTTTCAGTAACCTCCCCCCCCTTTGCCCCCCCCATCACCCTCCCTGTGCACCATACGTTACTCCCTGATGCCCAGGTCCCCCTGTGTGCCACCCCCCCCCCTCCCCAGTGCCTCCGGCTTCCCTCCTTCCTACTGGCAGCTGCAAGCACACAATATCATCCTTCCGGCTGAAGAGTGGGGGAGGATCCAAAATAATGTCACAGTTACCAGCTCCATCCATTCCTGAGTGAACACAATGAGTGATTGATACCAATCACTCACTGTGTTCATTCATAACTGAGCATAGTAAACGCTTTTTTTGGGGGGGTGGGAGAGCGCTCTGTCAGATTCGCTTTATGGGGCCCCATGGCTTCTAACAGCAGCCCTGGCAGGTCTAGTTCTGCAAAGAGGCCTTGTTTCAATCTCTTCTTTCCATTTTGATATAGTGGGGTACAACTTCCTCCATCCAGATGATCCACTGCCCCAAACCCCTTTCTTTGTAATCTGGAGATCTGAGAACCCCTGTTTGTGACCCAGGAGAGGAATTCCCTAACACACCCAGCACAGGGTCCTTTCCATAGTTAAGCTGTGGCAAGAGGAATGAGGAGGGAGGGGGGACGTGTCATGCTCTGCATTCCTCTTGCCATTGTTTGTCCCAGGAAAGTACTTACAGCCAATACAAGCCGCATTTGTGAGTCAGCCGTCTCCTTCATAGCTGTTGTCAGATTGGCTTTGGCAGGAGGGGATGGAAGGCAGGTCGGCACTCCTAATCAAGGCAGGTAAGTATTTAGCAATGTGGGGCAAACGACTACATGTAGATTGTCTCCTAGGGTACAGAACGGTAACAAACAAATTATAATGATAGATCTTCTTTACGTGTTCCTGTTTTAGCCAATAGAAAGCTGGTTATTAGAAGGAGGAGTAGACACAAAATCATGTGAAAAAATGCAAAGTACAACACGTGTTTTTGAGCCACTCCAAATGACTGTCATCATGCGTTAAAGAAGTCCCATTACTTTTTCAGAGCATTGAGCTACAGCACAAGGCTCAGGTGTGAATGGCTGAAATAGAACAACATGGGAATCTGAGTGTCAAGCATTGAAGTGCTTCAGATTGCTCAGGTGTGAATGGGGGCTTATACAATAGGGCATAAAATCATGAACCACATGATCTGCACCATTTCTTAACATTACACCGCACATTATTGAAGTTATGTTTTGATATAGCCAGTGGGGTTGATTTAGTAAAAGCAAATATACTTTGCACTTTGCAAGTGCAGTTGCTCCAGGGCTTAGTAAAAAGCTATTTTGCTGGCACATGATTGGATGATAGAAGTTAGCAGAGCTTGTGCTCATTTACTATGCTCTGGAGCAAATGCACTTGCAAAGTGCGCAGTCTGTTTGTCTTTACTAAAACAACCCCAATGGAGCTTTAGGTGCAGGGTTTGCATGTGAACTATTTTGTTTTACTATATAACTGCAATGGGGGTGATTTTACTAAAGCTGTAAAGGCTGTTCAAGATAAAAAGTGAATGATAATAAAGTGTTACTTAACCCAGGACCCTGAATGTCCTATATCTGGTCTCCCACAGCACACAGAACATGGAAATGCAATTATTTTAGTAAATATAAACTGCTAAATACCTTTTTTCATTAGCTGTAGATAGCAGCCTTGTGACTTCTATCAGTGACCAGCTGAGCACTCATTAAAGCTTGTAGGAGGAGTTTTCATTCTCCTCTGCCTGTCCTATGAGGCTGCATAACCCCTGACCCTCTGTCTGGACAGCACTGATTGTCCCTATATACACACCAAACTGAGCATGTGCAGCGTGCCCCCAAGCCTCTGTTCGATCAGGAGATGAAATGGGGACAGTAGAAGAAGGGGAGGATCAGAGAAGACAGGATCAAACATCCTTTTTACAGAATGCAGAGGATTATCCCCTTAAGTTACAGTAAAGCATCCTTTACTGCATATACAGACTGATTTTACTGTTGTGGGTTTAGTAACACTTTAAACTAGCTAAACCTGCACTCACTATGAATACTAAATCATATGCAAAGGAAATAATTGGCCAATTTAGATTTAGGCATTGAGGCAATACACAACATAACCGCAACAAATGTTAAATGCCTTGATGTTTTGGGTTGCTATTGGTTTGGAAAATCTCCTTTGCACACTAAGGCAAAACTCCAAACTTTTCAAACAAAGGGCCAGTTTACTGTCCTTCAGACTTTGAGGGGGTTGAATTGTGGCCAGTGGAAATACGTAGAAAGTAGAAAATACTCTGGTGTCAATGTGAGTATAAAATGCCCCATCATTAATGGAAAAAATAATGCCCCATCATTGGTGTCAGTTGGAAGAATGGTGCCCCATCATTGGTATTAGTAGGAGGAATAGTGCCCCATCATTGGTGTCAGTTGGAGGAATAGTGCCCCATCATTGGTATCAGTGGGAGGAATGGTGCCCCATCATTGGTATAAGTGGGAGGAATAGTGCCCCATCATTGGTGTCAGTGGGAGGAACAGTGCCCCATCATTGGTATCAGTGGGAGGAATGGTGCCCCATCACTGGTATCAGTGGGAGGAATAGTGCCCCATCATTGGTGTCAGTGGGAGGAATAATGCCCCGTTATTGGTGTCAGTGGGAGGAATAGTGCTCCATCATTAGTATCAGCGGGAGGAATAGTGCCCCATCATTGGTGTCAGTGGGAGGAATAGTGCCCCATCATTGTTACCAGTGGGAGGAATAGTGCCCCATCATTGGTGTCAGTGGGAGGAATAGTGCCCCATCATTGGTGTCAGTGGGAGGAATAGTGCCCCGTTATTGGTGTCAGTGCAAGGAAAAGTGCCCCATCATTGGTGTCAGTGGGAGGAATAGTGCCCCATCATTAGTATCAACGGGAGGAATGGTGCCCCATCATTGGTGTCAGTGGGAGGAATAGTGTCCTGTTATTGGTGTCGGTGCAAGGAAAAGTGCCCCATCATTGGTGTCAGTGGGAGGAATAGTGCCCCATCATTAGTATCAGTGGGAGGCATGGTGCCCCATCATTGGTATCAGTGGGAGGAATAGTGCCCCATCGTTGGTATCAATGGGAAGAATAGTGCCTCATCGTTGGTATTAATGGGAGGAATAGTGCCCCATCGTTGGTATCAGTAGGAGAAATAGTGCCCCATCGTTGGTATCAGTGGGAGGAATAGTGCCCCATCGTTGGTATCAGTGGGAGGAATAGTGCCCCATCGTTGGTATCAATGGGAGGAATAGTGCCCCATTGTTGGTATCAGTGGGAGGAATAGCGCCCCGCAGTTGGTTTCAGTGGGAGGAATAGTGCCCCATTGTTGGTATCAGTGGGAGGAATAGCGCCCCGCAGTTGGTTTCAGTGGGAGGAATAGTGCCCCATTGTTGGTATCATTGGAAGGAATAGCGCCCCATCGTTGGTATCAGTGGGAGGAATAGTGCCCCATCGTTGGTATCAGTGGGAGGAATAGCGCCCCGTAGTTGGTTTCAGTTGGAGGAATGATGCCCCAAGGGCCAGATAAAAGCAAGGAAGGGACCACGTCCAGCCCTCAGGCAATGCACAAGTATTTCAGTGCATGCATTCATCACAGTGCACTGTGGCAAAAAAAATTTGTGAGACATCTCTTTATTGGAACATTTTTGTGCAGTGAACATCCTCTAATAAATCAACTTCAAAATCAATAAAAAAAATATAGAGGGTTATTAGGGTCAGTATGAAAATAAATAGAAAGAAAATAGTGGGATGTTTTATGAAGTTTACTCTTCAGATATGCTAAGTGCTAAAAATAAAGTAGAATAACAAGGCTGGATTCCAGGCACACTGAGGGTCATTCGTAAATAAAGACTTGTCTGTTTTCCTTTGTCTGCTTTATGTATGACTAGGATTGGGAACTTCCCCCATATAATGAGGATGTGACTTACAGGATTGGTTTACTGGAAACTGTAAAAACAAGATACTTGTAATAATTCATTTCAACTTTGTCATTCTTCCCCATAAATATTGCACACTGATCATTCACCTATGTCTCACCCTAATTAGGGAAATTTTTACATGTTAGCTGCCTTTAATCTAGACATAGTCTACACTATATGTATTTAAAGCTGAATTCCAGGTATGGATATTTTTGCATAGTTAAATTGGTCCTGCTTGGACATTTCATATCTGGCCAATCCGTGTGGAAGCAGAAAATCACTGTAGTAGTTGCTGCTACTACAGTGATCCTGTCTTCTGGGACCTGTGCTGAGTGGTTCTCCTGCTACATAGTAATCACAGGGGGTCTCTCTCACCAATCAAAGAAAAACAACCCCAACACCAGCTACCTCCCATCCCCCAAATGGATGACTCTCACCTCCTATGAAGCACCCTGCACCCTCATTTAACCACTTCCCATCCGGCCCATGTACATAAATGTCCAGACAGGAGCAGTGCAGGAGCAGGTGGCCATTTCTAAACAGCCTCCGCATTCACTGTCTATGCGCGCACCCTGGAAGCGTGCGACACCACGATCGCTGTATGGGACCTCTGTGTGAGGTCCCAATTCATGTGACCACTGAATGGCCAATCAGTGATCACATGCAGAGTAGTAAACAAGATTCCTTCCTGACATCATTGCTTACTACGTGCAAAATCTGTGAATGATCACAGATATCACATGGTACAAGGCTATTCACAACAGCCTTGTACCATGTGACAAGCTGTGACCAATCACAGTTCTCACTGTATTTCTCAATGGTTGCAAGAATGCAGCTAGAGAGAAGGAAAAAGTATTGATTTTACAGCCTTTATGGGTGTAAAGCAATCAGTGTGAAAAAAAAAAATCTTCATTACCCCCCTGTACTGCTAGGGTAACGGTATGTTAAAAAAAAAACATAAATAATAATATAAAAAAAAATTAAAAAGTACAAAATGTTTTTGAAAAATTATAATTTTTTTATACTAAGAAGATAGATGAATACATTTTGACCAAGATTTATGAAGAAAGATTATTTATTTGCAAACTGTTATAAGAAAAACACTTTTTTTTCAAAATGTTTGGACTTTTTCATTTATATAGCAGAAAAATAAAAATCCCAGTGGTGAATAAATACCACCAAAATAAAGTTTTATCTGTCTCAAAAAATGGTAAAACATTCATATGAGTACAGTATTGCATGACCGCGCAATTGTCTTTCAAAGTGTGATAGCGCTGAAAGCTGAAAATTGGCCTGAGCAGGAAGGGGGTGAAAGTGTCCGGACTTGAAGTGGTTAAAAGAAGAGGAAATTTGTATACACATCTTTTCCCAGGTGTCTTCAGTCTTGTGGTGTCGTTCTGACCTCCATGGTGTGCGAGTCTTGAATGCTGCCATGTAATGATGTGGTGCATCTCTCTGCAGCATTTTCCTGCCATCAAGGAGACCTAATGACACTTCCCAGGGGGCAGGTCATTGACTCCCTGGGCTCACAGAAAGTAACACAGGGCATCATTTAACTCGGAACAGCAGCACCCTCTAGTGGTGGAGAGGACTTCCTGAAGAGGACAGTGCCTTAGGTAGGTTGAGTATTGCAAATATCTTTAGAAAAATAGATATTATGTGTTGTACAAACTGGGAACCTCTCTATTGTAACGTTACCCATATAAATTATAATGTTTACAAATAAACAGACTGCGCTAGTAAAAGAAGAGTGTCCAAAAATTCTATATCTAGTGAATTCCAGTGGTAAATAAATATATAAATATAAATCAAAAAATCTTATAAAGTCCCAAAAACGCTCCGTGAGGACTTCAATGACGAAACGCATAGGGCGGGGCTTGATTGATGTGACGTCAACACGTTCCCAGTGGTCAGTACAGCGCATGTGCGACGAGGCTGGGTTCGTTTGAGTACATTCTGTCTATGCTGATTGTGCTGGTGTTGGCTGGGACACCATTTTGTGTGAGTGTGATGAAGCTTTTAATAAAGTAATGATTTTAGAGGTACTGCACCATGAGCTTTTGTTCTTTATATTCCGAGTGCTTATCCCATACCTGATTGAAGAGGTGGTGTTCTGATTGAAGTGGATCTACAGAGTCACAGTTTCTACTGCAGAGTATTGCTCCCAGGGCAGTGGAGATTGTTTTTCAAGCCAAGCTTTGTCTCAACAGTCTACAGATCATTGCTCCCAGAGCAGAAAGCGCTTATGCCGATTTATAACATTATCAGCATATTGCTTTGGTGAGTTTATTCATTTTATTTGGTGGTGGACTCACTTGGTGGATTTCGTTTCTGAACACTTTATCATCAACAGCAAAAAATTGTTTTTGGGACTTTATATGATTTATTTGATTTATATTTATATATTTATTTACCACGGGTATTGACTAGATATAGAATTTTTGGACACTCTTTTTTTACTAGCGCAGTCTGTTTATTTGTTAATATTCATGCACCTTATTATTATAGGGCGGATGTTGCAGCTGGTATAATCTTTATATATATATTTTTAGGAAGTGTATTGCTGTATTTACCTTTGTGGCACCATCCATATTTACATACAAATCAAAATGTTTGCAAACTATGTGGCGATCCTAGCGCTGCTTGCAAATATTGTGTCATTCAAACACAAGCACCATATTAAAGGAGAAGTATGGCCAAAGCATTTTCACTTCTACTTCTCTTGTGGATCACAGGAGTGCACTTATTTCTGCCCTTATTTCTGCACTCCTGTGACCCAGTTTCAGCTGACTGCAGGCTAAAGTCAGCTGATGTCACTCAGCCGGTCCAGGCTCTGGAGGGGTCCTGACTTTAATGTCAGTGTGTTCCTGTGAGCCTGAACCAGCCATTTTCACCCCTTCCAAAGCCCGGTGTTTCAGTGGGTGCTGGAGGGGCAGAGCAGAGAGCCTGAGGCTGACAGTCACTGGATCTCTGCTCATTGAATACCAAGAAATTATTGATTAGCAGTCTTTGATTGCTTAGTTCTTGGTCTTATGCCCCATACACACTATAAGAAAATTGTAGTAAAATTTTCGTACGAGGACCGATCGTCCAATAATTGGATCGTTAGTACACAGCTTTTGAGAGCCGATCACGACAATTCGTAAGACAATATCCGAAGGGACAAGCGCAAAAATGTTTCTTGTACAATACCAGATCGTACAATTTTAGTTTAATCAGTACAGTAGTCGTCTGAAAATACAATACAAATACAACGCAAGTCATGACATCACTTTCTAAATTATTTTCTTTCATAGGAGAATTTTCATATCTTCAATAACCTTTTCACTTTCGATGTGAGACTAGCAGGCGGAAAACAACGGCCCATCGTTCGTCCGATAGTCTCATCGTGTGTACGGGGCATTTGAGGCAACTGGGGACAGATGTAGCATCAGACTGTATCTATGTGAGTATGTGTGTTTGTTTTTTTAACCGCTTGCCCTCCGACCTATAGTAGAACTACTGCCACAGGGCAGCAGGATTGCACAAAGCCACACATATATACATGATTTGCATTTCCGGATAGGGGGTGTGCATGCACATGCTGCCCTACGCACGCTGCCATTGGCGGCTAGACATGTCAGTCACCAGGTCCCAGACAGAGATTCCCCACTGGTACCCAGCAATCACCATGTAGAATTGACAGGGGAGAGACCTGTGTGTAAACACAGGTGTCTCTCCTGCCAGCAAGGACATGCTGCTGTGTATTTCTCTGCACAGCTGAGAAATACACAGCAGCATGTCTCCCTAGAAAAACACACACAGCACATCATGTAAAACAGCACACTGTTAACCCTTTGATTACCCCAGATGTTAACCCCTTCCTGCCCAGTGTCATTAGTGCAGTGTCAGTGCTTTTTATTAGCACCGATGCCTGTATTAGTGTCATCGGGATGTCAGTGGCAGTTAGTCAACAGTTCCCACCCAGTGTCAGAATGCCCACCGCAGTCCCGCTATAAGTTGCTAATTGCCGAAATTTGAAATTCCAGTATATATATCGCCATTTGTAGGCGCCATAACTTTCATGTAAATCAATTAATTTACACGTATTGGGATTCTTCTTAGAAAAGATATGTAACAGAATACATTTTGGCCTAAATTTATGAAGAAATTTGATTTTTTAGATTTTTTTTACTGGACCTGTTTTATAGCAAAATGTCAAAAATATAATTTGTTGGTCTTTTTTTGTTTATAGCACAAAAAATAAAAAGGTGATCAAATACCACTAAAAGAAAGCTATATTTGTGGGAAAGAAAGGACATACATTTCATTTATGCACAGCGTTGCATGACAGCGCAATTGTCAGTTAAAGTAACGCAGCGCCGAATCGCAAAAAATGGCCTGGTCAGGAAGGGGGGTAAATCCTATGGAGGTTAAGTGGTTAATCCCACTTTTCTCTTTCAAACAAAAACATTAGAAGTCCTTACTTCAGCTGATTTGGAAATCTGGAGCTGAAAATGGAAAAAAAAAATGGCAGGTAAATAATCCTGCTTTGCAGCACTGGGGTCCTTGGTTTGAATCCCAATTATGACACCACCTGCATGAAGTTTGCAGGGTGTTCTTGTGTTTGTGTAGGTTACCTCTCGGTCCTCCACTTTTCTCCCACACTCCAAAGACATTTTGTGTGTGTGTATGCATGTGAGGTAAGAACCTTAGATTGCAAGCTCCTTGAGGGCAGGGATTTATTTATTATTACAGGCATTTATATAGAGCCAACACTGTGCTTTACATATTGTACATTCACATCAGTACTTGGAGGAAACTCATGCAAACACAG
This sequence comes from Staurois parvus, assembly GCF_062004578.1. NCBI lineage: Eukaryota > Metazoa > Chordata > Amphibia > Anura > Ranidae > Staurois > Staurois parvus. Next base: position 3,796,200 of record NW_028317857.1, on the reverse strand, counting down.
GCAGTACATGCAGACTCCATGCAGGTAGTGTCTTGGTTGGAATTCAAACTGAAGACCTTGGTGCTTCAAAGCAAAAGTGATAACCAATTTTTTTGACTTTTTGCTATAAAACATATCCAGTAAAAAAATTTTAAAAATCAAATTTTGTCATAAATGTAGGCCAAAATGTATTCTGCTACATGTCTTTGCTCAACAAAATCCCAATACGTGCAAATGAATTGGTTTACGTGAAAGTTATAGTTATGTTGTTTACAAATGGCGGTATATATACTGGATTTTTTGCTTTTTTACTAGTAATAGTAGGGATCAGCGACTTGACACTAGGGAGAACTGACTTGGTGTCACTGACATCCCCAGTGACACCAATACAGTGATCAGTGCTAAAAAAAAGCACTGACACTGTACTAATGGCGCTGGGCAGAAAGGGGTTAACATGAGGGGCGATCAAAGGGAGTGTTTTACTGGGGAAGCTGTGTGCTGGTGCTTCACTGTGCACAGCCATCCAGAGCAGTGTGTCCGAGCTGACAGGGAGGAGGACTGTTAGTAAACAAAGCAGCCCTCCTCCCCATCGTAGATCCTCAGTAATCACCGGGTGCCTACGGAAAATCATCAGCCGGGACCCGGTGGTTGACAGCCACGGCCGCGAATGGCGGCGTGTGATTTTGTGATTTTGCGCACCCCTGCTGCCCTTTAGCAGTATATCTGCTATAGGGCGGCAGGGAAGCAGTTAAGGTCACCCACAACCTCACTCCTCTGTACCTTTTTGCACTCCTGCATATCAACAGACCCTCCTGCACTCTCAGGTCTTCTTCTTCCACCCACCTCAATGTTCCATCCGCCTGCATGACTACTATAGGACTGAGAGCCTATAGCTGCTCTGCCCCTTAACTTTGGAACACCCTGCCACCTAACATCCGCAACATTGACTTCCTACTCATCTTCATATCACGTCTCAAAACTCATATTTTTAAACTAGCATACTCTGATTGATTTCATTGATTTATTTTTGTAATTTAATGGTTAAAGTGTTACTAAACCCAGGACCCTGAATTCACTCTATATGGTCTCCCACAGTACACACATTGGTTATAGTCGTACGCACTGCTTTATGCCCACTACAAATCCCATAGTCCATCTCAAGAACAAGCAAGAGAGGGTGGCTACATTCCTACATACACTAGGTCCATGGAGAATGAACGTAACGACCCTCTAACAGGAAGTCAGATCACAGCAGCAAAAAAGGGAATTTGGAGATTTGGAGGAAGAATACATACTGAAATTTTTTTTTTTTAAACCAAAGTTTAGTGTCACATTATTATTATTATTATTATACAGTATTTATAAAGCGCCAATAGTTCGCCCAGCACTGTACATTACAAACATTAGACTTATTTAAAATGTAATGTCCTGATGCCATTTCCCCTGCCTTTGTTCCATTAGCCCGGGTTCACATACATGCAGTGCGGTATATCGCATGTGATTGGCACAGGATCCGCACCGCATTCCTATGCAAATCACATGTTATTTGTGCGCAGTGCGACTGGAGCCATACATTTTGTATGACTCTATTCGCACCGCACCAAAAACGTGCAGGACCCTTTTTTGGTCCGCACTAGAATCGGATCGCATGGGTATTCACACCTATGCAATCCGATTCTGCACATCACACTGCGTTTTGCAGACCACTTTCGGGGTGTTGTTAACTTAACATATACACCTGCAGCGGTTCACATAAATGAGGTGCAATTCTGATGCGGTGTGGAATTTGCACTGAAAATGCTACGAATTCTGCACCGCATCAGTGTGAACCAGGGCTTAAAGCAGAAGTAGATCTAATCACTAAATTATATAAGCTTTAACACGTTGCTAACACTGCCACCAAACTGAAATGTCCCAAATGATGTCAACTTGCAAAGAGGAGGGTCCCTCTAATGTCATTTCAAAAGTTATTTTCAGTATTATCAAGGGTTGCTGCACATGGGCGTACAAAATGCTGCGTTCAGATCCGTACAATGTATAGCTTTCTTTACAGATGTGCATTGTGCTCAGTGATCTTACACTGCATTTCGCAAAACCAAAGTAGATAATTCTGTGTCTATGGTCAGTAGTTCAGTACTTATGTAAACGCATGCACTTGGCTGCATACTAGGATTGAAAACTGAGCTAGGGAATTTTATGGATATGAACCTTTTATTTATTACAGGTACTTTTATAGTGTTGTCAATTTATGCTGTGCTTTACATATATATATTGTATATTCACATCAGTCCTGAACCCTCAAGGGGCGTACAATCTAAGGTCCCTAACTCACATTCATACATACACATACTAGGGCCAATTTAGACAGGAGCCAATTCACCTACCAGCATGTCTTTGGAGTGTGGGAGGAAACTTGAGTACACAGAGGAAACCCATGCAGGCACGGGGAGAACATGCAAACTCCAGGCAGGTGGTGCTGTGGTTGGCATATGATCCAATGACCTGGGTACTGCCAGGAGGAAGTGCTAACCATTTAGCCACTGTGCTGCCCAATATTTTCTAGAGTTTATATATCTAAATGTGTATTATTATTATACAGGATTTATTTAGCGCCAACAGTTTGCGCAGCTCTTTACAAAATGAAGGTAGACATTACAGTTACAATACAATTTTGTACCAGAGGAAACAGAGGGCCCTGCTATAAACAAAAGCACTTTATGGACCATTACATTTTTTTTATTTAATTTTTTTTTATGCAGGATTTTTTGGCCAGCAATATTCTACATAGATATCAGAATTTTATTATGTTATTATTTATTATATTATGTCCATGTGTATGAGCCCTAAATCGCTGGCTATGGTTAAAATAGTACCTGGTGATCCTGCTAGACAGTTTTGGTATAGGGTGACAGTGTGCTATCCCTATCTCCTTATTGCTTCTGTGTTGTCACCCTGTTCCAAGGACTTCTGGTGTAGCCTACATGTAGCCAAGTACAGTGGCTAAATGGTTAGCACTTCTGCCTGGCAGTACTAAAGTTGTTGGTTTGAATCTCAGCCACAGCACCACCTGCCTGGAGTTTGCATGTTCTCCCTGTGACTGTGTGGGTTTCATCCCACACTCCATAGATATGCTGGTAGGTTAAATGTCTCCTGTCTAAATTGGCCCTAGTATGTCTATGCAGTGGTGTATTTAAGTTTTGTGCTGCCCTAGGCAATAAAAAAATTGGCCGCCCAACACCACCACCCCCCTCCGCACAAAGATCCCGACACCAGCCAACACCACCCCTCTCCCCCTGCAGAGAGACCCCTGCCCCCCCACACCCGAGAGAGCCCTCGACCACCACTGCCCATACACTGGCCACATCCCCCTCCCACATTGAGAGAGAAAAGATACTCACCTTCACAGTTCTGGACATCCCGAGAACGAGAGTCCGGCTCTGCATACACTGTCAAGCAGCCCACAGCCTCTCTTGGATCCCACCTGGTCCCCATGCAGTGTGCGTTCCTTCCCTTCCTCCGGAGGGGTGGAGCTGCCCCCCTGAAAAATGCTGCCCTAGACAAATGCCTTGTTTGCCTTGGGGTAAATACACCGCTCTGTGTATGTATGAATGTAAGTTAGGGACTTTAGATTGTACACCCCATATGGATTTGGGACTGATGTGAACGTACAATATATATATATATATATGTATATATGTGTGTGTGTGTAAATTGATGGCGCTATATAAGTACCTGTAATAAATAATACATTTCAACACACATAACGTAGGCATGGTCTGCTATTGTCACCATCAATCCATGGTGAGAAATATCAGAAACCTATCACAAGAAATACCTGGCAGCCATGGTTGGAGTTCTTGCATATAGACAGAAATGGCTGCAAAGAGGATGCAAGAAATCAGCAGCAGCAGTGAAAACGTTTATTTACAACAGCAATAGATGATAATGCACAGTGCATGAGCCAATGACATTCCGTTGCTTTTCATCTAAATTGCAGTTTTTATAACCAGCTGTCAGATTATAAAGTAAACAATCACCAAAAGGAAAACTATTAAAAATGCTGCAATTCACACAAAGCCATAGACAGGCAGCAGGCATCCTCCTGTAGACGTGACATTGGAGCGATGTCCGTGCGATCATTGGATGCGATGTAGATGGATGGTGTGTGAGCCCTCCTGGGATTCTCCTGCATCTCATCCAGCTTGCTGATGATTTGGAGCACAAGCCTGCCACCTATCGGCCGCTCTGCGAATTGCTGGTGAGCCTAAGAGTAGCAGTGTATCACTTAGCGCAGCCTCCTGCAGAGCAGACTGTCAGATGTGGCCAGATCCTTTTGTTGTCCTAAACCACTCAGAGGGGGATACTATGGGCAAAGCAAACAACTCCCCCCCAGGGGGTGACATAACAAGCCAGGGAGCTCTGACCTGCCTCCATCCAGCTAGGAAGACCTCAGCAGCTCCTGTACAAGGGGGGATGGCAGAGCTGCTGCTAAGTCTATGGACTGCTATGTACAGCCTGACAAAGAGGAAAAAGTGACTGATCAGCATAAAAGCAAGTCCTTCCCTCCTTCCTCCCCAGTGATCACTCCCTTCCAGCCCTCCTCCTCCTCCTCCTTACTGGTATCACAAGGCAAAGGAGGGAGAGCTCTGCCACTGTCTCATGTTCCTCCCTTCTCTGTGCTGACAGACTGAGATCTTACACCAGGATGTCACAACCACATCACACACACAAGCAGCTCCAACCCTCACCAAGGACAGGCACTGTTATTAATCACTGTCCTACAAGTCACCCTTTGTGCCTTGGCATCTAAAGGGGGCACTCCAGCAAGCAGAAGGTAATCTGGATTTCTGTCTGTATTGCTGTGTTCACTTCATGCATGGCTGTTCTGTGCTTCCAACAAGCAAGGTCCTCTGTGCAATATGCCTCCTATGAAGAAGCAGGCACTGGGCATCCACACTCAGCACTGGGCATCCACACTCGGCACTGGGGATCCGCACTCGGCACTGGGCATCCGCACTCGGCACTGGGCATCCGCACTTGGCATTGGGCATCCGCACTCAGCATGGGCATCCACACTCAGCAATGGGCATCGACAGTCAGCACTGGGCATCCACACTCAGCACTGGGCATCCACACTCGACACTGGGCATCCGCACTCAGCATGGGCATCCGCACTCAGCATGGGCATCCACATTCAGCACTGGGCACCCACACTCAGCTCTGAACCTCTACAGTCTGCTCTGAGCATCCATAATAATTCTTGGGCACCCACACTATGCACTGGGCAGTTAGCACTGGGCAATTCAAACTCAGTTCTGGGCATCTTTATCCATCACTGGGAAGCCACACTCATCCCTGGGCAGCCACACTCAGCACTGGGAATCCACACTCAGCTCTGGGCAACCACACTCAGCTCTGAGCATCTACAGTCTGCTCTGGACATCCATAGTCATTCCTGGGCACCCACACTCTGCACTGGGCAGTTATCACTGGGCATCCACAGTCAGCACTGGGCATCTACAGTCAGCATTGGGCTTCTACAGTTAGCACTGAGCATCTACAGTCAGCACTGGGCATCTACAGTCAGCACTGGGCTTCTACAGTCAGCACTGGGCAGTTATCACTGGGCATCTACAGTCAGCACTGGGCATCTACAGTCAGCACTGGGCTTCTACAGTCAGCACTGGGCATCCACAGTCAGCACTGAGCAGTTATCACTGGGCATCTACAGTCAGCACTGGGCATCCACAGTCAGCAGTGGGCATCTACAGTCAGCACTGGGCATCTACAGTCAGCATTCGGCTTCTACAGTCAGCACTGAGCATCCACAGTCAGCACTGGGCTTCCACAGTCAGCACTGGGCATCCACAGTCAGCACTGGGCATCCACAGTCAGCTCTGGGCATCCACAGTCAGCAGTGGGCATCCACAGTCAGCTCTGGGCATCCACAGTCAACACTGGGCATCTACAGTCAGCACTGGGCATCTACAGTCAGCTCTGGGCATCCACAATCAGCAGTGGGCATCTACAGTTAGCACTGGTCATCTATAGTCAGCCCTGGGCATCTACAGTCAGCCCTGGGCATGCACAAACTCTGGGCATCTATCTACAGTCATATCTGGCCACCTACAGTCAGCACAGGGCACCCACAGTCATCTAGGGCATCTACATTCAGCTGGCATGCTCCTTGGTGGGGGATGTACCCTAACTTGGCACTTGCCTGCTGCCAGGGTCCCCTTCATAGCCTGGTTGGTAAACCCAAGCAGCTTCCTTCTGCTAATCCCCTGGTATGGATGATCTTGCTGACAGATCTGTTTTCAGTGGAAGTGTCAAGGCTTAGCAAAGCTTTCTAGTGATCTGAATCAGAAGCAGCAGATGTGCCACTGGTCATCCCTTTTCTCTCCCTCTTCCTCTGGTTTGATATTTTTTATATATATGTTTAGCAGCAGCTTCAGAATTTGGGGCAGAGGGAGGCATTGGCTTGTAAAATGAAGGCAGTGCAGGAGCTGCCTTTAATTACAGAGCTTGTTACCTGATGCAGATGGGCAGGTCATGCCTTGTCGGTTCCACTTGTGTTTACCTGGCACAGGGACTGCTCTCGGTAATAGGCTGCAGACCTCTTGGGGGCTTCACTTGCTCTCTGATAAACAGTTGAAGTTCAGTGCCTGGGTGGATTAATCCTTTAATTTTTTTTTTTTTTGCAGCCTTTCCACCAGCTCTGACTAGTGATCCTTAAAACTAAGGCTGCTGCTTTTTTTTTTTCTTAGTTGCCATCCCACAGTTTAGGTTGCAAGGCTGGGCACTACCTGTTCCACTGGCTGAAGGTATGGCTGTGTATGGGGGCTGGGCGTGTTGAGGGAGGCAGGCATGTACTGTGATGGATCGCAGATCTTGAATGCAGTGTGCTAGGGATGGTGTAGGGAGCACTTGCTGAGCTGGGGAGTAGAAGGCGTGCTCCTTGGCACACAACTAATGCCCCTGATGCTGGCACAGCTGCCAGTACAGCCCAGTGAGAGCCTCTATATAACAAAGAGGAGCCCAGGATGGAATGTGCCCAGATGGCTGAATGAACTCCCAGGGAGGGACACCCATGTGATGGAGACAAGTCATTAGCCTGGCCAGTCTATTGAGCATTGCTGGTGGTTCTGCGCTGGGCAGCTGCTCATCCATCATAGATCTCATTCTCTGTGTCCTTCCTTATTTCTCCAGGAAAAAGCCCGGAGTCGTTGGTTTCCTTATCACTTCCCAAAGTGGCTCTAGGAGGAGCCTGTCTGTCTTCTCCTTCTTCCCCCGTGCTGTGTGGGGAGATGCTCAGACAAGTCGGCAGCACCAAGTGTGGGAAGTGCTGGAGGAAAGGCTGAAGTCAATGACAGGATACCGGACACCAAGGACCCCGAAGAGTGCCTGTGCTTCCCTAGCAGGAGCTGTGTGTGTGTTTTCCTGGAGCCGACGATAGAGGATTGCACGGAGATTATCGCTGCGCGTTTGTTTGTCTTCTACTCATCCAGCCGGAGGATGCATCGCAGGCTGCTCCGCTTCTTCTGCTACTGCCGCCGCCAATGCTGCTGCTGCTCGGTCCTTCTACTGCTCATCAGTGTGGGAGCCGCGACCGGTGAGTGGAGCCGGGCTGCCTTCTCTGCTGTCACAGCATGGTGTGCTGCGACCATTCCCTCCGATCCTCCGCACGATCGCACACTTGCTGCTTTTGGTTCAGTCTCCGTCCTTTCCCCAACATCCAGTCCTTCCATCTCCTTCCATCTCTCTTCTACATTTCACTCTGTCTTCTCCATCAAATGTTTCCCTGCATTTCTTCCACCTCATGTTTTATACCTTTATCTCTCTGCTCAACCAGCATTGCCATTCCTTCCTTACATAGTATTACCATTTCTTACATATATATCTCTATAACAAACACACACACACACACACATATATATATATATACATATATTCTCATCCACTCTCTTTTACTCTTTTAGTCCTCTACCTCTGTTTTATTTTATTTTATTTTTCTTTATATCCTTACTCTTTATTTATGCCTTTCTCTCTCTCTCTCTCTCTCTCTCTCTCTCTCTCTCTCTCTCTCTCTCTCTCTCTCTCTCTCTCTCTCTCTCTCTCTCTCGTTTTTTTCTCACTCTTTCTTATTTGCTCTGTTTTATTTCTATATTTTCTCTATATCCCCCCTTTTTCTTATCTGTCTCATCTATTCTCCTCTTTTACATTCTATCTATCCTCCCCCTGATAATTTCTTGTCCCTTCTTGCCTCCCTCTACTTTTGCTTTCTACCTTCACTTTCTCCCATTACTCCCTACTCTTAGATCCCCATCCGTCACTCTCTCTTGCGCTATTCTCTCTCTCTCTCTCTCTCTCTCTCTCTCTCTCTCTCTCTCTCTCTCTCTCTCTCTCTCTCTCTTCTCACCCCTTCTTATTTATCCTTCTTTCTTTATTTTCTTTATGTTCTCTTTCCCCTCTTTCTCATCCTTTCTTCTCTTCCCCATTCTCTTTCCTCCCCTAATAATTTCCTGTCCCCTCTTGTCTTCCTCTACTTGTACCTTCTAGGTTCACTTTCTGCTCTTATTCCCTTCCCTACTCTTAGATCCCCATCCTTCTCTCTCTCTCACACACACTCTCTCTCTCTCTCTCTCTGTATATATATATATATATATATTATCCCCTTTTGTATTTGTTCTATTTTCTTTCCATATTTTATTTTTCTTTCAATAATCTCTCCCCCACCCTCATTGTCATCTATATCAATTTCATCTATTCTCCTCTTTTCTTCCCCCTGATGATTTTGTCCCCACTTTTTGCTCCTATTCCTCACTTTCTCCCATTACTCCCTACTCTTAGCTCCCCATCCTTCTCTCTCTCTCTCTCTCTCTCTCTCTCCTTATTACCCTCTTATCATGTAACAGTTTATGATCCATAAACACCAGGCTTCTTTAATAAGTGCTGAATAGTTTGGAATTGCAGACTAAACATAACTGAGAGTTCCTTGCTGCTTGTATGTAATGACACGTCCAGTGTACAAAGCTGTTCAGTTATCATCAGTAGTAGCAGTTAATTTACATATTTGTTTGGAGTAAATGTCATCAGAAAAATGATGTGCCTAAATGATACATACCATTTTTTTTTGTAGTTTAGCATAGATGGCTTTACAGGCATGATACTCAAGGCTTTTGTGTCAGTTAGTAAGTGACAGTTGAGTAGTACCAGCCTGTGCCTAGGAGATTATTGTATAGCCTGTGCCAGGAGGACACTAGTTGGTTATTCTGGTCTTGGAATGTGCCAGTCTGCTATATAGGAAGTACCTGAGGGTGTGAACATTGCATGAGGTTGGTGGAGCTTTGTGCATATTGATAGGATTGGGCATCCTGTAGGAAATGGGTATATGCAAGCATGTTGGATCTTGTAGTTCTTCAACAGTTGGAGTACCACACTTTTCTAATTCATATCAATTCCAGCCAGGGGTTGAGATGCCTATCGACAATCAAATCTTACTATTTGTAAACGTACAATTCTGACTTAATATGTGTGTAAATATTATTTGTAAAGGTAAAAGAAATTACACAAGTACAATAAAGACAACTTTGCTAAGAATGTTGCTATCTACATTTTGGATCTGCTAGCATTTCCCTTCCTATAAGCATGGAGTTGTCTAGGGTCAGGTCTTACTCCCCCCCCCCCCCCCAGACTCCAGTGTATAGATTATGTTTATTATGTAGTGTAAGGTAGATGGTGTTCTATGCTGCCTCCAGTCTTCTCCTCTACATGACTGTTGATTAAAGATTTCCCTGTAATGAGAAGAGTCGGGCACATACTTGCCAGGAAATAGCTGATACACAGAGCAGCACTTTGCTAAACTGTATTACTAGCAGACACTATTATCTAAAGTCGGAGTGGTTAGGGACTGTTTAATGACCTTAGTGGAGTCAGCATTGCCATTAACCCCGAGTGCAAAGCAGCAGACCTCTAGGAACTGAGTCCAGATATCATAGTCTTTTAAATTCATTCATTAACCTTTTTCTTGAGGTCTAATGGTCAAGGAACTGTCCTCATCAATGCTGTACATTGGTGAAATGGAGCAGAAGCAAGCACAAACCATATTATCTTATTATGGTGTCACTGTCTCAGAAGTCACAGATTAGACAGCAGTGCTTGGTACAGGATTGTGGCTGAATGTTGTACTAAGTGACTGTGTCAAGTGACTGGGACCAACACTGGTTTATGTCAGCGCCTGCCAGATCCCCCTTTCCATGCTGTTAGCTAGGAGCAGGAGGTGGTTTTAATAGGGACTGTTATCAGTCTCCTCTGTGCTCTGGAAGTATATCTCTCTGTGTTCGCTTCTAGAGTGGATACAGGTGGGGACAACTTATTCAAATTGCAGAAAAGAAATGTTGAGCAAAACTGGAGCCTTTGCCCAATGCAACCAATGAGGTTTTATTTTTTGCATTCTCTAGGAAGATTCTGTCTTCTCTCTTGGCATCGTCTTTTTTTCTTCTTTCTTTTTAGCCCTCCTTCTCTAATACTTCACATAAGCTTCAGGATTCTTTACTGATATTTGTTCTTCTAAGATCCATAAGTGTACATATGGTTTTTGGCAAGTAGGTACAGTATGTAGCAGCTACAGTTTAATATATATATATATATATATATATATATATATATATATATATGATACTAATAGCTTTAAATATATATACTATATACATACCAGCTATGCTCCACCAAGGTTTCTGTGGAGCTCTAGCGTTTCTTCAGAGGTTGCTGGGGGTTCCTTGGACTATGGCTAATTGACCTGTCTGATAGTGTCCATATAGCAAACCAATAATACTAATGACCTTTTTGGCTGCCTGGAAGAGCTGTATTCTGACAACCAATGTAAAGTGGCATTTCTTCACACTGAACACCAATATGAGGCCTCTTTCCCACAGATCTCCAATGCACTAATTAGCAGGGGTTCCCTGTGACTCAAATTTTTTTTAATGGTTCCTCTGATGTAAAAGGGTTGGGATAGTCAGCCTTAACTATAACAACTGTCATTTTTACAATCATAGTCAATAGGATTAAAAAAAAACAGTTATATGGCAAAAAAAATAATGACTGTTACGGCCAATAAGTTTGTAATGAGCTTAGGATCCCTTTATCTCTTACCTTATGTTGTGTGCTGTATTTCCAAAGATATATTACATGTGCTGTAAACTGCCATGGAATATGATAGAGCTATTATAGGATAATAAAAAAACAATAAACTGAACCAAGAGGTTTCTTGTTCTTGATTTCTGCTTCAGTTTGTACATTCATCAGCCCCAATGTCTCCTCCCCATCCTATCCCAGCCCTGGGTGTTTATTACACCATTACCCCCTTCCTGGGCACCCTCCGACACACAAAAACACTTTGCTTAACAAACACTGTTAATGAAACTCATATTTCTTACTTTAATTCATGACAGGAGACATCTACAATGTTGCTGCTGCTACAGCAAGCGATATGCATTTTTCATGGGCATATTCTTTTCATTTCCAATTGACCTGGTTTTGCTGTAATAAAAAATCTGTACATTTAGAAATTCACGCTGAGAGCCAGTGATGCTATTTCCCCTTCCATGGGGAATCTATTAGGGAGCAGGATATAGAAACAGAAAGCGTTATCAGAAATAAGGGGAGCCATGTGTGTGCATCCTAAGAACTTCGCTAGGGCTTTGTTAATGTTCATGCCATAGAGCGGCCTTTCTCAACCAGGGTTCCATTGAACTGTAAGATTCCTCCAGAGTTAGCTACGGGTTCCTAGAGCAATTTCTGCCTCTTATATACATTAAAGCTAACCCCAATGGTTTTTTTATCTATCTGTAAGGGACCATTCTTCCTACACCAATGTATGAACCATACTTTCCATGACCACCAGTATAATGGGGGCCCCCTTCTAATGACCATCAATGTAAGGAGTTCTTTTCCCACTCACCACAAATATAAGGGGTCAGTGCAATGACCACCAATGTAAGGGGTCAATGAAATGACCACCAATGTAAGGGGTCACTGCACTGACCACCAACATAAAGGGCACTACAGTTTTCATGGTCTACATTTTTCCAGCCCCTATTATTATTTGATTAACATTATGTTGTTGAAAATAATGTTGTATAGAACAGCCCTGGGTGTTAAATGTGTATATCACATGCTTTGTTTATGTTTGCATAAGTTACTGTTCAAACTGTGAACTGTAGATATAATTAATGTGAGTAGGGGTTCCCTAAGACCTTAACGTTATTTCAAGGGTTCCTTTGGGGTAAAAGTGGTTAATAAAGGTTGCTATAAAGGCTTTGGCCCTGGAAGGCTAATGAAAAGGTCAAGAGTGGGATGACATAGTGTTCCTTTGGGGTAAAGGAGGTTGAGAAAGACTTCTATAGAGGCTTTGGCCCTGGAGGGCTGATGAAAAGGACAAGAGTGGGACGACATAAAAAACTAGCATTCTCTATATCTCTATACGGATAATTTTCTGTCTCCTCTGAGCTTCACAGAAACCAGCCTCAGCGCAGCATCAGGGGAGAGCACAGTGCGTTCCACTTTTCCCTCACGTTTGTCTGCTGTCTCTCCTAGGGCAGGTTATATGGGGACAGAAAATACCTTGTTCCTTAAAGAACACCATTTTTCTCTATTGCTGTTCTACCCTTCCCTGCTCTGGATTTGTACCAAAGCGTGAAAGGGCTGTGACAGCCTGCAGACAGTTGTGTGAACAAGTTCTAATTAGTCCATTCAACTACTCAGCTATTTGAATGAGTTTATTTAATTTTTTCTTTTACTCCAAAAAGCTGACAATGTCATATTTTGAATGATTCAGCAAAAACTGAACTTAGATCTTGAACTTAGATCCTGTTGCAATAGAAGAGAATGAAACTGCCAAAATGACTTTTACTTCTTGAATTTGTGATACTGTTGAAGAGGGACCATTGGTGGGATGTTGGTGGATTTGGAGCATTCTCTTTACATTTTCACCAATGTGACATAAAGATTCAGGCATTCAGGGACTCTCAGCACTGCACTGTGCTGGACACAAGAGATAATTATTCAAAATGACAATTTGTACAGCAAATTTAGCTCTATGGTATGAAATCAACCTGGAGGCTGTTATCTCATTAATAAGCTCACATCAAATAGCTCTTTCATTGGTCACATACTCCCTGTAGAATACTCTGTAGACAATTACGGATATTTAGCAGCTCCTAGAGCATAACTTGATATCAAACTTTCACATGTAAGATGCAATGTTTCTGTAGACACATACTGAAATGTAATAACTGCAAAAACATGACATTATCTTACATTTATTTATTAAAAGCATAATTTCGTCTAGCTGGAATTTTTTTTATGTAATATTATGGCCAGATTGGGCAAAATCAGATGTCTAGAGGAGGCCCCCAGTCCCAGTTATTAGTTGTCTGGGTTTGGCAGGTTAGCAGTATCGGGACAGGTTTGACCGGTGCCCAGTGCAAGGATATAGAACTACACCCCCTCCTCAGCTTCTAATGTATGCCATAGCATGACTGTACCACCTTATGCCCATTCTCTGCTCCACCCCCCACTTTGGCTGTCCATGGTTGGTATTGAGTGTGCACTACCCATGCATGGCCAATTTCTTGCTTTCTTGTGACTACAAAGTGGTTGCACCTGTAGTGTGCATTTATGTCAGCGGTGGGCAGATGAGGCAGAAAGTGGGCATGTTGGAGTACAGCATTGCAGCAGTAGCTATTGCAGCAGACATGAAGCTGTGTCCCGCTGGTTGCGAGCCACTGCTCTGTAGCTTGCATGCAGTGAGGCAGCACCCTCCCATACCATTGCTCCCTGGGTGACCACCCCTCCTGCCCTGGCCTTGCAGGTATAAGACCTTGCAGGTCACAGGAAAATCCTTCCAAAATGCATTGGCAGTTTCTTGGTTTAATGCGCTTTATATTGGTGATGAGTGAGAAGATTGTTCCTTATATTGATGCTCTGTAGGAAGAATGGCCCCCTTATAGTGATGGTCAGTATGCCACCCTTACAGACAGCTATAAAGAACATTGGTGTCTTGCCATTGGGTCTTCCAAGTGGTGATGGATCTTGTACTATGTAGGCGCCATCAAATGCTAGGTCAAATAGCCACAGCTTAAGGAATCCTTAGACCATGCAACCTCTGGAAGACCCTAGGGTTCCACAGAACCCTGGATGAAAATGGCTGGGTTAAATAGAGCAACAATGGGAGTGCCACCCATCCCCTGCCAATGGTCGTTCCTTAGGGTGGTCAGATCATGTGTACACAAATGACTGCCCTTGAAAGTCTACGGGCAATTCAAGGTGGAGTGATTAAAGTGTGAATCCTCTTTAACCACATATTTGATACTGTAAAGCAGGGCAGCAAGATAAACTCAGGAGTATTCATACTTTATTTAGGATAAGAGTCTGCACGGGCTTTGGAATCACATGTATATGCCCTACCGAACGTGCATTTTGCTTGATGCCAAGTGTGCAGAGAGTCATAAGACTGTGTGCAGTTAGGTCCAGAATATAGACACAGTATTACATTATACCTACAATTCCCACATGACACTTAAAGGTTCTGGATATATTGGGTTGGATACAATAGATCAGCACATCACGCTCTGTTGTTACACACCATAGTCCCCTCCCCTTCTGGGAGTGTCTAATTACTGTCTGTGCTGGTCCAACTCCTTAGCCCCTCCCTTTACCTCCCTCCATAAGCTTGTATGTAGCTGCCATGGAGGAGCTAAGGGGAATACTATAGAGTGACAGCTCTGAGTCTGCTGGGGCTACTGACATCACATCCAAGATGGCGACCCCTATCAGCAGTCTCAATGTTACAAAACTTAGGTTTTTACAAGTAAATAAAATGCATAAATTACATTAAATTCACATATATTCTTAAGGGATAGAAAAAGAAAAAAAGATGTGACCACAAGGTCTCTTTTTGTCCTCTTGCACAGAGATGCCTAAAAACGCCATGTTTTTACTTATTCAGGTTTTTTTTTTTTGCTGATCTAAATGTAGCCCATTGTTGTTAATGGGCCTGTACACACAAGTACATAAACTTGCGACACGTATAGATCAGTAAAAAGAGAATGACAAAAATCTGTGTTGCTGGACAGTATTTCACACACGTCCCCACATATACATGCAAATACACACATGTATGACTCAAGCTAGAAAAAATTTTACGCGCATGTACACATATGCGTGAAATATGCAAATAAATACATGCATTTACTATACTACCCATCCTTGCTTTTTTAAGTAAGTATTTTCAGGAAGGAAACTCATGATCGACTCTTCTCTGCGATAGAATATAACAAAAACTGCTGTCTGCATTACCAAATGGACTGCAGGTTCGAGGAATGGCTGTTCATCTGGATGAGATGGACAAAGGCTGGAACTGCTTTGAGCCAAAACAGACACTAATGTTCAGTGACTCAGCAAAGGTTTATCATGTAAAGTCAGGGCAGGGGGCTCATGCTATCTTTTTAGTGCATAGCCACTTAAACATGTCACATAATAAGATTACACTGCTCAGCAGTGATCTGGAGCCTGCAAAGTGTCCAGATGTGATTGTCACTACTACTGCACATCTAACCCTGAAAGGGCTGCAAAGCTTCTGTAGGTTTCTGATGGAAGGAAGCCTTATTAAGTTGCGGTGTCTATCTAATTTACATCATGGCTTCCAATTAAGGCGAGAATCACTCCATTCCAACCGCGGGTTTAGTGGTTGACATTTCAGTGCATTAACATTTAAATCATTTCCTCCCCAGAAAAGAACGAAAATGGTATAGGGAGAGCAAAGAAAAGAAAAAAAAAACATCAGAGCAGGCAATTAAATGCACAATTATGCAGATCTATCTGATTGCAACTTTTCTTTTTTCCATGCAGATAAATGTGGTGAAACTATAAAGGTAAAGGAACCCCACTATCTGACCTCCCCTGGATATCCTTCAACCTACTACCAATCCCAGAGATGTGAGTGGATTATACAAGCCCCTGAGAAGTACCAGAGGATCGCCATCAACTTCAACCCTCACTTCGACTTAGAAGACCGGGAGTGCAAGTAAGTAGAATCAGACTGTCAAGGCTTGGGCGCCACCTGCTGGTCACCATAGGCAACTGCTGGTACCAGTCTCTACAGTTCATGGGTT
Source organism: Staurois parvus (assembly GCF_062004578.1). Taxonomy (NCBI): domain Eukaryota; kingdom Metazoa; phylum Chordata; class Amphibia; order Anura; family Ranidae; genus Staurois; species Staurois parvus. The sequence continues at coordinate 3,780,046 of NW_028317857.1, read as the reverse complement.
ACTAAGGAGCATCGCCTGTGTGTGTCACTTTATGATCGATCGGGGATTGAAACCCATGTCAGATCATTTATTCGAGGCCGAGATATTAAATCTAAATGTTCTGTTCGCTGGAAGTGAAGCGTGTTCTTGTTATCCACCTTACCGATGCATTGCCTGGTTTTCATCTCATTGATGTGCCTGTTCCAATTCATTCCTGAGAAAAGAAAGAAAAAAATATTTCAGCAGAAAGCAGGAGTGAAGGCTCTAATGGCCTGACATATGCCTCACCGCCGCCTCCTCCAAATACACTTCCCTGTGCCTTGGCTCCGCAGAGCATGTCAGTGCCGTAATGTCTGTTCCATTTTGTAGCCGGAGCCTCAGGCTCTGCTCTCATTTGCTTGCTGTAAATAATGCATATGTATGTACATATTAAGCTCTTCCTTTGAGAGGGTTTATCGCTGCCTACGTTGAATGCACATACAGCAATTTCTGGGCGGCATAGCCTGTGATGCCGAGCCAGGCTGCAGGAGGTGTTTGCATTGAAGTCATGTAAATTATTCCAGAAGAAAATAGAAAAGGCAGCAACTAATCAGAAATTATCATTATTACAAGTATTTATATAGCCAAACAATTGACACAGTGTTTTCCATATTGTACATTCACAACGATCCCTGCCATCAAAGAGCTTACAATCTAAACCCGCAACCTCACATTCATACATACACATACTAGGGCCAGTTTAGACAGGAGGTAAATAGCCTACCAGCATGTCTTTGGAGTGTGGGAGGAAATCTGAGTACCCAGAGGAAACCCATGCAAGCACAGAGAGAACATGCAAACTCCAGGCAGGTAGTGTTGTGATTAGGATATGGTTTAGCAAAGGCTGGATGCTACAGGCTATTGTACATCACAATGGCTCTTGAGTGACAGGTTCACTTTATAATGAAAACCTAACCTAAACCTAATAATCTCATCTAAACCACCACCAACCAAGATGCCTACTTACCTCCAGCAGTATTTACAGCCTCATTCTGATTCTTCCTGCACTGCTTCAGGAACTTCCCAGAGGACTTGAACTTGGCCCTGCTCCCATCAGTGCTGCAAAAAGAAAAAATGGCACCTGGGGGGGGGGCGTTCTGTTGGATTAGAGTGGATTAGGGAGCTGTGGGTGGGGGGTGCAAGTTTTATTATAAAGTGAACCTGTCCTTAGTAAATTTTTGCAAGTGCTTGTCCTGCTTTCAAAAATTATTGAGCTGCTTCTAATTATTATTATTGTTAATAATAATATCTATATTATTATATTAAAAAAATAAAATAACATAAAAATATATTATATATATATATATTTATCAAATATATTTTTATGTTATTTTTTTTAATATAATAATAAATATAATTAATAATAATAATAATAACAACAATAATAATTATAATCTGAAATTCAATATATATATATATATATATATATATATATATATATATATATATATTGAATTTCATATTATAATTATTATTGTTGTTATTATTATTATTATTATTAATAATAATTATATGTATTATTATATTAAAAATATATTATATTTTATAAAATATATATTTATATCTAAAACTGATCCCTGATTGGTTTACATGCGTCACAGTACAGTGTTGCTGTTATGAATCTTATTACATAAGCGCTTATGTAAGAAGCTACTTCATATAATCCATTCTGATTGACTCATCGCTGGCTCAGCTCTGCCATCTGTTCTTAAACGAGGATACAGTGTTGATTGTGGTGTCTCTCTGATACTGGACTGTGTTTTGTCAGCAGTGTTATGAATTATGTTTTAGTCTTGTGTGTAGATTTCAGCAATTTATAGTGACTTTTTGATGGAATATGTTTGAAACATATCACTGAAAACATTCATGTTAGTAAATCAAGCTCTTGGAATAAAATGCCTCTTAGCAAATACATTTCATTGTTTATAGCGCCATGTCTAGCATAATCTATCTGAAATGAGACATACTCTGTATTAAAAGATTACTGGTACTTTCCTGTCCGGTAGGTGGAAACATTAATCTTAACTCTCTTAGGCCCCATTCACATCTATGCATTCTGTGAACACACAAAAAAATGCACTACAATACACATCAGGTTTGCATTGACATTAATTCTCAATGGCACATCAAATGTGACTAGCAGACAAAATGAACCAAAAACACACCAAAACTTGTGAGGCCCAAACAAGGATCAGGAAGTTCTTTGCCATGTTTGTCACATGTAGGGCAGCCCATTCACTTGAATGTTGCACAATGCTAATGCACAAAAAAAACATCAAAAAATGTGCATTCTTGCAACGCACTGATGTGAAAGGGGCCTTTTAGAGTTTAGGCCACTGCTGCTGTCCATTACTTCCATTGTGTCAGATATCGTGTCCCCGCTGCATGCTGTGGTTCTACCAAGAGGTCAATGAAGTAGCCACATGCTGGAAGTATTAGTAATATAGTTGTATAGAAGCTCTGTTTCAGCTTTTTTATCCATGTCACAAGGACACTTTAATGTTTGCTGAATTTTTAAGATTTGTCTTATATAATATAGAATGGATTTTTGTTATAATGTGTTTGTGGTAATTGCTCTTATTCAGAGATCCATTGAGAAAATATAGTAAATGGCTCACTGTGAAGCATGTTGGTGAAGCCCAAGGGTAGGGAACCTCAGCTAATTTGGAACTGCATATCCCATTAGGTATTGCAAGATTCTAACAGCCTTAGGTAAGACTCCCAGAGGCAGAGGCATGATGGGATTTGTAGTTTCACCACAGCTGGAGTGCCATGGATTAGCAACTCCTCCTGTAGCATGATGGCAACGGCTGAGCTTTTAAACCAACCTTGCTCAACCGTTTTACCATGGAGGAACCCTTGAAATAACCTTCTGGGATCGGGGAACCCATGCTAATATTAACTGTATCTGCAGCTCACGGTATATTAATATGACACTCACTGGGAAGAATGCTCCTTATGTGGTCATTGGGAAGAATTCCCCCTTAAAGATAGCTAAAAGATCATTGTTGTCAGTGGTTACTCATCTTAGAGAAAGAAGTTGCTCAAGGAACCCCTAGCAACTGTTGAAGGAACCCTGGGTGAGAAAAGCTGTTTTCATTCTAAATAGCTCAAGTAAAGTTATTGTCATAGATATCTTTTTATCGGGTCATTTGAGATAAACTTGAATTTGAGTTTTGTTCTTTCTAAACAATGTAGAATTGCTGATTGTAGAAGAAACAGTTGAAATAGATGACAGCTGGAGTACGTTGTACTAAGTTTATATCATCTTTTGTTTCCCAAATAGGGACATAAGACAAATCTCTTCCAGGGATCACTGGGTCAGCCACTGTATTGTCTGTCCTCTTGTGACTCCATCTATAAAACATAAACCAATGATCTGTGTCAGAGACACATTTTGGAATCCCTCTTATAAATCTATAAATGGTAATGTTTCTGCAGTCACAGCCAAAAAGAGATGTCAGCTTTTTACGGTCCAAAGAATTGTTGTCTGCACTCAAGCTTAACAGTGTCTTTTTCCATCTTAAAGCCGAGTTCCATTCACCCTGTCAAAAAATAAAAGTCAGCAGCTACAAAAACTGTAGCTGCTTACTTTTAAAAAACAGCCACTTACCTGTCCCTCAGTCCCTCGGTGTGTCCCCCGCAGCCCGGTTCACCGGCTGTCCTGTATTCCAGGAGGTCGGCATCTTCAGTGTGGGCACCCGGCTGTGACACGCAAGTAGCGCTGCGCTTCGTGAATGGTCCTGTAGTCTTCTGAGACCTGTCACGTGTTCAAAAAAGACTACAGGGAGGGAGGACACCTTCCACTTCCGGTCGAATAGGCGATCGGACCGGAAGGGGGAGCGGATACCCATCAAATTCGGGTACCCGCTCCCCCTTGCCCCCCAAAGGTGCCAATCCTTAATGGGTACGGGGGACCAGTCCTTAAAGCGGAACTTCCCCTTTTGGGTGGAGCTCTGCTTTAAAGTAGAATTCCAGCTAAAACTTAACTAGTCTTAAAATATCCCCTTCCCCCATCCTAACACCTATGCTGACTAACCTGTAAAAGAAAGTTGTGTATACTTACCTATTTTCAGCCTGGTCCAGTCCGGTCATGTGATCCAGCTCTTCTATATCAGTCATGGGCGGCTGCAAGGGAGAGAAGGGACCGCCGACAACAGATGGGTCACAGGAGCCTATGGGTGATGTCGCCACTCCCAGGCATTCCTACTTGTTAACCTCTCCTCTCCCCTGCAGCTGCCGCTAGCTGACACAGGGGCTCATTTGACTGGACCGAAGTGGTCTGAAAAATGGGTAAGTACTGTATCTACATCATTCTTACACAAGTTAGTCATCCAGTCCATTCAGCTTTGTCACAATGTAAATTCTTGTCTGGCAGGACAGAAGACCTGATTTTTCTCGTCTGCATTTAGGTAGCACTTACAGGTCTTGTCCCTCCCCCAGATTGTGATTGGATAGAGGAAAAGAAGCAGCAGACTGATGAGCTCATCTTTAGTCACACTACTTACTTATTAATGAATACAGATCTATAATAATTTGTGTCTTTTATCTGCCTGGAGATCAACCGCAATGTTATAAGGATACCAGCGTTTTTAATCTTGACTGATGATCTGAACTGGTCTAAAGGCCAGTAATGCCTATAGAAGTGTAGAATTAGTTTTCTTTTCTTTTCTGCTTCTGCTGCTGTTTGAGTTCCGGAAACGGTGGCTCTGTTTCCCGTCATTAATATCCTACATTTTCTATACAGTTGGTCTCTTACAAGAGTTTGCAGTGGCACTGTAATTGATGAGAATGTAAAATGATGGGTGTAACCATACAGAAAAGAAGCATTCATTGTTGTGTACAAGTGCCATGCGTCACCAAGCAGATCGTATACAAATGGAAAACAAGCTCAAGGACACAGGCATTCAGGCTTTCGGAAGCTCACTGGTGCGCAACAGAGAGGCATGTGGTTTTTGGAAACTGAAGGAAATTCCATTCTGAATTTTTACTGGTCTTTTAATTGGTTCCCAATGTTTAGTGCACATGAACGTCATCTGCCGTGAGACCCATTCAGCCGTAAAATAAATATGTGCCTTGTAAAATGGTAATATTAATGAAGGCTGCTATGTTTATTTCCAAGTAGCTTGAGGCGAGGAAACCTATAGCTTTCTATGTGACTTATAATTTCAGCCTCTTTCCCACATTCTCCAAAAATGGATGCAAAAGATAAGAGTTTTGGTCCCAGGGTTTCTTCTAGAACCTTGGTTATTGAATTAAACATGTTCCCTCTATACATACGCTGCACCTGCTGTCTACACAGTATGGTAAAGGTTTAAGCTTAGGGCGACTTTTTAATGAATACAATTTGTAAATGTTACTACATTTAGATTGATGTATTTACTCTAAAATGGAATTTCCCAGCTTTTTCACCCTAAAGAAACCCCTAAAATATGTTTTAGGTCTCAGGGAACCCTTACTAATACCAATTCAGTCAAGTCAGTGGGGAAATTGTCCCTTATATTGGTAGAATGCCGCCCTTACAGACAGCTAAAAAAGATAATTGGGTCATGCTGCTGGTTTTGCCAAGTAGCATTGGCTCTGAAACTATGTAGGCACAGATGGCAAGTCAACTAGCCACAGCTCAAGGAACCCTTAGCCACCTCTGAAGGAACCCTAGAGCTCCATGGCATCCTAGCTGATAATGGCTACTCTAAAACATTTTATTTCAGAAGATGTTGAACTGTCGGAGGGAAAAGTGTCATGCATTGCTTATACAATTATTGATGTACCACTTTTTATATTTCCACTGCGGGTTCTAAGGAAGACATTTGATTAGCTGCTTGGGCAACACAAGTACTTTCTATTAGATTATATTATAATGAGACATCCACAAACAAAAATGGATAGAATCAAAGCAATCTAATGGAATATTTTATAAGGGAACATACAGCATACAGTTAGTGTCTCTAAGGGGAATTGCTTCAAATACCCCAGTGCTGTAAGATCATAAAAACTAACACTATTGTTAAACATAATGTGGTTGCACTTTCAGACAGGAGTCCACTGTTCTTAGTCAAAATGATGGACTAGCCCATGTATAAACATGACAAAGCGGTCATGTTTATACTTAATGAGGGGAAGGGGTAGAAGGACTAGATTTTTCTAACCTAACCAATAAGTCATTTACTTGGAGATTGGTTGGCCAGCAGACATCTGCTGAGACCATGAGTAACAGGTGGTTGCCAGATCCATTCTCAGCCAGCCCAAGCAACTATGGTTCTACAATGGTATAGGGCTTTGACTAGGTGATATTTCAATTATACATGCAGGTAGAATTGCTGACTAGATTGGTTTGTGTCTCTGACTAGTTCACAGCACACTTAGAACTTTAATCTTCCAGTAGCAAGTTCACTTATTTAACCTTTTTTTAAATATGTATTATGTGTAACTTTATAAAAAAACATTATATAGGTTTACTTGATTTGCTATCCTAGTAAACTTAGGTGCAATATGGACCCCCTACGCTGCCTGTAGTTACATGTTTCTTCGGGATGCGCACATAGTAGGATTTTCAATTAGTACAAACAGTTGAGAGAGTGAAATGCCTGACTTAATTGGGTAGGTTTATTATTAACTTTTCAGTGCTGGCCCCTGGTGTAGAGTGACCTGAGTCCCTGTCCTTGTATCTACGGAGAGAGAAAAATTCCTGTCCTCTCTGCCCTCTACAAAGTACATTTTCACCAAGCCCACCAAGATAAGGGGGGGGGGGGTGTCATTATTTAATTTGGAAGCCTTGGTTGAGGTTGTGATTGGGTTGTAGTACTGTCATTCTGTCCTATTTTCTGTGTATAAGAGTTAATGACTGTTCTTTCAAAGCTCTTTACATTAGTGAAGGATGCCTAGACACACATTATTAAGAGTGTTGACTGGGTGGACTGGAGAATTATTTATACTGCTATTTATGAATGTTTTATGTCTATGTATAGGTAAAATACTGACTTGTCAATAGTGACATGTTACATTTGACAGACTAGCTTTGCATTATCCTGCTTTACCAACAGCATCAATGTACATTTGTTTAAATATATCCATCTGCATTTACATCAGTTAACATCAGTTAATGTGCATTTTATAAAATAACCTGACCATGATTGTTTTACATTTTACATATGTGATACTTGTGTGAATTATTATTATTATTATATAGGATTTATATAGCTCCTACAGTTTGCTCAGCGCTTTACAATATAACGGGAGACAATACAGCAACAATACAGTTCAATACAAGAGGATTAGGAGGGCCCTGCTCCTTGGAGCTTACAATCTAAGAGGGAGGGGCTAGTGGTACAAAAGGTAATAACTGTGGGGGATGGACTGGTAGGAGGAATAGAAGATTCCATTATTAGCTGAGGGCAGGATAGGCTTCCCTAAAGAGATAGGTTTTCAGAGATCGCCTAAAAGGGAGCAGAGTAGGCGATAGTCTCATAAATTGGGGTAGAGAGTTCCAGAGGAAGGGGGAAGCTCTGGAAAAGTCCTGGAGACGAGCATGGGAGGAGGAGAAAAGGGAGCTAGAGAGCAGGAGGTTGTGCAAGGAGCGGAGAGTATGGTTTGGGTGGTATCTGGAGACAAGATCGGTGATGTAATTTGGGAAAGAGTTATAAATGTCTTTATATGTTATTGTTAATGTTTTGAATTATATCCGTTGGGCAACAGGAAGCCAGTGGAGGGATTGGCAGAGAGGGATGGCAGATATGGAACGGATAGTAAGGTGGATGAGTCTGGCAGCAGCATTCATGATAGACTGAAGAGGGGATAACCTGCGATGAGGTAGGCCAATGAGGAGGGAGTTATAATAGTCAAGGCGAGAGATAACCAGGGAGTGAATGAGTTGCTTAGTAGTTTCTGAGGTTAAGAGCAGGCATATCTTATAGATGTTGCAGAGGTGAAGTCTACAGACTAGACTTAATTTGACTGTAATTCTTATATTCTTGAGATGAGAAAGAGTGACACCCTATAATACAATGGGGGTTGGATTACTAAAAACTGAAGAGTGCAAAATCTGATGCAGTTATGCATAGAAACCAATCAGCTTCCAGTTTTGTTGTCAAAGCATAATTGAACAAGCTGAAGTTAAAAGATGATTAGCTACCATGAAGAGATGCACCAAGTTTTGCACTCTCCAGTTTTAATAAATCAATCCCTAAGTATTGAGGCAGACATAAGATAATACAGTCATTTAGAGGCTGGATGTAAGGTTTGATGTAGTATGACACTTTGGTAGTAAATTGTATATTTTTATTGAGGCATGAGAGCAAAATAAAGAACATTTGAGGAAGATGGAGGGACAAGATTATCTACCATTTTGCTTTAAGCTGGTCCTTTACTTTTTATGCAGAACCTTTCCTCAGGTTTCTAAACTTTCCAATTTTTGTCAAAGCATGTATCTGCATCAGCTGTTAAATTTAGTTAGATACTAGCCATGAAAAAAGTGACTGTTCTGCTTAAGCTATTAATAAGAATTTAGATTATTTTATTGTTTTATTTTATTTATTTTATTGTTGTATGTTACGTTATTTGGGATGTATCTATGTCAATTACTAAATGTAAAAGCTTGTGCATAAAGAAAAAAACATTTGGATATTTTAATTGCTCTCACATGTGTTAAAATAAAGCTTTGATTACCCATAACAAGGAGACTGTGTTAATAGAGAATAAGGTCATAGTCCGCATTGCTGGGACAGTTCCAAAAAAAGACAGTTCCTCCAATTGGGATCTATACTAAATAAAATAAACCTAGACACACTTTAAAAGAAGAAGAACTTTTGCTTATATTTGATTTTCTATCCTCAAGTGTGGGCATATTTGTTGTTAATCTCTTCTTAAAACCAATAATTGTTTGAAACAGAAAGAAGAACAATACTTACTTGTCCAGCAGTCAGCAACCATTTGCTCTTTTGCAAAGCTACAGCCTCTGCTCATATCTAACAATTTCAGGGGTGTCAGATAGCTAGTCCCCTAGCACACTCTGTGGTGCTTCATGCCAGCCCCTTTGGTGTGAATAATCACAGCAAACCATGAACAAAGTCAGTGTCAGTTTAAATGCCCTAACCTCCAGGTATGGAGGCGCAGAGAACTTTCCCAAAGTGACAGCATTGGTGTTTGGTGACTGGTCATCACAAGGGGATAAGGAGACACCCAAACCATAAATGGCCTCAGATGTATCAAAATTTGGCTGGTTCAGCAGGGAACAGCTGAATTTCGATCCATCTATGACTGTTCCCGCTCTACAGAAGTTGACCTAGTGATTGACTTCTTTCAAACGGGACCACTGGAGAATTTAATTTGATCAGTGCCTGCAGCCACTCACTGAATGAAGTGTAAGGAACATATTATATACTACTGGGGGTATTAAAGCCATCCTCTTGTTTTGTGCAGCATGAACAAAGCACAAATTCACATTAATTTCACAATTTCTGTGAACAAATGAGAACTTTTCGAAGTAGGTACCCTTGCTGAAGAGTAATTATTAAATCATGCTTTACAGAAAGGACAAGAGATTGAATTATTGCTGAATGAGATCACTTATGTCATATACTGTAGTGGCCCTGCCGCACATTTTAGCAATGATTTCACTGTCTAGGCTTTGTTTTTGCTGCAGATTCTTGAGATTCAGGGCTTTGCAGGCGGACTCGCCACAGTCCTGTCTGCTCCTTTTACTGCGGTGTGAGCCAACAGCTGCCAGTAATGAGTCTGAACTGTAATCTAAAGAAAACTTTCATCACTATCACTGACACTAAGCAAACAATGTACAAAGTGATGTCATGAAGGAGATAGCAGTGGACTTTATTATCCCAGATACAGAAAGTGGACAAGAGTTTGTTGCTCCTGTGCAGGCCACCTCGGCTGGCAGATAAGGTGATGCTGGCCATGTTCCATCTATCTACAAAAGTTGTGAGATAGACCTGCGGAATGTTGCTGTATCTTGTGGGATTGCTTTCAGCCTTAGCTATTTCAGGGTTAATCATTAAAATAGCCCTGGGGAAAAATGATGTAAAATCCCAGCTGCATAGCGAGGTGATTGAGTACAAATGTAGGCTATGGGGTCATTAAAAGTAAATTACATTTTTGTGATAATTATGAGCAGAGGTTCATTTGGGCAAAGCTAAAGGGCCAGTAAACCTAAAGCATAATTTGGTTTTATAGAAGAACTATTAATAATAACACAGACATGCAGAAGTGCCAGGAGGTATTAAAAACTGACGGCAGGCAAGATAAAGTTATGACTTTAAGTAAAGATATTTTCCTATGCTGGAATTCCCTTTAAGGGTATTAAAATAGGCCACTCTGCAGCATTAAACTAAACCTTTTCTAAAATAAATGACAACATTTCCTGATTGTGAAGGTAAATCCCACCATGCTCTATGCCCTATTACCATTAAAAGACAAGAAAGGCCAAAGCTTTTTTGGCCACACTTCTCCTCTGGGTCACAGAAGTGCACATATATCTGCAGTCCTGTGACCCAGAGCCAGTCCAGGTTGGGATCCAACCAGATGCTTCACCGGTAGCTGGCTCAGCCTCTCAGAGCACCACTGAGAGCCTCAGCCAGCTGCTTCTGCCCCCTCCACAGCCTGGTGCTTCAGTGAGTGCTGGAGGGCCAGAGCAGAGAGTGGTGACTGACCTCCCAAGAACAAAAATGTAATATATTTCAGCTTACCAGTGCTTAAATGTGGTGGCTGCATTAGTTTTCTTTTTCCAGGCTAAGAACATATTCAGCAAGTACAGAAAATAACTATTGGCCTTGTCAGACATGCAGAGACTTGGTTACTTACTGTAAATTAAACTAAGATCACAAACAATGTTATCTTCTACCTTCTATCTGTTGTCTGTACCAATTCATGTGCCCCCATGAAATGAAGGCGAAGAGAGGAAGCTGTGTTTGTAGTCCACAGCAGGGGAGCAGCTTACGGTGACAACCATGACTTCTGCCACAGATATAGGGGAGAACTGAGCAAAACTGCTCTAGACTGTTATTCAGGGGATTAATAAAAGGGGAAAGGCCTGAAATAAATGAATGGCTCTACCACATCTAAGGTGCATCTAAGCTGCAATGTACCTACATGAGAAACCTGAAGCATCACCCAACAACAATCTGCTGAAAATCTAGATCAGCCTTTCTCAACCTTTTAAGCCCCAGAAGAACTCTTGAAATAATTTTCAAGTCTAAAGGAACCTCTTTGAAAAATAGTCCATCATTCGGCTATTAGGAAAATGCCTGTTACATTGGTGATCAATGTGAAGAATGCCCCCCTTATAGTGGTGGTCACAATGCCCCCCTTATAGTGGTGGTTACAATTCCACCCTTACAGTCAGATAAAAAGATCATTAGTGTCATGCTACTTGTTCTGCCAAGTGGTGGTGGACCTGGAAACTGTGAAGGCACCATCAGAAGGGAGGTCAGTTAGCCACAGCTCAGGGAACCCTTAGCCACCACTGGTGGAACCTTAGTTGAGAATGGCTGATCAAGGTAGATGGAAGGAAAAACTTTTAAAAAAGCTTCTAAGAAAAGCTTTTAGGGAAACAACAAGAGGAGAAAGTAAAATTAGTAGCAGTGGATTTTTAATTATCCATGAAAACCCCTTCAAAGTGACATTTTATTTGGATAGCAATAGGGCTTTTTTGAGAAACCTACAGACCAAAGACAAGCATCTCAAGCTGAAACCAACAATATATTAAAAAACAGGATAAACTGAGCTCCAATGATTTTAGAAGATTAATTTGCAATGTATGCTGAGCTACAAAATTTTAAATATTGTCCCAAATACTAAAATGGGAAAATGTTCCTTTACATAATGGATCATCTTATAATAGTTTATCAGTATAAATAATTTCTACCAACATGTGACCATTTCTGATCCTATGACTGGACCTTGCTGACACCTTAAGATCAGTTACTGTGACCTATACATGAACTATCCCAGACAGAACTACAAAAGCAGCATTTTGCTCAATGCATGCTTCTTCATAGAGATTTATAGGCTTCTGGCTTGTCCTACAACAGAATCACATTAACCATTTGCTGCACATAGTGTAAACATAGGGCTATAAACTATCATTTGCAGCCCTGTTTAAGGAAATCTTGTATAATCTTAATGCATTTATCTTAATCATTTGCCTTGCTGGATGCTATAAATGTGATATTTATTGGAGCAATAAACAAGAATGCCACTGATGCAGTGCCCGTGTGTTCATAAAGCAGGCTGTTTCTTGGCAAAGTGTATCATTAGGATGGGTTAGAATGACTAGTGACAAATGGTGAAGGAAGAGGTACGTGGTGACTAGGAGGTCAGATGTCATTATCTGGAGAGTTGTAAAAGTTTCACAGACACAGCATTGTAGATAGATAATGTGCAGGCTAGTTTTACAAAATGAGCATCAGAGCTCATCCAATGCACCAGTCTGTGATTTCCACATAGACACATACTGCATTTGCATTTTTTATTATTTATAATATATATTTAACTGTTTGCTGATAATGTTTTTTTATGATTGCACTGGGATCACTAGGTTGCACTGTGATCAGGTTCCAAAGTTTGTGACTATCATTAAAAGTAGCAAGATCTTGTTCAAGGTGCCACTTCCCCCCAAAAAATGGTGGATGAAAGTGCAAAAAAAAAGATGTGATGTAAAAGGTTAGATCACCTACTTACTTCTCCGCCTGCAGCTTCTAGGTGAGGGTGACCTCTTACTCCTTTCTGAATATGATCCTGCACTGTGCTGCAGTGTCTTCTCATGAGATTTTGAATACTCAGCATTCCCAGATTCCATTGGCAGGAGGATGACGTCACCACGTGCACTATAGAAGTCAGAAAAAGGTCAGTATATCTAAGGCCTCTTTCACATAGGTGGCACTCTTTACCACCTTCTGAGAAGTAATCCACCGGTGGATCTCCTAAAACAAGGTGATAGAGTGGCAGCTCCTGGGAGTTCAGTAGGTGGTCCTGTCACCTTGTGAGTGTGTGTGTTTTTTACTGTTTTTTTTACAAAATCCCATGCCAAAACAAGGAGGCAAGTGTTTGGCTTGTGGTGGGCTGTGGTCCCATTAACCTCAATGGGCTAGTTTGACAGGCAGTACCGCCTTTAAAAACCTAGCATGCTGAATTGAGTTGCCCACGCCTGCAACATGTGCACCATCCTCTGTCTTGCTGACACAGTAGGCTTTAGATAAGTGGTCATCTGTATGTTTTTAATTGGCCTTTTGCCACCCATGTGAAAGGGTCTCCCCCCCTCAAATTCTTTTTTCACCTTCATGCAGTGTTTAAGAAAGGAAGGGGACTGAAGTACAAGGTCCACTTTAGTAAATCGGACCATAAACGCTGCAATAATGCTGTCATTTTTGGGAAATGAGACACAAAAACCAGTTTATAAATCACATTATCCCCTTTATAATATGTTTTATAATACCTCGTATAGAGCAATAGCGTGCAGCCTCTTTCTGTGATGTAGCCACACTGGTAATAGGGAGTTGATTGCTACGGGTAACTTCCGTTTTCATACTGTGTTTTGCCTCAGCAAGACCTGTAATGTATGCTAGCCAGCTCCAAACAACCTTTCAAGTGGCGCTGAACTAAAATTCCCATTATGTATTGCCACACTAGTCATCAGTAGGCCTCGCACTACCTGGCCCGAACCTGTTTCTAAAAATCTCCAGATATGGGATTCAGACATATAAAAAGACCAGTGACTCACAGTGATAGAAAACAGATCACACAATATATACAAAGCCTAATACCTGAAAATATTAACAGCCTCATAAAGCCGATAAATATTTTTCCTGGCAAATTGCTTGGCAGGTCCAGTAAATAAACACTATTCCATGGTACGCAAAGATATGTATGCATATTTCTCTCGAACAGATTGCAGTCGAGATGTACAGTACAGATATTACATTTATAACCTCTTTCCAGGAGTGTCATGTGAGGATTGTTCATATGGCGGCGGATTAGACTTAGCTGGCCAAGCCTTATGACTGCCATCTTGTCTCGTGTTAGTAAAAAACTCTTTCCAAATCATAAACTCGGCTGCAGTATGGGCTCTTGTTATTGCAGAGCTAAAGTCTAGGGCAAGCAAGTTTTATGGCGCTTGCTAAATTTAGCCCGATATAATTCACACATTCGGTGGCAGCTAACGCCGCATCTGATGAAGTAGAGAAAAAATACATTGTATTTCTGTTTGATGTGGAGACAATACGCTCTTGCACTTAGCTACTCTGTGTTTTATCTGCCAGAAAACCATTTGAGACTTTTCTTTTTCTGCTTCAAAACTTCTCCATTTATCATGAAAGCGTTGATGTACTTTGTAGCTAAAATCATGACAGAAAATTATTTCTGGGCAATTACATTCACGGCTTCTGAATTAACACAAATTTAATAGATAACCGAGAGCAGGTGCGAAGAGGTGACATGTACAGCAACACAAGGTACTAAAAACTCCTTTTGTTGATGTTTGTTAGGACGGGCTGAGTAACTGAGGCTTCTGGTAGAATTTTGTTGGGTATTTCAAGTGTTAATGTGCATTTTTTTTAAGGTAGCTCATACACTTGGAATGGGCTGTCATTGCACCACTATTCTCATTAGCCTACCTCTACACAACTCATTTCTCCTTCAGTCTTTCAAAAATGATTCTGTTAGACTTATCTACCTTACATACAGCTACTGCCTTTTCCTGCTAATCTCTCCATTAGCTTCCACTCACCCGATGTATATAATTCAAAATATTAACAACATACAAAGCCATCTACAAATTTATCTCAACAAATCACCCATTCCAGTCTCTTTGCTCCTCCCAATACCTCCTGCTCGCTAGTTTCCCCATCACCTCTTCCTATGTTCTCCTCCAGGACTTCTCCAGAGCCTCTCCCTTCCTCGGGAACTCCCTATCCCAATCTCTAGTGCTATCTCCTACTCTGCCCACCTTTGGGCAATCCCTGAAAACTCTTCCCACCTCCACCTAAAAACTATTTCGGCCCACTCCATCAGTTTATCCCCCCAAAGTTATTTGTACAACTCGCCTCTATTTTACATTGTAAGCTTCCATGAGCAGGTCCTAAACCTCTTGTATTGATTGTATCATAAATGACTTTCTTTATTTTGCAAAGTGCTGTGCAAATTGGTGCTGTGTGTTGGTGCTATATATGAGGGATTCTTCAAAAAGTTTCTACACTTTAAAAAAAAATAATAAAAATAAATAAGTAAATATATATATATATATATATATGTATAAAAGTGCGGAAACATTATTATAATACAGGATTTATATAGTGCCAACAGTTTATGCAACGCTTTACAACATAAGGGCAGACAGTATAATTACAATACAAATTAATATAGGAGCATTCAGAGGGCCCTGCTCATTAGGGCTTACAATCTAAGAGGGAGGGACATTTTGACAACCTCTCGTAAATCCTGTATAACAGGGTTCTCTAAACTTTTCAAACAAAGGGCCAATTTAATGTCCTTCATACTTTAGGGGAGCCAGATTGTGGCCAGTAAGGGTAGAAAATGTCCTTTGAGAATAATGAGAATAAACCTGGCCTCAGGGTTGGTGGTCAATAAGAGCACAAGTACTGACTCATCATTAGTGATCAGTGGGGGGAATAGTACCCCATCATTGGTATCAGTGAAATAAATAGTTCCCCATTGTTGGTGTCAGTGGGAGAAATAGTGCCTCATATCATTGGGAAGAATAGTGCCCAAATGGCCAGATAAAGGCCAGTAAAAGGCCGCATCTGGCCCTCCGGCCACAGTTTGGAGACCCCTGCTGTATAATTATACAGGACCCTTTTTTATAACCCGATACACTACAATGTGTGCATTGAGCAAGGTGAATGCTGCTAAATAGAGTGAACCTGTGTTTGCTTTAAATGCCCAGTCATGTGCCACAAAAAAACAGGATTATTTTGCTAGCATGTGATTGGACATTCAAAATGAACACAGGTTCACATTATTTACTAACATTCACTTTGGTAAGTGATTACTCTTTTTGTTACGTGAACAGACTCGACTTCTTTAGTAAATCAGCCCCATCATCTCATTCCATGAAAGGGTAAAGTGCAAAGTCTGGTAACCCACCACACCAGACAGAAACCTGGCTATAGTAAAGTGAAATGTGATTAGTGAGGGATCCTGCACCATGCACATACTCATTGCTATTAATGATGTCTGAGACGTTTCACCATAGACACAATAATGGTAGTTATAAATGTAAATGACAGTTTTCCTACGAAATTTCTGGCCTTATTAATATTAATATACGGTACAACTTAAGCTCTTAAGCTTCCAAGCCATGAAAACGGACCAGACTGATGGTAACTGGATTCAAATCTCCCTGTAAAATGTATGGATTTCCTTATATATGAACAAACACTTCAGGCTGGCAACTATCCTTCTATTCCCCGTGGCAATGCCTACAAATTCACAATCAAGCTCCATAACTATACATACTGGTTTACCTTGTATGTATTATTGGAGAGGTTTGGTTACAAATTGCTCATTATAAATTGCAATCAATTTTAATTAACCCAAAGTCTTTTCTTTTCCATTAATCATTTCTGACTATACGCACACACAAACATCTGGCTGTAACATAAACAGCTTCTGCTTGCATTTTCAATGTGTAAATCCACTGCCTTTACCAGAAAGGATCAGTAACAAGCACAATCAAGCCTGGAGGACTAGTAAAGTAAACTCAGGTGGTTAGAGTTTCTATGTAAATCTAGAGATATACTCAAAGGATACTCAACACAGAAACTAAAATGTAATATATTGCAACTTAATAATCCTTAGATGTGGTGTCTGCACTAGTTTTTATCTTTAAAAGCTTCTCTTTTTCTATTTGCAACTGTTGATCTTGCCAGTAACACAATTGCTTTCTTAAGGTAACTACACTTACTCATGGTGAACAGTACTGTTTCCTTAGGCTGCTCACTACTGATATGGACTATAGGATACCTCTCTCTCTTTGTCCCTTAACATAGGTAAGGTGTTCTGTAGTTCAGAAGTGAGATTGCAGTGCAGCAGAGGCAGAGTGCCCAGGAAGTTGGGAGTTTT
This sequence comes from Staurois parvus, assembly GCF_062004578.1. Classification (NCBI taxonomy): domain Eukaryota; kingdom Metazoa; phylum Chordata; class Amphibia; order Anura; family Ranidae; genus Staurois; species Staurois parvus. Next base: position 3,762,940 of record NW_028317857.1, on the reverse strand, counting down.
GGCAAGATCAACAGGTATTTTTCTGTACTTGCAGCATTTTAGGCCTCATTTGGATACTTGGAGGCAAAGGATCCGGTGTAAAAATCTAGGCCTTTTCCCATGGTTGAGTAGCTGCAGGTGGATTGTACAGCTTCACATAGAGGTGAACTTCTGTAGTATCATGTCAATGCGTATATGTCTTATGGTCATGTGTGTATGTCCAGTTTGTTGCTGGAGAAATGACCCAGCATACTAAAAGATGTTTTTTTTGGTCATATGTATGCACACATACATGCAATTGTGTCCTGTGAAATAGCATGGGCATTAATATAGACTTGTCAGATACCTGCACTGGCATTGATGAACAATAATCAACTGTCTGTAGATTTCCAGTATAGATGAGAGCCCTTTTTACTGAAAGTGGCTACATGAGGCCATTTAGGTCAATATATTGTTCCCCATTGACAGATCCGCTGTCATCTGAAAATTATGAAGAATTGTAGGGCATCTAAAATGTGTGTGTAGGTTCTAAAATGTCGAGGAGATTTGCACCAAACTTTGGACTGTGTGGGGGCATTACAGAGAGTTTGTGAAGGGACCAATTCCATCTACTGTCTTATACACAGTTGATTGTTGTATAGACAGTACTCTGTGGATAATGTAGAGTAGAATGCATCCAGGGATTCCTGTTTCCTTTTGGGTGCACTGACAAGGCTTTTGCAATTAAACTCAGTTGAAATGGAACCCTTCAAAAATGCAAAGCGTGTAAAAAACATGTCAACACAACTCATGCGATTTGGTGTGAACAAACCCTTACACAAAAGAATTCAGCTGTCATAGCCTCCATACATTCCTTTGCATTCACAGCATTGACCTTCTGTAGGACAAACCACCATCTAGCTACTTAAGAAAGGTCAAGAGAAAATAAAAGTGGCACAAAACCAAATCAGTGAAAACCTTTGTTGTTGCTTTCAAAAATGGTTTCATCATACATCATGAGCTGTCCAGTCTAGAGCCTGTGGACTACACCAGTCTTGCAAGTACTATGTGGCCTGAGGCAGGTTGGGTTCTTTGAAAGTCCATTCATTGTTGTATTCCTGTGTAGACAAGGGTACTAATGTAAGTGCCTGAAATGGGATGAGGGTCTGCGCTTTCCATAGCACCCAGTCAAATTCTGCTTTTCAATTTCTATCCAGCAATGATAAATTGACAGATACAATCTGATTAAATGCTTTGAAGAACACCTATGTCTTCCTTTACATTAGTAAATTAGTTTTTATTGGCACAGTTGGTCTTTTTTGTGTGAAATGTCAAATGAAGATCCATTTATCATTAAAACCATCACTGGGAATTTTTGGCTACTTATCTTGAGTTGGGTAGCCAGACCTTCAACAAATTTGACCATACCCAATTTGAAACTCGAATCTGACTTCTTTAATTGGAAGACAACATGCAATTAAAACTTGACTGAAATTCGAAGCTCTACCCAAAATAATATTTTTTTTATTTGGTGTTCTTCTCTAAATGTGAGCTTACTAAATCCATTTATTGTAGTACTCAGTGCCCCAAATCTGCTGTCCTTCTGGACATTGGGCATGTCAGAGCATCTAAGCTTGGCTCAAATTACACAGCTGACAGTGGCTTCTTTAATTTTAATCAACACCTACCCTTAAGCTGGGTATGCACTAGTAGAAATTTGTTTGACATTAGGAATGTTGTAAGAATGTTCATTCACTTTTCTAATCATTATTGGTGAAAATTCAAAAGAGCAGGATGGAAATTTTTTTTGAATGTATGAATTTCTAACAGCGTATGTGGTTTTCATTTGGTAAAATCACTTCATTCCAAAATCGAATGCTAAAAGCAAACAAAATCTTGAGCTACTTTGGAACAACATTTGAAGGTTCTAAGAATTTTTGTACCAACTTTTCTAGAAATTTTCGTACAAATTTTCTTTCAAAATTCTACTCTCAACTCTAAGCTGGCTATACCAATACCTCCCGGCTCGACAAACTTCAACTGAGAAGTCGAAGGAGCCGAGTGGAAAAATTTGACTGAACAATGACTGCAGCTTATCAGCTGCACTACTACTGTGCTGGCAGTGGGAGTTTCCTCCATCCATGCAATTTACCAAGGATAGGGGAATCTCTGGAATTCTTTCGTTAAGCCCAGCAGGCTGATTGTACAGCTTCAGTAGGCTAAAATTTTATATGAATTTTTCTACAGTACTGTTATGTACTGCATGTGGTATCTTTGTTGTAAACTGTCATTTATCAGACCTGCATTAAATCGTCAGTATTAAACACTATCCACTAAATTGAAGGGTAGCAATGATTGAACACCAAAACATGGCAAAGGCTATAATTTTCTCACTATATAAAAAAAAAACAGGGAAAACCTCTTGTAGAACTTCAGGAATAAGGCGGTAATAAAAAGATGCATCTGGAATCTGTTGTATTATAATGTCACTTGTGAATGAGTTATTTCTCTAGGCTTCAGCCCGACAATTTCCGCGTGTAAAGGCGCCCTTTTATTATTTTCTGTTTGGCTTGACTTGGCATGTCATTTTTTATTTGTTTGTTTGCTGTCGTTAAGTGGTTTTTGCCTAGTGATTTATCAGTCATAATCATTTAATTGTGGTTTGAAAAGTACAACCTTGCAAATGCACGGGGACTTGGCAAGATATGAATGCAGCGCGAGTGCATGTAATATCTGATTATACAAAGCAGCAGAAAGGCAAATTGTTGGGTATTCATCATTTAGAATCAATGCGGGATTTTTCTGTGTGTGTTTTATTTTGTTAAGATTGCTGTTTAAATCACCGTTCCCTGGCAAGCTCCGCGTTTCTTCCTCCTCTGTTTGTTTTTCCCATGCTGACTGGTAGAACATAATTAGTAGGACTTGGGGCTGGACACTCTCTCTTTTTTTTTTTGCATCAGTCTTGTCTTGTGTTTGTTCTATTAGAATGAAGTCTAGTCATTTTATATGTAAAGTAGTCTGCTAGAATGTTGAATCTTTTAAAGGGCCAGGTCATTTGACATATGAAGTACTGGAAACACCAGTCATTTTTACTGAATGCTTTTATATCCATGCTGGGTATTTGGTATTGCATTTACATTCTTCAAGCTTAAGTTTTATCTGCTTTTTGTTTTCATTACATACTTTATTTTAGTCCCAGTGATATAATCACTACGACTATGTGGATGTCTATGCAATGCAGACAGATTATAGCTGGTGGGAGCGACCAACAGAGTGCTGTAAATAGCTTCCTGAAAACATTATTATTAATATACAGGATTTATGTAGCACCAACAGTTTGCTCAGCACTTTACAATATAACGGGAGATAATACAGCAACGATACAGTGCAATACAAGAGGGTTAGGAGGGCCCTGCACCTTGGAGCTTACAATCTAAGAGAAAACATCACAGCGCCCTGCCCAATTCTCCTCTCAAGAGCCCCTATCCCTAATGCAAGCAATGGGCTGGTTCTCAGGAGGAGTTAGGCAAATATTAAAATGCCTTGGTTGGATGTCAGTTTAGAGGAGTGCGTTTTCCTAGGCAGGCTGTATTTACTTGCACATTGCCCTATGCAATTCCCACATGTGATGCTGAGCTTCCATGATTGAAAGAACTAAAATCTAATGAATGAAACAGACAAGCCAGGGACACAAAGGCTGGGGAGAAAAGAGCTGATGATGCTGGATGTCCATCAGCCAGGAAATGAGGCTCTAATTGGCTTGCTGAAGCTTCTGTTTCACACTGTGAGAAGCACACAGTGTGCATTGAAATCATAGTAAGGTATTTCAGTACAGGCGATGAGCCTGTAGGACTGTGCAAGACTGAAGGGAAGGCTGGAGTTCAGCTAAAGCTATTTGCTTGTTTTAAAGAGAGTAGATTTTTATTGATGTCTGGTTTCTCATTTGGGAGATTTCCCTTCACATTATGTCCTGGTAACGGGTTGTCACATAGACAGGAAGTGATGGGGAGGGGCTATAAGCCCTTTAAATAGTTCTTTGTTCCATTTCAGTTATATGAATTCCCCTCATTTTTTGTCCTGATGACACAAGGAGAAGAAGTGGGGGCAATCTCCCAATTGGGTCAAAAATAGCAATCAAATTCAACAGAGGTTCAAAATGAAAAGATAGTTTTTACCTGAATTGAGCTTTAAACCTATCCAAAGATATTAGTTTGTTGTTTGACATGTGGCCAAGAGCTGTATTTTTACCTGGTGCTCCTATAGTTTGAGCAAGGAGCATGTTTAAATGGATTTATATGTTATGATTCCCACGTTTTCTGACAAACCCAGGCCTTTTAACTGATATATACTAATAGAAGGGCTGAAATATCTGTTCTTCAGAAATTGCTTGTTTACGTTCCCTCTGATGTTTCTCATGTGACCAAATGCTGGTCATGTACAGTAATACCTCAGTTTAAGAATTTAATTCGTTCTGCAGGACTTTTCTTATAGCGAAAAATTCTTAAACCGAAACGCCGTTTCCCATAGGAATGCATTGCAAACCAATAATCTGTTTCGGAGATCAGAAAAAAGTAAACACTAATAAATACCGCATGAGTTATTTTATCAAGTCATGCGGCATTTTAGTAGTGACAACCATGTGTTAATATTTCAGCTGTCAGCGGGGTTCCCCACTAACAGATGAATGTAAAAGAATAGCCGGCAATTAAAAAAATAATTAAAAAAACTGCGTGGGGTCCCCCCTTCCCATCCATACCAAGCCCTTTGTGTCTGGTATGGATTTTGAGGGGAACTCCCACACCAAAATTTAAAACAAAATGGCGTGGGGGTCCTCCCCAAAATCCTTACCAGACCCTTTTCAGAGCATGCAGCCTGGCAGGTCAGGAAAGGGGGGGGGGGGGGCAAACAATGTTTCTTTTTAGTTTCTTAAAAGAAACAACATTTCCGTTAACTTTGGGGAAAGTGACAGCTAATTCTGTGAGCTATAGTGAAGAAAAAAAAAGAGCCAGCAATTGCATTTAAAAATCAGCACTGACATACGCTTCGTATTGCGAAAAAATTCATACAAAATTTGTAAACCGAGGCATTATTTTCAGTGGATTTTCATTTGTAAACCGAAAATTACTTTAACCAAGGCGTTCTTAAACCGAGGTATTACTGTTTTCCAAAATGCTGCAAGAGCCTATGGGACTGACTCTCAGTATTGCCAATTGGTAGCTCTGCCTGAACTCTAGCTTCCCCTGCAGACAGTGCCAGATCTATAAGTGGGCAAAAGGGGAATTACTAGACAGCTCAAGCGAGCCACAGAAAGAGTGCTTATACCTCTAAGAAAGATAGCCTATGACTGCATGTGTGCCTGCACAAGTAACCTCATAATGATTTTGAGACTGGTATTTTTAAAAAGCTTGACTATCAATGAGAAAGTAAACCCACTCCATAATTATTGATAAGTTAAGCCGGGTATAGACGGTTCGAATGTCGCGCGGTTCAGCAGGGACCGGCCAAGATTCAAACCATGTATGGGCAGGCTGACTGTACCCAAGTTGATCAATCGATCAATTTGGGTATAACCAGCTTGTCAGATTTTACATGTGATTATTATTATTATAATAGCTGCTAACAGTAATCACTGTGTCCTCCCAGTGGGGACGGCTCTCCCTGCTGGGAGAACACAATGGCTCCGTGGGAGGGATTCCACTATCAACAACAGGAAAGAAAATCGCCCCTTCTATGGTTGGCTTAATTTGGTGAGAAAAGTTGATTACCGAGGAAATTTTGTGTAGAGGTAGGTCTAGCCAGTGCCATACAGTTAGACCAACCTCTATCCATAACTACCTTTTCTATGTACATATGCCTTGTTATATCCAAAGACTTGCAATGAAGGGATTTGGTGATTTTCTGTGTATGAGGGCCCTGAAGTGCCCTGCCCCCACCCCCCTGGTCCAAATCCAGTCCTGTCTGTGGTATAGATTATGTAGCTGCTCAGACATTTGGTCATGTTTGCAGAGAAGGTAAGTATTTCAGCCCTCCTGCATGGAGGGAAGGTGGTGGTGGTATCAGCTGAACAGGTTAGAAATCTAGTTGCTAATGATCATCCTCTCTACCTTTTCCAAAAAGCTATAAATAAGCTAGGCCCAAGCATTCATGTTTATGAGCACACTAGCAGGATCAAGGTCTGGAATGTGCTTGGTTGTGTAAGCAGTTCCATCTACCCTCTGTGGACATCGTTAGGTTACTCATAGACAAGGGATGGATGTTTCTGGCCACATTGGGTGATGATCTTGCATCTGAGGGTCTTCCCTTGGCCAGCTGGCCATTATGAGGAACTATGAGGTTAAAAATCCCGTCCTGATTACCTTAGGCAACCCATTGATAAGCCAGTGCCACCTCATGCTGCCCACTCTCTTTCTCCATAGTAGTAACTTTGTAACTTGTCTGAGCGGAACCTAAAATGATTTAGAGCACGCTGCAGCACCATTGTGAGAATATAACCTAAGGGCGATGGTATCATGACCATGACGGTCCTTGATGTATGTATGTTTTAGATTCCCTGGGGTATTTTTAACTTTACTTGCCCTTTAAAGCTAAGGCAGTTTAAATACCCAGACAATGTGCTTTACAGCCTAGAACAGAAGAATACGGAACAGCATGAGGTAATGCAGCATGCGAGCCATACTGTCATTAAACAACAAGCTAGCTGCCTTCAAAAGGGTTATAAATCAGACAGGATAGCACCACTAATCTCTGCAAGTCCATATAAAGGTAGATTTCTTTTTCCAAGGGCTGTTGTAATGACCTATTTGAATGAGATTAAAAGGCAGTTAGACAAAGGACACCAGCTAGCTTTATAGCTGGACCAGGCCTCTAATGTTGCTTAATGTTGGTTTCCTCCAGGTCCCTCCTCTGTAAACACTACACAGAGTAATGAAAGAAAATGTTCAATAAACACACATCCAGCATGTTTTCCCCAAAGCATAGGGCTGGAGGTCATTTCACAGGTAAAGTTTAACTCAATGGGCAGCACAAAATACAGTAACATAAAGAAGAAGATTGGGAGAGAGTTAAGGCATATATATTATTATAATAATTCCTGTATAATAATAATATATTGCTTCATGTATTTATCTGTATTTATATATGGCCAATGTATCGCTCTGCAGAGTACACAGGACCATTCATATAAGTCCCTAGAAGGAACTCACACATATGTAAACGCAATACCTAACATATCATCTTAAAGCAATTCTAAAGGTTCATTTCCTTTTTTTTTTTTTGTAAAATAGCAAACACGTCTATATTTACCTACTGTGTGATGTGGTTTTGCACAGAGCAGCCTGGATTCTCCTCGGGTCTCTCGCAGGCTCTCCTGGCTCCTTCTGTCTGTTGGGTGCCCCCACAGCAAGCAGCTTGCTATGGGGCACCCGCTGCTCTGTGTGTCCATTCACACATGGAGCTGTGACTTGGCCCTGCCCCTCTCTCCTCACTGGCTGACTAGCTGTCATTTGCATCAATGACTCCCGCTTGCTGTCTCAGCCAATGAGGAGGCAGAGTCCCGCAACAGACGAGGCTGTTGTTCACAACGCTGGATAGCGATGAGGCTCAGGTAAGTGTTGAGGGGGCTGAGGGCACTGCTGCACACAGAAGAATGCATGAAGGTTAAAAAAAACCTTCAACCTTTACTGCCACTTTAAGCCCCGTACACACAATGAGAATATTGGACGAATGATCGTTTGGGTTTTTTTTTTCAAAAATGAAGAGGTTACTAAAGTGACGAAAATTCTTGTACTACAGAAAGAAAATTTGAAAGTGATTTAATGTATTTGTATTGTATTTTCGGACAAAAACTGTACTGAATAAATGAAAAACATACGATCTGGTATCGTACGAGAAAAAGTTTTGTGATTGTCCCTTCAAATAATTTTGGACGAAAGCTGTGTACTAACGATCAGGTTATCGTCCGATCGCTTCGAAAGCGGTATTTTTCATATGATTTTCCGATCGTGTGTGTAGGCTTTAGTATCTTATGATAGCTCCGAACTGTCACTCTTTTGGAAGCTTGTCCCCCTGTCCATCTTTGTTCTCTTTAAAAAAAAGTACTGCATGTCCTACTTCTTTCAGTGCACACAACTGCAGTCTAGGTTGTGAACTATACACAGGACTCAGGGCAAATTGCCTTGTCTTTGCAGTGGTAATGCACTGGCCAAGGCTTCCCAATGCAAGCCAACACATATGGTGTGAATGAGTCCTTACAAAATGTGCTATTTTAATACCAAAATGTTATACTATAATAAACCCTTTGTATAACTGCTAAGTAATTGCATTTGTTATTTTGAAGAGACAGTATAATGGAAAACCAATATTCATTTTCCATGTTTCAAGTAACCGAGGAAGTGGCAGGGATGTGCCATTTGCCTGCTTATTTTTTTCTAAAAGGTGTCCCTCTTTATCATCTCAGAAAGTTTGTATGTCCATAAATTCAAGTGTCAGTTTCAGTGTTTTCTTAATATGCAGCTTTTAATCACTTTTGGTTGACCACCCAATGGATATGTGCAGCAGATACACCTATGGTGCATTTCTCACTTCCAGCACACTGAACAATATGTAACTGACTGTTCCAGGGCACCAGTAAAGTGTTTCTTCTCCCACCCCCTCTCCCCTAGTCTCTCCTCTACTTACCTCTGGGGATGCTCAGCTGCCAGTGCCAACTCAGCTGGTCCAGCAGCCGTAGGACTTGAAATCCTGGCTCTTCTCCCTCTGCTCTGTGCAGTGCTTTCGGGATGGACCAGAGCGGTTCACTGTGCAGGCACTGACCAATCAGAATCACTGATTAAACCGCTGAACCAGCTGCATGAGCACTGAGAGCTCATCGCCCATGAAGCAGGGCTTAGGGGGTGGGGAGGGTGTACATTGTTAGTTCATCTTTTCATTTTTTATGAAACAGTGAATTAACACTTTAAAGATCAGTACAGGTAGGAGGAGCTCCTAATCATGTGACTGCTGTGACAACCAATCACAATGGTCACATGATTAGGAACTGTCTCTCATTGTTAAGAACCTCTTAAATGGCAGGCAGGAACCTTGGGAAGGGGGCAAAATAGTACTTGATAATCCTGCCATGATGTTCCTTGTTAAGGCACTTCCTGTTCTAGAGCCATAATGCTTTGTCTCATCCCAGTTGTGCTCATGTGTTGTCAACCTGCAAATGGACGACTTACTGCCTAAAATAATTCTAAAGTTTGTATTTTTTTTTAAATAAAACATGTTGTACCTACCTGCTCTGTGCATTGATTCTGCACAGAGCAGTCCTGATCCTCTTCTTATTGGGCCCACAAGCCATCATAGTTCCTTCCCGCTGTCAAATGCCCCCAATAGCAAGCCTACTGCTATGGGGGCACTCGAGCAGGCTTGTCCCCAAACCACGGTTCTATGAATGGACATTGTCCATTCACACACAGAGCGTGGCTCAGTCCCGCCCCCTCTCCTCATTGGCTTACTGGATGTGACTGACAGCAGCAGAATCCAATGGCTCGCACTGTTGTGTGAGCAATTGAGGAGAGAGAGAGACCAGGAGAACCGCTGCTCCCATGCACATTGCTGGATCGAGATGGGGCTCAGGTAAGTATAAGGGATGCTGGGGGGAGCTGCACCCAAAAGTTTTTAGAATGTATTAAGGTAAACAGCCTTCTACCTTTAGAACCACTTTAATGCACAGGCAAGCTTTCTGTTGTCACCACCAGAAGCTCCTGTCATAAGAAACAGCATATAGCCACTGCTGAAGTGCATATTGATAGAAAGTGGCTGCAAAGAAGCTGCACGGGATCATCCCCAGTGATATGTAAAAAAATAAAAAAAATAAAAAGGAAAATAGGTATTTTATAAAAGAAAAAAAGATAGTTGTTTAGGATGCAAAATTCCTTAGCAGTTAGGGTTCACGTCTTCTTTAACTTCTTTAATGTTTTAGATTGTAACTGTTGTCTAATGACATTTTAAGTATTATTTTTTCATAAGGCAAAATAAAATTTCACTTTTATTTAGAGATAACAGTTTATAGTTTTGTTTGTAAACTCCGATTCCAAAAGAGCTATTAACCTTCAATCACAATGCTGGAGTTATGAGGACAATAAAATGTAAATTTAAAGGCAACTTAACCCCCTCTCCAGGCAACTTAATCCATTTGTAACAAAACAAAAAAATTGTGTTTTCCTAACACATGACTCAGGTCTGGGGATTAGATTAAAAAAGGTTATTCCTGGACATTTACAGCCAATGTGTGGAATCTTCGGTTCTCCTCATGGACATTAAAGCCAGACATCAAAGAGAAGAAAAAGCCAATGGAAGACTTATTTCCAACTGACAGCCAGACTCGGCTTCCTACCCACTGGGGAGGAGGAGATTTCTCCACCACTTATAATTAATTATACACCATCTTTCAAGAACCATTTATCAAGATTTAAAGCAGTCAGACAATTTTAAATAATTAATGGAAGGTAACCGACCACAAAAATATACTGGGGGCGAGCTTAAATTATTTATTTTTTAAAAAAGGATATAAAAACAAAAACCAGAAAAAAGCCCTAATGTGAAATTCGTTAATTAAAATTGGCTTTTGACTTCCATTTTGTTTTCACAAACTGAAAAATGCGTCCCTTGTGCAGCAGTTTAGACTTTTTAAAGTGAAAATTAGATATTAAAGGATCACCTGATTGGCTACTAGAGTGCTTTATTATTCCTGGCTCCCTAAGGAGGTCGTGTTTATTCACATTGATGGATAGATGTCAGTATTTCTAAGACTTTGTGGGAAATCATTAAGCGGTATTCAAAGGTTAGAAATATTAATGAAGGACCTGCGGGCTGTCTCCGGGGTATTGCTAGGCTCTTAGTTAATTAGTTACAATCTGTCATGAAACTCCTGAAATATTAGGATGCATTTTTGCTTTAGACTTAATTTTGTCCATAAGATTTCTAAACAAAAAAATTTTGTTTCAACTTAGTTTCTGGCCAGATGTTATTTTAGGCTAACAGTTAAAAATTCCAGATTTATCTAAGAAATGTGGATTTAAAGCCAACTCTGGGCAGATATACAGAAAACATCAAATAATTCAGTTGTTTATTCATTAAAGCAGTTGTGTATTTATTAACAGTTATGTATTCTATAAAAAATGTATTTTCAGATGCAGATAGTTTAAGCACCTACATTTGACTTGGTTCAGTTGCTTGAAATCTATAAAGCACTACTCAGAGAGAGGGAGGGCAGCAGTAGGAGCAAATTAGGTGTGCTGTGATGATAAATAACAACCTTGGGGGGTGGAGTGAGCAGAGGGATGGGCTCATCAGCTGCTCCTTCACTGTCCTGGATAGGTTCCATGTGCATGCAGGCTGTCCGTATGTGGTGATGAGATTCAATGATTGAATTAAAATCCAAAGAATGAAAAGAGCTGACTAGGACAGTGAGGCTGGAGAGGAAAGAGCTAGATCATCTTTTTTTTTTTCAATCTTTTTACCACAGAGGAACCCTTGAAAACCCTTTGCAGAAACTCTTTGGTGGCAAGTTGGAAAAATGCCCTTTACATTGGTGGCTAATGCAAAGAATGTCCCCTTTACAGTGGTGGTCAGAATGTCACCCTTAAGCCGGACATGGATCAATGGATTGAAATTCGTCCAGTTCAGCAGGGACAAGTAGCATTTCTAACCCATTTATGGGCAGGCTGGTTATATTGAAGTCCATTGATCAACTTCAGTTCAACCAGGGGCGGACTGACCATTTGGAAACTTGGGCACTGCCCGAGGGCCCAGGGTCAGTAGGGGGCCCCATGAGATGCCCCTGGTACCTTTTTCATAGGCTTTTTTGAGTTTGGGCAAGGACACAGGGGCCCCATGATCCCCTATTGCCCGGGGGCCCCATGAGTTGTCAGTCCGCCCCTGAGTACAACCAACTTGTTGTTTTTTAGGCATCAAAAGTGATCATTGTATTCTGACAACTGGAAAAATCTTCCGCTGTCAGAACTCAAAAGCTCAGGAGAGATTCCCCCATCAACACTGACCCGTGGTTGCAGGAAAAAAAGTTGCTTAATGTATGGCCTGTTTTACAGACTGATTAAAAGATCCTTGGGCTCATGCAGTTGGCTCTGCTAAGTGGTATTGACCCTAGATTTATGCAGGCACTGTCAAATGGGAGACCTGTTTGCTACAGCTCAAGGATTCCTTAACAACCTCTGAAGGAACTTCAGGGTTCCATGGAAGCCTGGTTGAGAACAGCTAGGCAAGATGGTGCTAGATGTCCTCCAGCCAGGAAATGAAGCAGTGGCTATCTGACTTGCTGCAGCTTCAAAAGCTTCAGAAGCTGGAGAGTCTGCAGTACAATCTGTGTAAGCAATTTCAGTACAGGAGAGGACCCTTTACAACCATGCAAGACTGAAGGTAAGTCTGGAGTTTAGTGTTCGGTTAGCCAGTTAAAGTGTATGTAATCCCTCACCTTGTAAAATGACCCATTATACTGTATACACATTTTTTTCCCTTTTTTTTATAAGTGATCACATACCCTCTGTTCTCAGCGGCATAAAAAGGTGAGGCTGGAGAAAAAGCAGTACATTGGGCTTCCCAGTGAATGGCTTTGAGGGGGGTTGTCAGGACAAGTCTAATTATTGGAGGATGGCACAGCTAGAGAACTGACCACGCTGTGCTCTCATGCCTAGTGTGGTCAGTTTTTTTTTATTTATTAGGACAACAGAGGGACTGGCAGGAACACTAGGGATTTCACACATACTACAAAGAGAACAGGATAGTTTATCATGCACATACATGGTACAGCAGGAACATCAGGAATAAAAAATGTTGGGTTTACATATTCTTTAAGGGTATCACCTAGACTACAACCCTTCTGCATGAATTAATTGCTAACAAACTAGTCTCCTACTTCAGATATGACCATGGAAATACATAAACGGAATACAGTCTTCATCGTAGCATTAGTTCATTAGGTTACCCCACTGGGTAAAGTATCTAATTAGTATGCAACTCTAAGTTGTAAAAGTGACTATAGCGAAATTTTTGGAAAAACTTCCCGTGTGCCTCCCAAATAATGTGACCCCAGAATTTCACTCTGTTGAAGTTGGCACCATTACAAATCTATTGTATACAGAAAGCTTTTTGGTGTCAGCTAATGAGATACTATGACATCACTCTGCACATTCCATTCAATGCCATCATGGCTATTAGGTCATTCTTTGAACTTTTTATATGAAGAGTTAAAGCAGAATTTTAGGAGCTGTCACTGTGGAGATGGCGGATGAGACATCTTGCTGGGACAGACAGCCGAGGGCTCTGTGGGCTGATTTACTATTTTGTTGATGATCTACTTTAGATGTCACCCTGTCCAAAGCTTGCTGTCTGTCATGGCTTTCAAAATATATTGTAGATTTCTGACATCAGTCCAAGCCGTCCGTATATTTTCTTATATCATGAGAGATTTATAGCACATCAATAGGAATATTTCATGGCTTTGACAAGAACTCAAAGCTTTTCTCTATATATTTGGCCTGTGGGTTTTGTGTTTGTAGCAGATGTTAGAGTTTTAAGTAAATGTTGCAACATCATAAATCTTTCATATTCAGTATGATGCATTTAGAAAATGTAGTTGCCAATAGCCAGCCATTCGGAATATTCTAATTCTGCTATAAATAGTCAGCAAACAATATGAACGTACAGAAATGTGCCACCTACTGTACAGAAATGGAAATGCTTTGCAACTCTGTCTAATACAAGATTCGCCAAACTTTATGAACAAAGGGCCAATTTACTGTCCTTCAGACTTTGAGTGCGATTAGAAAATGCCTCGACGTCAATGTGAATAAACAATGCCTCATCAGCCCAAATTGCCCACTCCGCTCCTCCCAATATATCTTCCTCTCTAGCTCCCTCATCACCTCCTCCGACACTCGCATCCAGGACTTCTCCAGAGTCTTTCCCATCCTCTGGAACTCCCTACCACAGTATGTCTGGTCAGCCCTCATCCTGTCTGCCTTTAGGCGATCTTTGAAAACTCACTTATTCAGGGAAGCCTACCCCACCTCCACCTAAAAACTGTACTTGAATCACCTCCACCAGATCATCCCCCGCAGCTATTACCTTTTGTATCACCTCCCCCTTCCTTTAGATTGTAAGCGCCACGAGCAGGGCCCTCACATTCCTTCTGTACTGAAATGTATTGTAATTGTACTGCCTCCCTTATATTGTAAAGTTCTGCACCAACTGCTGGTGCTATATAAATCCTGTATATTAGTAATAATTGGTATTGATAGAAGGAATAGTGATCCATTGCTGGTAGTAGGGGAAAAAATATTGCCCCATCATTGGGATCAGGAAGAGGATTAGTGCCCCATTGTTGGTATCAGGGAAAGGAATAGCGACCCATCATTGGTGTCAATGGGAAGAATAGTTCCATACCATTGGTGTCAGTGAGAGGAATAGTTCAATAACATTGGTATCAGTGGTAGGAATAGTGCCACATCATTGTTGTTAGTGGGAAGAATAGGTCCATAACATTGGTGTCAATGGTAGTAATAGTGCCCTATCATTGGTGTCAGTGGGAAGAATAGTTCCATAATATTGGTGTCAGTGGTAGGAATAGTGCTCCATCATTGGTGTCAGTTTTAGGAATAGTGCCCCATTATTGGTGTCAATGGTAGGAATAGTGCCCTATTGTTGTTATCAGTAACAGTAATTATACCCCATTGTTGGTGTCATTAGAAGGAACAGTGCCTTGTATCAGTGGGTGGAAAAGTGCCCCAAGGGTCTGATAGAGGCAAGCAAAGGGCCACATCCCGCCTCCAGGCCGCAGTTTGGAGACCACTGGTCTGTTACATGGAATAGACTGTTTAGCATTTCTGACTTGTGGTCTTCTCACCCCTACTAGTATAAGAAGTTATTAAGAATATGAGTGACTAAGTTAGGAGGGAGCGTAGTGAGTCATAATTTCAAGAGAGATGACCCTACAGGCATTTAGGGTTATTTTCCTTATTGATCACATACTTTAAAAAACATGCCACGCTGTGCTCAGCGGGACTTCAAAACTGTTTTAAAGGATAGAAACAGCATGAAGCAACTAAAAAGAGAGATCACAGGGGCTCAATACAAGTATGGATTTAGATACATAGTTCACTGCCCTAGCAAATTAATATGTTGTAGTATTTTCAGGTATGATTGGGTAATGAAAAAAAAAAGTCAGTATTGTTTATTCCAAAGTATAGAAATACCAAAGCATGTTACCTAAAGCATCCAATAGCAGTTCATTTGTCATTGATTTTATGTCGTTAAACAGAAATCTTATGAGCATAATGCATTCTCTTTGTGATTTGCCCTTGCTCACTGAATCAGCCTATATGTGTTTCTCTTTCAGACTGCAATACATATATATAGAGAAAAAAATGCAAAGTCTCTTAACACTGAACTCTGGGCAATAACAGTATTGTGGCGTTAGCTAGGTACCAGTAAGCTATTTAGATTTATGGTGATGTAAGCTCTGAGCGTACACCACTGAATCTTACAGTCGGTCCAGAGCACAACGATCATGAGGTCAGTCACTCTACATCTTCTCCATTTAGTAGAGACATGTATTCTTTTGAAAGCATACAAGGTGTTCTGTGATTGGATAGTGGGTGCATGAACATCATGATCTCCTTTTGTCCAATGACAGAATGCCTTGTATTCTTTGAAAAAATATGAATGAAAGAGTTGCAGGATCACTGTGTTCCAGCCTTGACTGTTAGCATCAGCAGTGTAAGTTCAGTACTTGCATCACTGTCAGGAGGTGGATGAACAGTTTTCAGGAACAAAGCAGCAGCCAACAGTGGGGCACACATCATTAGTGCTACGTTACTGGTACCTGTCTAATGCCTCTATGCTGCTTTTGCCCAGAGTTCAGCCTGACATTCCCCAATGTTCACTGCGTCATTGGCTGCTTATTGGCAAATAGGAAGGCATGGGAAGGGGAGAAAGGATCTGGCCAGGAAATGGTCAGCTCTAGTCAAGATTGGAGTCCAGACTTAACAGGTCCAGGGGTCTCTGAAGTATTGGGGGATATCTGCTCTGCAGACCAGCAGCCAGGTTATAGACTCAACTGGTACACTTTTCATATCACTGCCAAGCAGCTTTTCCACTACCATTTCTCATCGGCTTGGATTTCTTTGGCATAAAACAGCCCATCCTCTAAAGCACATTGCTTTTCAATGCAGGCTTTGCTGCGCAGGCACTGTCTCTTCTCGGGAACCCATTTATAAGCAATGGATTTCCTAGGACAGGCATATTGCAGCATAGAAAGAAGGAAGTTGATGTAGTTGAAGTTGAAGCAGGAGAGGGAGGGGCATGTGAAAAAAATTTTACTTTTGAATTACAACCCTTTTAAGGGGTTTGAGAAGGATTCATTGTTGGATCACACTTCGTGCATGATATATATACTGTATATAATATGTTGCACAAAAGCTGCAGAAGCAGCAGATTATTCAGAACAGGCTTCATTTCTCACCCCTTATATGGTAAAGATTAACTTCGCAAAGATTAACCAAACGCAAATGAAAAAAGAAAAAAGTAATTTTGTTTGCAAATTAATGGATGATGGAAGAGCTTCATGTAGGTTAAAGTGTTACTGAACCCACAACAGTAAAATCAGTCTGTATATGCAGTAAAGCATGCTTGTTATACTCATTGTGGAACCTAAGGGGTTAATCCTCCGCATTGTGTAAAAAGGCTGTTTGATCCTATCTTCTCTGATCCTTCCCTTCTTCTGCTGTCCCCAATCCATTAGCTGATAGAACAGAGCCTTGGGGGCAAGCTGCACATGCTCATGTTTGGTGTGTATTGCTAGAGAGGTTTTTGTTCTTGGGAGATTGCGTGTGATCAGCACAGGGCCAATCAGCACTGCCCAGACAGAGGTCAGGGGTTCTGCATTCTCCTAGAGCAGAATGAAAACTCCTCCCACAAGCTTTAACATGTGTGCTGCTGGACACTGATAGAAATCACAAGACTGCTCTAACTGCTGATGAGAAAAGGTATTTGGCAGTTTATATTTACAAATATTTACAAAATAATTGCATTTCCATATTCTGTGTACTGTGGGATACCAGACATAGTGAATGCAGGGTCTTGGGTTTAGTAACACTTTAAATGAAAATTTCCTTTCAAAGTGATCAGTCTTTGGAAAATCAATCATTTTACATCTGTTGTGGTGTTACTGTATGTGTTGTCCCTAGTGTTTCCCTTTGGCGTTGGTGCTTGCATCACAAGGAGAAGACTTTTTAGTAATAGGTACCATTATGTGCCAAATTATTCAGCCCTCAGCCCTTTCAGCGAGCAAAAGAAACCTAATAAAAACCTACTTCTAATCTATCAGCATTAACAGATTCTACAAAAAGGACATATACAGTTATGTGTCCATCTGACCACAGGAGGCGCTGTTCAGCTAGAGTGTATGACTACCATTTACTTTAATAAAACCTGAACAATTCAACGGCTTCCGCTGATTTGATTAAATGAAGTAATCACTTTGCCTATTATTATATTCATTTTAATTACCATTCATGAAAATAACCCTATTCTGTGGAGCAGTCACCCTTGAAAAGTTATTCAAAAAATTTAAATTTACTTATGACCTTGCCCTCATAAGCAAGATAAATTTATGCAAACCTATTTTAATTAGCAACAGTTTATCGTATGGCTTCGCTCCACTGAAAAGCAGTTTCAAATAATCATTCAGTACAGTGATTCTCTTTAAAGTCTCAGAATGCCTTGGTGGCCATTAAAGCAAATTTGTAACAAAGCAACAGCTATGACTTGTGGCCACATACCTGTTCGGGGTCAGTGATGTCAGAAGCTGATGAGGTTCCGCTTTGCTGCTCCGGAGCTAGTAAGAGGCTTGAAAGTTGGAAGAAAGCAGCAAAAAAACATGCTGCTACCAGAGTGTCCACCTTACGGCAATGGTCAGGTACTTCAACAATGGGGCCCAAAAACAGCATCAACTTTTCGAAAGCAACCAAGTGGCATGGTGGTGCAGGCATTAAGTAAATGTATTATGTTGGGTAAGTATCTCTTTTTTTACGAACTTTTCTTCACTGGACAAATTATTACAATTTATACTTAAAATAATTACCAAATCCCATTATTATTATTTTTCACAATAAAGCTCTTTCTTACCACAAATAAAATATTGATCTGACTGCCTAGACAGCCTGTATCACATGGTCTCCTCCAGCCAATATTCATTGAAGACAATCTGTTGTTTGTAATTAGCAATGAGTATCAAAAAGGCTGTACATAGATAATTAAAAACTATACAGAAATACAAGGGAAGTTCCATGTCTAGCTTTGCTGCATTAGAAATGATGGGTTACGCCTGATTTAAGAAACCCATGCATTCATAATTTTTTTTGTTCAACCAGCTGGTTGAACGAAAAACATGATTTGATTCACCTATCCACACATTAGATGTGGATGGGGGATCCTCCCACTGTGCTATTGTGCTCTGATGATGGGGAACCTATGAACAAACAGGTTGGCTATACAGAAGTCGATCGGTAGATTAACTTCTGTACAACCAGGATGCCCATACATGAATCAAAAACGGCCAAATTTCGATCCATGTATGGCTAGCTTTAGAGTGGTATCATTTCTTTAAGAAATGTTGCAAATACTGGAAAGTCTTAAAAACCAATATACAAAATAGAGTTCTGGGTTTTTTCACCTTAAGAAAAAGGGTGAAGATGAGAATGGTGAAGATAAGAGGAACAATAGTCCAGAGCAGTTTTATAAATCGGCTGAACATGAAGAAGATGGCATAGTATCAGTTCAATCCTGCTATGAATAAGCCCCATAGCATTCTATCTCGTTATTTACTCTGACTGTGACCCAGTAATTTTCAGGAAATTGTTCTTCGTTTGTAACATACTATGAGTGGGGTTTACAGACACCATCCAGTGCCTTTTCCTTCTGAATCTGTTTAGCACCTCATTCACGCTGGGGAATGAAGTGTTTCTTTTTTTTTTTTTTTGGCGTGTCAGAAGGATGGCTAAACCTCTGGGGTATTTGTAGATTGCTCTATGAAGATAATGTGCTCCAGAGGGCTGATGCTTGTTATGAAAATATATAATAACATTTCCAGATTGGTCAATACATATAATAGAAAAGGCAGAAGCATTGTCAAAGTGTTTTACTAAAAAACATTAAAGAGATACAAGTGTTTGGAGATCTAAAGCTCCTTCTTTAGGTAAACTTACTGATACTGTAAGCTAGCCACTAGAAGGTACCACTTTGACAATATTTTTTGTTTTTGCATTTTCTACCTGTGTACTTTTATCTGCCAAACATCACTTTTTTCTTGCAACTGATTGATCAGTTCAGTCAGATGCACGTCTTATTGATTTGTATTTATTGCATTCCACCCAATTGCCCATTCTATTCCACCCTGCAGGGAATGTAACAGGAAAGGCTGTAACACACAAAGATGGGTGGAAAACCCAAAGCTTCCAGGTGGAGAGGAACAAATAATGGCAGGGAGTTCTTGTTTGGGGAATCTCCAGGATGTTTGATCCTGTAAAAAGGCTGTTTGATCCTATCTTCTCTGATCCTCTCATTTTTATACTGCCCAATCCATCTGCTGATAGTACAGAGCCCTAGGAGGCATTCTGCACATGCTCAGTTTGGTGTGCATTTTTAGAGTTTTTATTTTTTTGTGGGAGGGTGCATGTGATCAGTGCAGGGCCAATCAGCACTGTATGGACAGAGGGTCGGGGGTCATGCAGCCTCATAGAACAGTCAGAGGTGAATGAAAAAACCTGCTACAAGCTTTAACCAGTGCTCGGCTGGACACCGATAGCAGTCACAAGACTGCTATATACTGCTAATGAAAAAAGGTATTTAGCAGTTTATATTTACTAAAAAATTGCATTTGCATGCTCTGTGTACTGTGAGAGACCAGATATAGTGAATGCAGGGTCCTGGGTTTAGTAACAG
Organism: Staurois parvus; assembly: GCF_062004578.1. Classification (NCBI taxonomy): domain Eukaryota; kingdom Metazoa; phylum Chordata; class Amphibia; order Anura; family Ranidae; genus Staurois; species Staurois parvus. The sequence goes on along the minus strand of NW_028317857.1, from coordinate 3,742,984 downwards.
TTGAATCCCCTTGTGGTCCTGCTCTTTATATGGTCATGGACCTACTACCTTCTTGGTCTTGACAACGCTATGAAGCCACAATACAAGTAGCTTTTTCCCCTAGCGTTGTCAGGACCTGGAAGCATAAATCTCCATGCACAAGCAAAATTTCTTTTAAATCGCACATGTGCTGCAAACAATCAGGGAAAGGACAAGGTTCAACATTGCTTCCAGTATCAATGTCAATGCGGAAACAAATCTACTTCCGCTGGCTATTTTATCAGTACCCAGCATAGATTGGTTGCGGTCATGTGACTGCAAAATTAACTGCAGATTAATAAAAGATATTTATAATGCTCATTTTGAAAAATAATAGAGAGGAAATAATAGAGAGGAAATACAGAGCACTGCCAGGAGGACCAATATCTAGGTTGTGTTCTTAATGCTTTTCCATCCTAGGATGAATGCAAAGATGTCTCTTGTTCAACCCAGTGGGCTGAATGAGGGAAATCCATAGATTCCCCCATCCATGTTAAACAATATACCTACCCATGGCTTGCATAATACTCAAATAGTGATTGCAGCTGATTGGCTGAATTTGCCTGCCCTGATCCTTCCGTCTCTCAATCAAAGTTTTGGTGGTGTCAGCAGAGGCACGCACAGCATGAATTTCACCTGATTCACAGGAATCGCCCAAATTTCAAGCTGTGCATGAGCAGCTTTAGCCCACCAAGCAAAAATATCACTTTTGGGTGGTCTGATCATTCAACACAAAATCCAATATGACGATGTGGTTAAATTATGATTTTTATATTTTAGCATACTGAGCTGTTTTGTTGTATCCTCCTAGTTCCACATATGGAGACTATGAATTAATTCCCATATGATGTTAATTTACTACAATAAGCCATTATACATTGTTAGAGTATGAATGAGCTCTTGGGCTTTTTACGCTGTTTTTTTTTTTTTGCTATAAGCTCCTTCTGGTTGTGCTGTATTTTGGCAGATGGCAAATATTCAATCCTCTGAAGATAATGAATGTGTTTTTCTTTTATTCTTGATTAAACAGTTCTGTACTTGAGCAGTTGTATTTATTGTCTGTCAGCTGTGCTACATATTTCACTGGAACAGGTAAACCTAGGGAAACTTGTGTGTTCCCAAAACAGATTAATTACACCAGACAGCCCGTAAAAATCTCACTGGAATAAAATCCTTCAGCAAGCTCCCTGCTCCCGTACAATCGGCTCAAGGACAATGGCTGGAACTGCAGAGCCATTTCAAAATGTGGCAGGACAAGCATACATATAAATTATATTTTGATGGAAAGTATAAGATCATGCAATGTTCTGGTGGATGTTTACCCAGAATTCTATGGCTGTCAGTGAGATTGTTGTCAAAGACATGGGCATACCTAAAAGTCATATAACCAGTGTACAGTGCCTTGAAAAAGTATTCATACCCGCTGAAAGTTTCCACATTTTGTTTTGTTAAATTATTGAGATTTGATGTGATAGACCAACAGAAAGTGGCACATAATTGTGAAGTAGAAGGACAATGATAAATGGTTTTCAACATTTTTTACAAATAAATATGTGAAAAGTGTGGTGTGTATTTGTATTCAGCCCCCTGAGTCAGTACTTTGTAGAACCACCTTTTGCTGCAATTACAGCTTTTTGGGGGTGTCTCTACCAGCTTTGCACATCTAAAGAGGGACATTTTTGCCCATTCTTCTTTGCAAAATGGCTCAAGTTCTGTCAGATTGGATGGAGAACGTCTGTGAACAGCAATTTTCAAGTCGTGCCACAGATTCTCAACTGGATTTAGGTCTGGACTGTGACTGGGCCATTCTAATACATGAATATGCTTTGATCTAAACCATTCCATTGTATCCCTGGCTGTGTGGTTAGGGTTGTTGTCCTGCTGAAAGGTGAACCTCCGCCCCGGTCTCAAGTCTTTTTTAGACTCTAACAGGTTTTCTTCTAAGATTGCACTGTATTTGGCTATTTGGCTCCATCCATCTTCCCATCAACTCTGACCAGTAGTGATGGGCTGCATGTTCGAGTGGAATGTAAATTCGACTCGAACATGGGCCATTCGCATGTTTGTTAAACACACGCATGGTACGGGCATTCAGAGGGCTGTTCGCCTACTGTGCCCCACAATGCACTGCACCCCGGACAGTGCATTGTGATTGGCCAAAGCATTGCACCTGACCACAGGTCAAGTGCAATGCTTTGGCCAATCACAGGGCATGATAACGTCACAAGGGGGTGGGGCGATCTTGCCCCATTGTGATATCATCACCCTATTTAAGGACTCTCATCGCGGTGCAGCTCTCAGATGGCGGGAGCCAGCGTCGATGGCGGAGGGGATTTTTTTCTTCTTTTTTCGTGTTGGCAGTGGCGGCAGGCATCGTGATTGATGTTGGATCTACTTTGGTGGACATTTTTTAAATTTTTGTTTTTAAAAACAGACTTGTCAAAGACTGTCTCCTGTCTTGTTTTTCACTACACTTTTTTTGTGTACTCATTCACATGGGGGGAGCCTCCTGCCCTTTTCCCCACCAACATGGGGACAAGGTGTTTTGGGGGGGGGAGGCCCCCTGCCTCAAAGCACCTCCCCCATATTGAGGGCATGTGGCCTGGTATGATTCAGGAGGGGGGGGGGGGTGCTTGCTAGCCCCACCCCTTTCCTGACCTGCCAGGCTACATGCTCGGATAAGGGTATGGTATGGATTTTGGAGGGAATCCCCACGCCATTTTTTTTAAATTTTGGTGTGGGGGGGTACCTCTCAAAATCCATACCGGACCCGAAAGACTTGGTATGAATGGGTGGGTGGGACCCTATGCCGGTTTTTGAAAAAGTTTTTTTAACTGTCGGGCAACACCGAGAACTCTTGACGTTCAGCTGTCACTACTAAAATACCGCGTGACTTAACAATATAACACATGCGGTAGTTTAGTAACTGAGCAGTATCTTACCGCATACTCAGATGCAGTAAGATACCGCTCAGTAGATTTGTCCTGGTTCGAAGTTCGCGGTCGAACTTGTGGTAGGTTCAAATATTTCAAACTGAGCAAGGGGGATGTTCAGCCCATCACTACTGATCAGCTTTGCTGTCCCTGCTGAAGAAAAGCATCCCCACAACATGATGCTGTCACCACCATGTTTCATGGTGGGGATAGTGTGTTCAGGGTGATGTGCAGTGTTACAAGAGGCTACAATCAAGTCAATATATTTTTATAGTAGATGCATTAAAACATATATTTGATATCTTGTAATAAAAATGTAACTCTATTAATTTTTATGCTTTTCTGCTTGGAGTTCAGGAAATTGTATCTACTCCTCAGCCTAAAAAGTATGTGACAATGAATGCTTTGTCTTCTTCCAGAGGATATGTGATGACATATAACCACATTGTAGGTTTTCTTTAACGCTGAACATATGTGTTGCATGCAATCAGTTATTTTCTGAGATGCTACCCGTGTTCATCATAATGACTTCCACAAGTGTACTCAGTGATGTGCAGGCAGCGTGTGGACTGCAGGTGCCATAGACTCGTGTCAATGAGGTGCTAACCAGATTCAGAGGGAATATACAGGGCTTTGTGTGCTAATGCTGAAACCCAAGAGCAGCTAAGTGTGAGGTTGAAGCACAAGGCAACCCTCCCTCCTATAGACACTACTCTCTGCAGGTGACAATGAACTCCCAACCATCTCACAATGTAATCCCTTTTCCAAACTGCTCTGTCTGCTTCATAAATATTTCATGCACTATTGTAAGTGGAACAATGAAAACAGCAAAAAGACCAAAAGGCTAAAAGTCTTAGTATTTACTGAACAGCAGGCAGGGAAGCTTGGCGTCTTCTTGTCATTTATGAGTTTCAGAGTTACATATGTTTTTGTATAAATGGATCCCAGATGAAGCTTCCTGTGCCTCCTAAAAAAAAAAAAATAAAGAAGGGAAGGGTACAGAAGGTAGTCATAGCATATTTGGATTTGTTTGTTAGGAAGCTTTACATGTTCTTTGGAACTTTGGATAATCACTATCAAAGTCATGCAGGCTCCACCTTCGCAACATCTCCAAGATACGTACGTTCCTCACCCCAGACACTACTAAACAACTCGTTCACTCCCTCATTATCTCACGCCTGGACTACTGCAACTCCCTTCTCACTGGCCTACCCAAACAAATGCTATCCCCACTCCAGTCTATCCTGAACTCAGCAGCTAGACTCATCCACCTTACCAACCGCTCCACATCTGCCACCCCCCCTCTGCCAATCCCTTCACTGGCTCCCGATTGCCCAATGCATTAAATTCAAATGACTAACTCTGACATACAAACCCATTCACAACGCTGCCCCAAACTACCTAACTGACCTGATACCCAAATACTACCCTACCCATGCCCTTTGCTCCTCACAGGACCTCCTACTCTCCAGCTCCCTGGTCTCCTCCTCCCACGTCGACTGCAGGACTTCTCCAGGACTTCCCCCATCCTCTGGAACTCCCTACCCCAATCCATCAGACTGTCACCTACCCTCCTCACTAGAGATGAGCGAAGAAATGAAAAATTCGATTCGGCTGATTCGGCGAATTCCAGTGTGAAATTCGATTCGATGCGAATTTCTCCGCTACGAAGATGACTTATTTAAAGGGTTTCTAGGCTTCAGAGAGCCTTTAAATTAGTGCAGAACACTGTACCTTTAATTTAAATGCCCTTGGAGATGAGGAAGGAGAAGGAGAAGGAGAAGGATGAGAAGAAGGAGAAGGAGAAGGATGAGAAGAAGGAGAAGGAGAAGGATGAGAAGAAGGAGAAGGATGAGAAGAAGGAGAAGGATGAGAAGAAGGAGAAGGAGAAGGATGAGAAGAAGGAGAAGGAGAAGGATGAGAAGAAGGAGAAGGAGAAGGATGAGAAGAAGGAGAAGGATGAGAAGAAGGAGAAGGATGAGAAGGAGAAGGATGAGAAGGAGAAGGATGAGAAGAAGAAGGCTGAGAATAAGGAGAAGGATGAGAAGAAGGAGAAGGAGAAGGATGAGAAGAAGGAGAAGGATGAGAAGAAGGAGAAGGAGAAGGATGAGAAGAAAGAGAAGGATGAGAAGGAGAAGGATGAGAAGAAGAAGGATGAGAAGAAGAAGGATGAGAAGAAGGAAAAGGATGAGAAGAAGAAGGATGAGAAGAAGGAGAAGGATGAGAAGAAGGAGAATGATGAGAAGAAGGAGAAGGATGATAAGAAGGAGAAGGAAGAGAAGAAGGAGAAGGAGAAGGATGAGAAGAAGGAGAAGGATGAGAAGAAGGAGAAGGATGAGAAGAAGGAGAAGGATGAGAAGAAGGAGAAGGATGAGAAGAAGGAGAAGGATGAGAAGAAGAAGGATGAGAAGAAGGATGAGAAGAAGGAGGAGAAGGATGAGAAGAAGAAGGATGAGAAGAAGGAGAAGGATGAGAAGAAGGAGAAGGAAGAGAAGAAGGAGAAGGAGAAGGATGAGAAGGAGAAGGATGAGAAGAAGGAGAAGGATGAGAAGAAGGAGAAGGAGAAGGATGAGAAGAAGGAGAAGGATGAGAAGAAGAAGGATGAGAAGAAGGATGAGAAGGATGAGAAGAAGGAGAAGGATGAGAAGAAGGAGAATGATGAGAAGAAGGAGAAGAAGGAGAAGGATGAGAAGAAGGAGAAGGATGAGAAGAAGGAGAAGGATGAGAAGAAGGAGAAGGATGAGAAGAAGGAGAAGGAGAAGGATGAGAAGAAAAAGGATGAGGAGAAGGAGAAGGATGAGAAGAAGGAGAAGGAGAAGGATGAGAAGAAGGAGAAGGATGAGAAGAAGGAGAAGGATGAGAAGAAGGAGAAGGAGAAGGATGAGAAGAAGGAGAAGGAGAAGGATGAGAAGAAGGAGAAGGAGAAGGATGAGAAGAAGGAGAAGGATGAGAAGAAGGAGAAGGATGAGAAGGAGAAGGATGAGAAGGAGAAGGATGAGAAGAAGAAGGCTGAGAATAAGGAGAAGGATGAGAAGAAGGAGAAGGAGAAGGATGAGAAGAAGGAGAAGGATGAGAAGAAGGAGAAGGAGAAGGATGAGAAGAAAGAGAAGGATGAGAAGGAGAAGGATGAGAAGAAGAAGGATGAGAAGAAGAAGGATGAGAAGAAGGAAAAGGATGAGAAGAAGAAGGATGAGAAGAAGGAGAAGGATGAGAAGAAGGAGAATGATGAGAAGAAGGAGAAGGATGATAAGAAGGAGAAGGAAGAGAAGAAGGAGAAGGAGAAGGATGAGAAGAAGGAGAAGGATGAGAAGAAGGAGAAGGATGAGAAGAAGGAGAAGGATGAGAAGAAGGAGAAGGATGAGAAGAAGGAGAAGGAGAAGGATGAGAAGAAGGAGAAGGATGAGAAGAAGAAGGATGAGAAGAAGGATGAGAAGAAGGAGGAGAAGGATGAGAAGAAGAAGGATGAGAAGAAGGAGAAGGATGAGAAGAAGGAGAAGGAAGAGAAGAAGGAGAAGGAGAAGGATGAGAAGGAGAAGGATGAGAAGAAGGAGAAGGATGAGAAGAAGGAGAAGGATGAGAAGAAGGAGAAGGAGAAGGATGAGAAGAAGGAGAAGGATGAGAAGAAGAAGGATGAGAAGAAGGATGAGAAGGATGAGAAGAAGGAGAAGGATGAGAAGAAGGAGAATGATGAGAAGAAGGAGAAGAAGGAGAAGGATGAGAAGAAGGAGAAGGATGAGAAGAAGGAGAAGGATGAGAAGAAGGAGAAGGATGAGAAGAAGGAGAAGGAGAAGGATGAGAAGAAAAAGGATGAGGAGAAGGAGAAGGATGAGAAGAAGGAGAAGGATGAGAAGGAGAAGGAGAAGGATGAGAAGAAGGAGAAGGAGAAGGATGAGAAGAAGGAGAAGGATGAGAAGAAGGAGAAGGATGAGAAGGAGAAGGAGAAGGATGAGAAGGAGAAGGATGAGAAGAAGGAGAAGGAGAAGGATGAGAAGAAGGAGAAGGAGAAGGATGAGAAGAAGGAGAAGGATGAGAAGAAGGATGAGCAGAAGGAGAAGGATGAGAAGAAGGAGAAGGATGAGAAGAAGGAGAAGGATGAGAAGAAGGATGAGAAGAAGGATGAGAAGAAGGAGAAGGATGAGAAGAAGGACAGTTCTGTGACAGTTTCTGTCTATTTCTGACAGTTCTGGGACATTCACTCCATACAGCGGTTTCAACCGCTGTATGGAGGGAATGTCATAGAACTGTCAGAAATAGACTATTAATGACAGTTCTGGGACTGTCCTTCCATGCAGCGGTTGAAACATTGTATGTATTTGTTTCCATAAATGGATCCATTTATGGAAACAAATACATACAATGTTTCAACCGCTGCATGGAAGGACAGTCCCAGAACTGTCATTAATAGTCTATTTCTGACAGTTCCATGACATTCCCTCCATACAGCGGTTAAAACAGCTGTATGCAGTGAATGTCCCAGAACTGTCATAAATAGTCTATTTCTGATAGATCTGGGACATTCACTCCATACAGCTGTTTTAACCGCTGTATGGAGGGAATGTCATGGAACTGTCAGAAATAGACTATTAATGACAGTTCTGGGACTGTCCTTCCATGCAGCGGTTGAAACATTGTATGTATTTGTTTCCATAAATGGATCCATTTATGGAAACAAATACATACAATGTTTCAACCGCTGCATTGAAGGACAGTCCCAGAACTGTCATTAATAGTCTATTTCTGACAGTTCCATGACATTCCCTCCATACAGCGGTTAAAACAGCTGTATGCAGTGAATGTCCCAGAACTGTCATAAATAGTCTATTTCTGATAGATCTGGGACATTCACTCCATACAGCTGTTTTAACCGCTGTATGGAGGGAATGTCATGGAACTGTCAGAAATAGACTATTAATGACAGTTCTGGGACTGTCCTTCCATGCAGCGGTTGAAACATTGTATGTATTTGTTTCCATAAATGGATCCATTTATGGAAACAAATACATACAATGTTTCAACCGCTGCATTGAAGGACAGTCCCAGAACTGTCATTAATAGTCTATTTCTGACAGTTCCATGACATTCCCTCCATACAGCGGTTAAAACAGCTGTATGCAGTGAATGTCCCAGAACTGTCATAAATAGTCTATTTCTGATAGATCTGGGACATTCACTCCATACAGCTGTTTTAACCGCTGTATGGAGGGAATGTCATGGAACTGTCAGAAATAGACTATTAATGACAGTTGTGGGACTGTCCTTCCATACAGCGGTTGAAACATTGTATGTATTTGTTTCCATAAATGGATCCATTTATGGAAACAAATACATACAATGTTTCAACCGCTGCATGGAAGGACAGTCCCAGAACTGTCATTAATAGTCTATTTCTGACAGTTCCATGACATTCCCTCCATACAGCGGTTAAAACAGCTGTATGCAGTGAATGTCCCAGAACTGTCATAAATAGTCTATTTCTGATAGATCTGGGACATTCACTCCATACAGCTGTTTTAACCGCTGTATGGAGGGAATGTCATGGAACTGTCAGAAATAGACTATTAATGACAGTTCTGGGACTGTCCTTCCATGCAGCGGTTGAAACATTGTATGTATTTGTTTCCATAAATGGATCCATTTATGGAAACAAATACATACAATGTTTCAACCGCTGCATTGAAGGACAGTCCCAGAACTGTCATTAATAGTCTATTTCTGACAGTTCCATGACATTCCCTCCATACAGCGGTTAAAACAGCTGTATGCAGTGAATGTCCCAGAACTGTCATAAATAGTCTATTTCTGATAGATCTGGGACATTCACTCCATACAGCTGTTTTAACCGCTGTATGGAGGGAATGTCATGGAACTGTCAGAAATAGACTATTAATGACAGTTGTGGGACTGTCCTTCCATACAGCGGTTGAAACATTGTATGTATTTGTTTCCATAAATGGATCCATTTATGGAAACAAATACATACAATGTTTCAACCGCTGCATGGAAGGACAGTCCCAGAACTGTCATTAATAGTCTATTTCTGACAGTTCCATGACATTCCCTCCATACAGCGGTTAAAACAGCTGTATGCAGTGAATGTCCCAGAACTGTCATAAATAGTCTATTTCTGATAGATCTGGGACATTCACTCCATACAGCTGTTTTAACCGCTGTATGGAGGGAATGTCATGGAACTGTCAGAAATAGACTATTAATGACAGTTCTGGGACTGTCCTTCCATGCAGCGGTTGAAACATTGTATGTATTTGTTTCCATAAATGGATCCATTTATGGAAACAAATACATACAATGTTTCAACCGCTGCATTGAAGGACAGTCCCAGAACTGTCATTAATAGTCTATTTCTGACAGTTCCATGACATTCCCTCCATACAGCGGTTAAAACAGCTGTATGCAGTGAATGTCCCAGAACTGTCATAAATAGTCTATTTCTGATAGATCTGGGACATTCACTCCATACAGCTGTTTTAACCGCTGTATGGAGGGAATGTCATGGAACTGTCAGAAATAGACTATTAATGACAGTTGTGGGACTGTCCTTCCATACAGCGGTTGAAACATTGTATGTATTTGTTTCCATAAATCCATTTATGGAAACAAATACATACAATGTTTCAACCGCTGCATTGAAGGACAGTCCCAGAACTGTCATTAATAGTCTATTTCTGACAGTTCCATGACATTCCCTCCATACAGCGGTTAAAACAGCTGTATGCAGTGAATGTCCCAGAACTGTCATAAATAGTCTATTTCTGACAGTTCTGGGACATTCACTCCATACAGCGGTTTCCGGCAAAAAGTGTATGTGCAGAGTTCCTCTATTCTGCAGATACACTTAGAGGAGCTCTGCAGATACACTTAGAGGAGCTCTGCACATACACTTTTTTCCGGTTTGGAATTATTCTTATTTTCATCCTACTTCTTCTTCTTCTTCATCCTCATCCTCATCCTCTTCTTCTTCTGAGGATGAGGATGAAGAAGAAGAAGAAGAAGAAGAAGAAGTAGGATGAAAATAAGATTAATTCCAAGCCGGCAAAAAGTGTATGTGCAGAGCTCCTCTAAGTGTATCTGCAGAGCTCCTCTAAGTGTATCTGCAGAATAGAGGAACTCTGCACATACACTTTTTGCCGGCTTGGAATTATTCTTCTTTTCATCCTACTTCTTCTTCTTCTTCTTCATCATCCTCATCCTCAGAAGAAGAGGATGAGGATGAGGATGAGGATGAGGAAGAAGAAGAAGAATGAAAAGAAGAATAATTCCAAGCCGGCAAAAAGTGTATGTGCAGAGTTCCTCTATTTCTGACAGTTCTCTCACAGCTTCTTCACATGTACAGCGGTTGAAATATCTGTATCCTAAATGGAAACTAATAGATACAAATTGTATCTATTAGTTTCCATTTAGGATACAGATGTTTCAACCGCTGTACATGTGAAGAAGCTGTGAGAGAACTGTCAGAAATAGAGGAACTCTGCACATACACTTTTTGCCGGCTTGGAATTATTCTTCTTTTCATCCTACTTCTTCTTCTTCTTCTTCTTCTTCTTCTTCATCCTCATCCTCATCCTCTTCTTCTGAGGATGAAGAAGAAGAAGAAGTAGGATGAAAAGAAGAATAATTCCAAGCCGGCAAAAAGTGTATGTGCAGAGTTCCTCTATTTCTGACAGTTCTCTCACAACTTCTTCACATGTACAGTGGTTGAAACATCTGTATCCTAAATGTAAACTAATAGATACAATGTTTCAACCGCTAAACATGTGTTCCTTCTGTCAGAGAACTGTCAGAAATAGCGGAGCTCACTGCAGGGACACTTTTGCCGGCTGATCGGGAAATGTTCGATTCGCGCACCCGAAGTAGGCAAAATTTCGGTTTCGACACGAATCGAATATTTCCTGAAATTCGACTCGAATTCCGGTTCGCCTAGTTCGATTCGCTCATCTCTACTCCTCACCTTCAGGTGCACCCTAAAAACCCATCTCTTCAGGGAAGCCTACCCCACCCTCACCTAACAACCGATCTACTCCACTTCTCCTACCACTCCATCCCCCACAGCCACTTCCTCCTGTACCACTATCCCCTCCTTCCTATATTGTAAGCTTAAAAGAGCAGGGCCCTCAAACCCCTCGTGTATTGTATTGTACTGTATTGTCTCATGTCCTGTCCCCCTCGCTAATGTACAGCACTGAGCACACCCTTTGGCGCTATATAAATACTGTATAATAATAATAATAATAATAAAGAGAACTTAGCAAAACAATTGATGCAGATATTAGGTAAAGATTCCCAGACATCCTTGCTCATAGTTACGACAATCTCGAATACTTTTATGTCCTGATCGCCACCCAATCTGACTTTATGGTGTCACAGTTTACCCATCCCTCTTTGCCCCCTGCACATTTATGTTGGCCAGTGAGGTAGCCCATCATAATAATGAGCCAAAAGGAATGTGGGGGTGTGAGGTAGCAGAGCTGCAGGCAACAAGAACGAAGGACCAAGGCCTCTTACAAGGGAAGTTTCTATAGGTAGGATGATCTGCCTATTCATTAATCAGCACCTACTACCGCTGGAGGCCCTCATTATTCCTAAAAAAAAAAAAAAGGTTTTTGCAAACAATCTTTAACATTGGAGCATTACATGCTATTATCTTGTTTATGGGTATGTTTGTTATTAAATCTTTCCTAACAAGTCATTAGTTTTGACACTGCTGGTTACAGAGTAGATCCAGACTGGACATGTGCACGCCGTAAATTTTAGTTTTGGATGCATTCGTTCATTGAAAATTTTAATTTCATCACATTCATTATGTTGAACCAATTTGCTTTTGGGATTTGTTTTCGTGATCCATTTTATATATTTGTTTGTCTGGGTGGAAAATGTTGCAGTTTTTTCAGAAGATTGCTATATTTTTCAGGTGTATTCAATATTCATTTATCAGAACTTTTCGGAATTATTCAATATTATTGGACTCAACTGAATAGATATTGTAAAATTCGTTAGCCCCTGAATTTTTCAAACCTAAGAATTGCATTAGACTGTGGAACTGAACTAACTGACTGTGACAATTACAAATTCAATTTAAATCCCAAATTTACTCAACTCTGAAAAATTGAACAAATTTGAAAATTGAATTAATTTCCCCATGGGTGCGAACTGAATTGAATCATGTGACATCATCCAAATAAAATGAATGTATTAGTTAATTTCGTTATAACTTGGGATTCGTTTACATTCATTACTATGTCCATTCTGAGATTTGTATACATCCAAAGCTATGAAAATATAATTTTCGGATGAAAATCAATTCCTTAAGAAACACATATATCTAATGCAGACATCACACAGCCTTAGCTTTTAATACAACCTAATAAGCATGAAAATTGTTTTGTTTGTAAAGTTTTCTTTGTATCTCAGTACAAATATATTATTTTAATGTTTAGTTTTATTTTGCATAGTTTACATGACTATCCAAATGCCTGGTGCCTATAACAACAGCATAGATATGCTATACCTCCCTAGGTGTAAACAGCACATACCGCTGAAAGATTTAGAGGACACATGTGGGGGGGAGGTCAGGGGTCACTGAAACTTATACAATGCAGTGTAATTTGGCTTTCATCATTTAGCTCACTGCACTTGTAATTAAATACAAATTAGTCGAGGTTAGGCATAGATCTTTATGGCATAGATACTGTTAGATACTATGTATTCTATGACTGTAAGAATGTGTGTCACAGATTCCAGCCCCCAAAAATATATGTGTATTGTAGGAGTGCTGGACCCTTGAGTGTATGACAAAGGTATGCCAGTTTCTGAAAATGTTCTCTCCATTGACAGGGGTAATTTAAGGAGTCCCTGGAAACATTTGTAGGGTATTTGAAGAATAGGAGCAAAGATTCAATTAGTCCAGCATTTTATTTTAATACAGCATAAAGGTAAAAATCCAACATGTTTCAGGGACCTACAAATCCCCCTTCATCAGGGTGTGTATGCTCACAATAAATAGAAATCATCATTATTATTTATTACAGGTACTTATATAGCGCCTTCAATTTACGAAGCACTTTACATGTGTGTGTGTATATATAGTACATTCACATCAGTCCTTAACCCTCAAGGAGCATACAATCTAAGTTCCCTAACTGACATTCATACATACACACACTAGGGCCTATTTAGACAGGAGCCAATTAACCTAGCAGCATGTCTTTGGAGTGTGGGAGAAAACCGGAGTACCCGGAGGAAACCCAGGCAGGCACAGGGAGAACATGCAAACTCCAGGCAGGTGGTGCCATGGTTGGGATTCACACCAATGACCCTAGTACTGCCAGGCGGAAGTGCTAACCATTTAGCTATTGTGTTAGACTTGTCTCAAAAAATGAAAACAGTAGGGGTGGGAGCCTCCAAAATGCACTCTTTACATTGTAGTTAATAAAAAACCCATAATAGAATAATCAGTGTGGCCCTCTCACTTTTTCAATACCCTTCATAGATTCCAGTAAAACTATCTTTACATATCAGAGTTTTCCTAATGCTGCCTCTGGCTCCTATTATACACACATTTTTATAAAAAAAAAGTAATGCAAATCCTGCTTTACTATAAACCAAAAGTAATAGAATGATGTATTATTATTACCATCTGTTGGATAGATATACCCTATCACTACCCCTAAATGATAAGAGCTCTATTGGCTTCTTCATCACAAATTAATAAAAACCTCTTGATGTGTAGATATGTATCACATTAATTGATTATTGCACCCAAAACCAAAAATGTGTTATATTGCAGCTTACCAGTCCTTAGATGTGTGGTTGCGTTTGGGTTTTTTTAGGCTTTATGTCTTTGTTTTCACCTGGTGATCTGGCCAGCAACGCACCTCCTGTATTAGAGTGCCTAAACTCTGGATGAAGGAGCACAGGGGCACCTTTGGACAGCAGCATTGTCAGTCTGGTGGAGAGGAATGTTAGATCAACTAGCAGAATAAGATTTAAATTTATATTTATTTACATATTAAAGCATGTGACAAAGACAAGAATAGAAAAATATGTCTGTATAAACATACAGTATGTATGTGAAAAAACCAAGAATCTATTAAAACACCTTCTGTTACACATCAGGAATCTATGGTGCTGTGAGTATGAACATATTAAAAACAGTTGGTCTTGGTCACGACTAGCAGATTTAAAGTGATATTAAAGGCAGATTTTTTTTATTTTATTTTAAATAACAAACATGTCATACTTACCTGCTCTGTGTAATGGTTTTGCACAGAGCACCCCTGATCCTCCTCTTCTTGGGTCCCTCGCTGGCACTCCTGGCCCCTCCCTTCTGCCAAGTGTCCCCACAGCAAGCAGCTGTTCTGTGTGTCTATTCACACATGGAGCGTAACTCGGCCCCGCACTCCGCTCTCTCCTCATTGGCTCACTGACTGTGATTGACAGTAGCGCGAGCCAGTGGCTACCACTGAGCCAATGGGAAGGGAGAGACCCAGGAGAAATGCACAAAATGAGGGGGGGGAGGGGCTGGGGGGATGCTGCACACAGAAGTACTTTTTACTTTTGTGAGTAGAATGCATGAAGGTAAAAAACCTTGAGCTTTTACAACCACTTTAAATATACTAATAAATTGAACTGAATCCAGCTCACACTTTTAAGAAGTTACAGCAACAGTTTTTTTCCTTTTGGGATAAGGGTTTTATATAAATAAAAGCTGATCATCGTAAGCACCCCTGTCAGTGGTAAATGGTTTGTCTCAACCTTGTAACTGCTACATCTGCAGGACAGCTTGCTCTGTTGAAATATAACAGACTTACTGGCCAGATCACTAGATGAAAATAAAGGAAATAGAGACTAAAAAATAAAACGTGTGCAGCCACCACATCTGACAAATGGTAAGCTGCAATATAATAAACATTTAATTTTGTGTTTAATGCCACTTTTTTTTCCGGCAGTTGATGAGAGATCATGTGATCTGTTAGAAGTGTCAGTGATTTAGAATCATGTCCCTTAGATTGTAAGCTCTAACGAGCAGAGCCCTCTATTTCCTCTTGTACCAAATTGTATTGTAACTGTAATGTCTACCTTCATTTTGTACAGCGCTGCGCAAACTGTTGCCGCTATATAAATCCTGTATAATAATAATAATGTCCCAACTTGATCTTTGTATCTACATCTGCTGAAGGCTGGCAGTTGATAGTGAGGTACATAGTAACGTCAAACTTTGGAAGTCTGGCGGTACGTACATTCTTGCGATGGAGGTATTGTTACCAGACAGTCGTCTTTAATTTTCCACCTTGCAGCTAAAAAAAATGACAGTTGGGACCTGATTCCTTGATTAAATTTTTTTTTGCTTTAGCTACAGTTTAATCATTTTTGTTTTCTTTAAAGTCTTGGTATGAATGGAATGTGTTTTTTGCTGCACTTTGTGTGAATTTCCAGAACATGTCCTTAAATAGTGATTTAAAGTTGATTATTAACATGTGGGAGATACGGGAGACTGAGCTGGGAATGTTTACAAGTGAAAATAATCTGACCTTTCTGCAGACAAGTCCAATATTTAGGGTGAACATTCATCGCTCCCCTGACACCACACTCGATCTGTTCTTGTACAAACCGCTGTGTCTCACTGTGCTGTATTGTAACAGTAGAATGACACAGCCCTCGGAGAGCCATAAGTCAATGTTGCCTTGAAATACAGCTTGGTTTAGTGGATGTCTGGCTGAGCTGTGCCTTGTATGTGACAACAGACATGTGTTATGTCCTCATTAAACAGGATGAGTCAACAGACTACTTCTATAGCTGACGTCTCTATGTCAGAATGTTAGAACTAGGTCTCCCACAGGCCCACTGAAGGGGCCGATGAATTAATTTGCAACTCAGCAACTAGTTTAGCCCATCAGCAGACACTTCTAGGGACCAGAGCACATGTGCATCCTTTGATAATAGCGAAGGGTAAAGTGTTACTAAACCCAGGACCCTGCATTCACTATATCTGGTTTCCCACAGTACACATAACATGGAAGTGCCATTATTTTAGTAAATATAAACTGCTAACTACTTTTTCTCATCAGCAGTTAGAGTAGTCTTGTGGCTTCTATCAGTGTCCAGCACAGCACTATCTAAAGCTTGTAGGAGGAGTTTTCTTTCTGCTCTAGGAGGATGCAAAATCCCTGACTTCTGTTTGGACAGTGCTGATTGGCCCTGTGCTGGTCACATGCACTCTCCCAAGAAAAAAAAAAACCTCTCTAACTATACACACCAAATTGAGCATGTGCAAATGCCTGCGGTTCAGCCTGTCTTATCAGGAGATAAGAGGTGGCCACTTGAAAAAGGGGAGGAACAGAGAAAAAAGAATCAAACGGCCTTTTTACACAATGCAGAGGATTAACCCCTGAGGTTCCACAATGAGTATAACAAGCATGCTTTACAGACTGATTTTACTGTTGTGGGTTTAGTATCACTGTAAGGAAAAGTGACCAATTACCCCGGATTTCTGATAGCTTCCTTAGGGGTTAAAGCATGTGTCTGGCAATAGGTAGCTTCTATATGTATGCATACATCCCAAATTCGAGCGCATAGCATGTAGAGCAGAGATTCTCAACCAGGGTTCCTCTAAGGCTCCATGCACACTAGATCAAAAAATGCTGGAGAATACACTGGCTAAAAATTGCTGGTAAAAGCATTGTTTTAGTAGTGTTTAGAAGATCTAGCGTTTTATTAGCATTTTTACAGTACATGTAGAAAAAAATAAGGGCTACAAAAAAGCTATTAGTAGGGTTTTAGTAGCGTTTAGGAATGTTTAGAAGTATTTAGTATTTTTGTCTGCTGGAAAAACGCTCCAAAAAACTCTACAAACATCAATTTTTTTTCTGCTCCTAGAAGCCGAAGCTCAAAAAATGCTGATAAACTAAAATAGTGAGCATGGACACATAGGATAACACTATTTCGCTTCTAGAAGCAGAAAAAATGCTATTAACAGCTTCTAGGAGCTTAAAAAAATGCTAGTGTGCATGGAGCCTAATAGTGTTTTTTAGTAGCATTTTAGTAGCGTCAGAAGAGTTTAGGAGCAATAGCATTTTGTTAGCATTACAGTACATGTAAAAGAAAAAAAAAGCTAGAAAAAAGCTGTTAGGAGCATTGCGGAATGTTTGTTGGTGCCAGACGGGTTGGTCTGAGTATTTAAAAACTGCTGATCTACTGGGATTTTCATGCACAACCATCTCTAGGGTTTACAGAGAATGGTCCAAAAAAGAGAAAATATCCAGTGAGTGGCAATTGTGTGGACGAAAATGCCTTGTTGATGTCAGAGGTCAGAAGAGAATAGGCAGACTGGTTCTAGATCATAGGAAGGCAACAGTAACTCAAATAACCACTTGTTACAAGCAAGGTATGCAGAAAACCATCTCTGAATGCCCAACATGTAGAACCTTGAAGCAGATGGGCTACAGCAGCAGAAGACCACATCGGGTATCAAGGTGTACCTAATAAAGTGGCCGGTGAGTGTATACCTCATAATATATATAATAAACATACAGTAGGTTAGAACAATAACATATGCATTTAATAATTTCATCGTCAAGTCACTTTCCAGAGCATTTTTCCATCACAACATTCTATTTTGGCTCAGCAGAACATTCTTTGGTGCTTTCAGTAGCCAATCCAAGCCTGAGCCTGTACATGACGATCACAATTTGTGTTTCTGCGGTGTATCGTATGGAAACTCTGGGAAGAGCTGACAAGATGTCTTTGCCTCTGGGACACGTTCTTGACTCGGATCAGTCTGGTAACCTCATGTGTAAACAGAACACTTACAAGGTATATTATTCACTCTTAATACATCAGCACATTCAGCTGATGCCTGTGCTTGGCTTGTACTCATGGGATTCAATAAACGCCATAAACTGATGTTTTAGTAGCCGTTCTTTCGAAAAAAATACACTTTAAAAACAAAACTGAGGACAATTAGGATTTTTTTCTGCTGCTAGTGAAATGTCTTTGCTGCTATCTTGTGCTGAATAATCAGGTCATACATCATTTCTGCAAGTAATCCGATAGTAGAATTTAAAAGAATTTCAAAATCAACATTTACCTAAAACAAAGGCAGATTTTTTACAGCTGATCTCTAGGCAAAAATAAATTCAGCTCTGTATTAAATAAAAAGCCATAAAATGTATTTTTTAAATATTAGTGTAAGTACCGGGTATATGAATTTGACTTGACCTCAGCATCTTGCATTCCTAGAATACAGTACGTAGTACTCAGACTAGTAGAGGGAGAAGCAGTACTGGGAGTCTTATCATGCAAATGTGCTGAGAAGGAACATGATGATAAGAGGAGAGATTAGAGTGAGAAGAGGGATGGCGTCATGACTCTGCTGCTGCTCCTTCTTCACTGTCCAATCAGCAGGCTGTGGGTGTGGATATGACATCACAGTATTTCTTACCAGGAACAGAAAAAGAGTCCTCTCCCTGACTTAGTGCCAAGAGCTGAGTAACTTTCATGAGTGAAAGGATACAATTAAAATCCTTTGGCAGGTAAAACAGCTTACATATGCATAGTTAATTTTTGTATTTAAATGTTTGCCTGGAGTTTTGCTTTAAAATGTCAATATCTTCATTTCCACCTTTAATATATTTTTTTAGTAAATTTTTTTTCATTTTTTGATATAAACTCCCAATAACCTTCTCCACGTGAAATCATAGTAATTGTACTCACCAGGGGCGGACTGACAACTCATGGGGCCCCCAGGCAATAGGGGATCACGGGGCCCCTGTGTCCTTGCCCAAACTCAAAAAAGCCTATGAAAAAGGTACCAGGGGCATCTCATGGGGCCCCCTACTGACTCCGGGCCCTCGGGCAGTGCCCGAGTTTCCAAATGGTCAGTCCGCCCCTGGTACTCACCTATCTGAATTGAACCGAACCCTAACTGGCACCCAGTGCAAGTCCTCCCTTATGTCTCAATGCTGCTTCTTTTCTAATAGGCAGTTGAGACGCCTGGCCACAAAATAGCTGCACCTTAGAGTGGTTGTAAAGGCTAAAGGCTTTTACATTCATGCACTCTATGAATGAAGGTTCAAAACCTTCTGTGTGCTGCTCCCCCCACAGCCCCTCCCCCATACTCACCTGAGCCTTCCTCAATCCAGTGATGTACATGGGAGCCTCTCTCTTCATTGACTGGGCCAGCAGCAGGAGCTACCACTGCTGTCAATCACAGCCAGTGAACCAATGGGGAGAGAGCAGGGGGGGGGGAGGGCTGGGTTGAGCCACAGCTCTGTATGCTGCATAGAGCAGGGCTTGGGAGGAGTGAGCAGTGCCCCCATCCCAAATGGCATGCTATTGGGGGCACTAGTCAAGGGAGAGGAACTAGGAGTGCTGGCGGGGGAACCAAAAAGAAGAGGATCGGAGCTGCTCTGTGAAAAACCATTGAATAGAGCAGGTAATTATAGCATGTTCGGTATTTAAAAAAAAAGCTGAACCTTTAATATCACTTTAAAAAGGTATCTGGTATAAGAGACAGTTTATCTGAGATCAATTTAAAGTAGTTCTAAAGTCTAAATGTTTGTTACCGTAATGCGTTCCCTACATTAAAGGGACTGTAAACCTCAGGCATGAAATATGAACAAAGTGTATCCCTCTATTGTGTGTACTTGTCTCAATCCAAGTGTCATTTCTGTCTGCTGCCTCATTCTTCTGCTCTCAGCATGAGTTACTTCTGACAAGTATTCCTGACACCAAGAGAAAAATGGGAGTGATCTCCAGTAGATTGACAGCCTCAGCATTTGTTCTGTGTGCTGTGTGGAGGGGGTGTGTCCCTTCCCTCCAATCAGCTCTCAGAGCTCTTCTCACGGAGTGTAACTGCAGCTCCCTGCCCCCTGCTTTTCAGATCTGAGAGATCCTGTGTAAATTCTGCACTTTGAATGGATGTACGGGACAGACAGCTGCAGATAGGCAGGTACAACTTATGCGAGAGGCTGTGTCTTACCTGAGGCCAGCCACTTCACTGGGTATATGTAAGGGTTTACATCCACTTTAAGGTAAAAAAAAACACCCCCAAAAAAACACCCCACTACTTATATTTACAATATTTACCTCACTCTTTTCATCAATCCAGTGCTGCCCTGGCTGCAGCACTGCTCTCCCCTCTTTCTGGTCTAACAGGCCACACTGAGAGCAGTGGGAGCCATTGACTCCTGTTACTGTCAGTCAAACTCCTATGAGGACGGAGCGGGGATGTGGTTTACCGGCGCTGTGTGTGTGTCTGTGGACACACACAGCCTGACTTGGGTGCCTTCTTAGCACCACAATGCTGAGGGAGCACTTGAAAAAAGAAGGAGTGCATAGGGCCAGTGGGGGACTGCCAAAAAAGAGTTAAAGGACTGCGCGGTGCAAAATTGTTGCATAGAGCAGGTAAGTATAACCTATTTTTTTTTTAAAAGCCTTTAATATCTCTTTAAATCTAAGAAACCCTTTTAATCTGAACAGCATTAAGGAAATCAAGGCCACAAAAATTGAAAACGAACGAAAGATTGCAAAAAATAGTAGGACAAACCCCTCAAAAATTCTTCAAATATAGTAATAGTAAAAAGGTCCGGTCAGAGCATGTAGGCCCTTTACAAAATAATCTAGAGTGAGTGACTGGGGACAAAGAGAAGGCACATTTATTAAATACCTTCTTCAGCTCTGTGTATACAAAGGAGCATGGGGGAGCTCTTGTCCATAATGGGCATGGTATTGACACAGCTCCAGATGATCCACATTGGCTCACAATTGATATGATCCAAAAGTATTTAGACAGTATAAAGGTGAATAAAGCACCTGGACTGGATGGCATACACCCACGGGTCCTTAAAGAATTGAGCTCTGTCATTTCAAAGCCATTGTTTCTAATTTTTAGGGACTCTTTAATGACTGGCATAGTACCACTGGATTGGCGTAAGGCCAATGTGGTGCCAATATTTAAAAAGGGGTCAAAATCTTTCCCAAGTAATTATAGACCTGTTAGTTTAACTTCTATAGTTGGGAAGATACTGGAGAGTTTAATAAAAGACCACATAGATGAGTTCTTGCTGGAAAAAAATATTTTAAGCAACAGACAGCATGGATTCATGAAAGACAGAAGTTGTCAAACAAATCTGATTTCTTTTTATGAGAAGGTGAGCAAAACCTTAAACAGAGGGGTGGGGGTGAACGTGGTATACTTGGACAGAGGGTGGCGGTGGACGTGGTATACTTAGATTTTACAAAAGCTTTTGACACAGTTCCCCACACACGGCTAATGTGTAAGGTAAAGTCTACAGGCTTGGAAAAATCTGTATGTAAATGGGTAGAAAACTGACTAACAGATTGTATTCAGAGAGTAGAGGTTAATGATTCATACTCTGAATGGTCTAGGGTTGTCAGTGGTGTACCCCAAGGTTCAGTGTTGGGACCTTTACTTTTTAATATATTTATAAACTATATAGGGTCTGAGATTAAAAATCCCATTTCAGTCTTTGCAGATGACACCAAGCTGTGCAGTGGAATAATTTCCTTACAGGATGTCTCCAACATACAAACCGACCTCAATGCTCTGTTTAATTGGGCAACTATGTGGCAAATGAGGTTTAACCTCCTTGGCGGTATTCCCGAGTGTAGCTCGGGGTAACATTTCAGTACCACAAACGGTAACCCCGAGCTACACTCGGGAATACCATGCGGCACTGCTCCAGCATTTGTTCTTCACTTACCTTACCCTGCGCTCCCATGATGTGTCCCCTGCAGCGTCCCCAGCCATCTCCTCTGGCCGATGCCAGCATCCGGCTTCTGTGTCCTGTCCCTGTGACGTCGGGACGTACGGGCGCCGCTGGCGGCGGGAAATTTAAAAATTTTAAAAAATGTCTTTTTTTTTTTTTACATTTTACATAGTAAAACATTGCTGTCTCAACCAATTTCACATACATCTTGTCCCTAATGCTTTGTCCTGCGCCCTGCCTGCATTTTGTCTGTTCTTTCTGCCTGGAAACTGAGAAATGTCCATGGCATCCAAAAAGTGTCCCTTTAGGTCAAAAGCAGTTTAGATCAGCTAGGAGAACACGATTTTGCGACTTTGCTCAGCAATGTGCTAACTTGGCGCTATATTTCACATTTCAGTGTTTTTGGTTTGATTACATTATTGAATTAAATGTATTATTATTATATTATTATTTTTTATGATTATTTATTAAATTATAATTTATGATTTCGTGTTTCAAATTTTATCATATCCGGGATGTTTACTAGACTCTTGTTCGGACAGATTTCAGTGAGTTATTCCTAAGAATTACAGGCCTACAATAAAAAAACTACATATTTCCATGCACAAAAATGGTACCGCTTTCAGCACCAAAAATCGGAAAGAATCATACCGCCAAGGAGGTTAATGTTGATAAATGTAAGGTTATGCACTTGGGGGCTAAGAATATGCATGCATCATACATACTGGGGGGTACAACTGGGAGAATCAATGGTGGAGAAGGATCTGGGAGTTCTGGTAGATCACAAGCTTAATAATGGCATGCAATGCCAAGCTGCGGTTTCTAAAGCGAGCAAAATCCTCTCTTGTATTAAAAGAGGTATGGACTCCAGAGAGAGAGAGAGATATCATATTAAATTATTAGTAAGACCTCATCTGGAATATGCAGTTCAGTTTTGGGTACCAGTTCACAAAAATAACATTGTGGAACTGGAGAAAGTACAGAGAAGGGCAACCAAACTGATAAGAGGCATGGAGGAGCTCAGCTATGAGGAAAGATTAGAGGAACTGAATTTATTCTGTCTTGCGAAAAGGAGGTTGAGGGGGGATATGATCAACATGTATAAATACATCAGTGGTTCATATAGTGAACTCGATGTAGAGCTATTCACCCTGAGGTCATCACAGAAGACAAGGGGGCGCTCTTTACGTCTGGAGGAAAAGAGATTTATTCTCCAAATATGGAAAGGTTTCTTCACAGTAAGAGCTGTGAAAATGTGGAATAGACTCCCTCAAGAGTTGGTTCTGGCCAGCTCAGTGGAGTGCTTTGAAAAAGGCCTGGATTCTTTCCTAGATACACAGAATATAACTGGATACTAACATTTATAGGTACAGTTGATCCAAGGAATATCCAATTGCCTCTCGGGGGATCAGGAAGATATTCTGCAGGAGAAAATTGGATCATGCTTTGCTGGGTTTTATTTGCCTTCCTCTGGATCAACTGTGGTTATAGTATTATAACGTTTTTTTTTTTTAAATGGTTGAATTAGATGGAGTTTTGTCTTTTTTTTGGCCAGATTAATTATGTAACTATGTAAGCATAGTATACTGTAAAATACAAGAAAAAAAAACAGATTTCATGAATATTCGTATTTCTTTGAATAAATTACAAATGCCGCATGCCATAATTTTAGTGCTTGCTTTGTGTTTAGCAACTGATGAATATTTTTGCATTTTTTTTTGTTCCTATGACAAATTGTGACCAGCGGGACCTTGCTTCCATAGGAGTCCTTCATTGTGAGATAGGCTGGTTTGAAATGATTTTGTACACTGTGCTACAATAGCTGAGACTTGAATTCTAATTAGCACGAGGGTAAGATGTCAAATCCACCTCACGAAATACAGAAGAATTATTGCCTCAGTAATAGCTGAAAATTTGAACTTGGCAGCTTTATGGATTGCCTAGTGACAAAAAAGGCGTTTGGATTTAAAAGCCTCGTGAAAAGGTTGCTTTCTATAGACACCCGCAGAGTGCTTATCTATATAAAAAAAAAACACCCAATAATTTCTGTTACTTAAAAAAGTATTGACGGCAAAAAAAAATCTTGATATTACATCAATAACCTTTCCAGGTCTGTGGTCTGCATTCAAAAGCATCATAAGGAGCTGGAGAGAGAGGACCGTAGGAGGGAAGGGTCACGGCAAAATTATTAGTTGAGAATTTAGTCTTGCTTTTAACAGCATTAAAGCACCTCAGACATTAACGCCATCTTTTTTAGGCATCCAGCTCCCGAGAAAAGAGGCCGCTCATTGTGATTAGATTTTACAGTAATGCATGAGTGCACTTTGCCCTATAACCATAAAAATGAAAAATGCCATTATTGACACAAAATTGCTCTGTCCTTCTTTTACTACATTTTAAACCCCTATTTTTATGTGTACATTTTTTTCTGTATGAAATAAAAGAAAATTCAGAGTGCTATACCTCCTGGTGGTAATGCTGATATATTAAAATGTTTTAAAAAGAGATTACTAGCAGGAACATGTGCTGTATTTGAAACACAATAATCCATATATGGAAGAGTGCATTTAAAAAAAAGGAAAAAATCACATAAAAATTACTTTTGCGTAAACCTTTTTTATTCATTTAATATGTATAAAAAAACTAAAAATGTGGAGTTTATTGTATGTCCTCAGCTTGTAAAACTAACCATTCAGTTTAAAATAGAAATGAAATAAAACATTTGTATAGAGATATAAAATCATTATAGACACCTTTTTCCCTTTGTTATAAGTGATCACATTCCGCCCGGGTTCAATGGAGGACACTGCATGTAATTTGCGCAGGAATCGCACTACATTGCTGTGCGAATTACATGCAAATGTCTGTGTGGTGCGATCTGAGCCATATATTTTGTATGGCTCAAATCGCATCACATCCGCACCAAAAAGGTGCAGGGACCCTTTTTTAAATCTGCACCTGAATCGCATCACATGGGTTTTCTCATCCATGCAATGCAATTTCTGGCAATCGCGTTTTGCAATCTGTTTGGGGTGTCATTAATTTATCATTGACACCCGCACCAGATCACATGAACGCGATTGCAATGCTGTCCTGAGAATGCACAGGATTTGCAGCGTTTCCCACACTGCAAGCGTAAGAGCTGGAGGAGGAGAAACAGCAGTACTCTGATTTACCCAGTGAAAAGCTGTGCGGGGGGGACAAGTGCCTGGACAAGTATGATCATTGGAGGAGAGCACACTGAGTTCCCAGCACAGCTAGAAAATTGACCACGCTGTGCTCTCATGTCTAGTGTGGTCAGTTTTTAATAGGAAAGCAGAGGGACTGGCAGGGACACCAGGGATTTCATACAAAGGAAGCAATACAAAGAGAACAGGATACTTTTCCATACAAGTACATGGCACAGCAGGCACATATCAGGAATATGAAATGTTGGGTTTACCTTTTTTATGTCCAGACAACCCAAAGGAACTAAGCCATTGTAAGGTACTACAAAAAAGGTGTTTTTTGGTTTCGATTAAAGAGCATTCTTTAAAGTCTTAGTTAAATTGATTGTAGATACATTTTCACTTATATTAGAAATAAATTATTCAAACTCCTTTGAAGTTGAACTGATTTTAGACACATTTTCTCTTAAAACACGTGCATGTTGACCTCTGACAACAGTTTCAAGGTTTAGCTGATTAGTGTTCAGGCATCTCAATTGCATGTTTGCTGAGATAACCAGATTTTACAGTTCACTTGTTTTTTGTAGTTCAAATTAAAAGTATTTATGTAAGTACCTGTTAAGTTGAATGGCTTTTAGATACATTGTCTCCTATAACAAGTGGATGTTGTCCTCTGACAACAGTTTCAAGGTTCAGCTGTTTTGTGGTGAGGTATCTCAACTGCTCGTTAGCTGAGATAAACATATTTCAATGTTCACTTTTGGTTTGTAGTTCGAATTAAAATGGTTTCTCTACCTTACTCTACAACCCTAGGCATTGGCCCTGACTACTCCACTGATGTTGCCAATGTTTTGTGAACGTTCATGTATTCCCAAGATACCAAATTAATGTTTACAAAAGCTAAATATTTATCTTGACTCAAGAGAAGGTCTGTAAGGTGCCTGTAGGTATTATATTGTGATTTTCTTATACTTGCAGTTGGGTCAGGTTCATTAGACAACCATATGATCTCTGCAGAACCAGCAGAAGTATTCAGTTGGGTTGGAAGTTATCTCAAAATCAACTGTTCTTCCTATCAGTGCTTACTCAAATTTTCCAGAATAGGTCAGTGGCCTTTGCTTGTAGGACACCATTTCCTATGCGCATACAATCAAGTGGATTCCAAATGACGAATGTGTTTTATGTTTATGGAAGTACCTGAACACTTCTATCTGGATACTCATCCAGCAACTAATGCCAACAGGTGATTGACAGCCTCAGCTGTGCATGTTTCCCTGTGAGACTGTGTAGGGGGGGTGTGCCCATTCCCTCCACTCAGGTGTCAGATTACACTCTCTGGTCTATGCTGTGCAGTGTGTGATGTCATAACCCCACCCCTTGCTTTCTGAAGCTAAGAAATACTATGTAAATTCTGGGCTTTGAATGGATGTAGAGAAGAGACACCTGCAAATAAATAGGTACAACTTATCTAGGAGGATTTGTTTCATCTCTGTGTATCACCTGATTAAAGAGTTTACAACCACTTGATTACAAGTGTCTACAAAGGATCATTTTTATTTATTTAAAATGAAAAAAATTGTTACACTCACCTGCTCTGTAGAATAGAATTGCACAGAGCAGCTCCAATCCACCTTTTCTAGGGTTCTTCAGTGGTGTTTCTGGCTCCTATACCAGGCTGAGTGCCCCCATAGCAAGCTGCTTGCTATGGGGGCACTTGTGCTTGTGTGGATAGACACACAGAACGCAGCTCTGCTCTGCCCCCTGTTTCCTCCTCACTGGCTGTGATTAGCTGCTGTCTCTAAGCCAATGAGAAGGGAAGGAGCCGCTACTGTCCTGCACATCACTGGATTGAGCTCAGGTGAGTATAAGAGGGGCTGGGAAAAACGGCATGCAGGTTTTTTACCTTCTGTCTTTAGAATCACTTTAAAGCGTTACTAAAGGCTTACATTTTTTTCTAATAATAACAGTCATGTTATACTCACCTGCTGTGTACAGTGGTTTTGCACAGAGAAGCCCGGATCCTCCTGTTTCCGTGCCTTCTGTCAGGTGCCCCCACAAGCAAGTAGCTTGATATGGGTGCAATCGCTTCTCCGTGTGTCCATTCACACGCGGAGCTGCAACTTGACCCCACCCCCTCTTTCCTCATTGGCTCACTGGCTGTGATTGACAGCAGTGGGAGCCAATGGCTCCCGCTGCTGTCTCAGCCACCGAGGAGAGGGAATCTGGGGATAGCCAAGACTCCAGTGAACATCGCTGGATCGAGAGGGGGCTTAGGTGAGTATTAGGGGGGGTGGCTGCACATAGAATACATGAAGGTTAAAAACCTTAAGCCTTTTGCAAACACTTTAAGTCTAGTTCCTTTTTTTATAAATATAATATTCTCCCAAAATATAATATTCTCCCAAACAGCATGCTTTTTTTTTTTTTTTTTAAAGAATTGTCATTGTGAATTTTGCCAGAAAAGGTTAAATTTCAATTTACTCTGTAAACCAATTTTGTAATTTCTATTGTTTAAATATGACAATGCATCAACGTTTTTGCCAGAAAGGTTCCCGGATCCTATTTCTTGAAGACCTATGTGTCCAGCTCTGATTTTCAATTTCAATAAAATCTAATCTTTGTTTGAGTTAAGGACAGTACAAAAGGGTATTAGATTTCAGAGAAACAAGCATACATCACTTTGGAAGTAGCCAAGACCTTTTCAACAAGTATGAAGGCGAGAGTGCTGGGGAGGGCAGGGAATAGAAGAGAAGGAGGAGGTGGAGAGCGGGTGACCTTAAAATTCCCAAGTGGCCAAACTAATAAAGGCGACATACATTTCAATCATGTAAAGAGGCTATTTAGTATTTGTAGTGTGCCATGTAAGGGGGTGGTAAGGTATTTTTAACAAACGAGTTCAGATCTCTAGCAAAAGTGTTCACATCAAGTGTGGACTGCTGAGATTTTGACTAATTTATAATGATACAAAGAGAATCTGATTATCACTGGAACAACCTGGATTTGAAGCATTGGCTTAGGATTTTTAGGCACATCTTAGCATTTGCTTCTTAAATTTCTTAGCTTCTTGCTTTCCATTTATTTTTCCAATCTATGATTCTTATTCATTTATAGCCAATGTGTTGTTTTGTTTTTGGATTGCCTAAATCAGCACAGTGACTAAGTGGTTAGCACTTCCACCTGGCAGCACTAGGGTCGTTGGTTAAAATCCCAACCATGACGCTACCTGTATGTTGCATGTTCTCCCTGTGCCTGCGTGGGTTTTCTCCAGGTACTCTGTTTTCCTCCTACACTCCAAAGGTTAATTGGTAGGTTATTTGCTTCC
Organism: Staurois parvus; assembly: GCF_062004578.1. NCBI lineage: Eukaryota > Metazoa > Chordata > Amphibia > Anura > Ranidae > Staurois > Staurois parvus. Next base: position 3,714,801 of record NW_028317857.1, on the reverse strand, counting down.
TGTATCAATTGTCCCTAGAATATGTATGAATGAAAGTTAGGGACCTTAGATTGTAAGTTTCTTGAGATTTAGGGACTGATATGAATGTACAATATATATGTAAAGCGCTGCATAAATTGACAGAGCTATATAAATACCAATAATAATAATTCTGTATTCTGTTATATCTCTTTACCCTCACTTCTTCTGGTGACAGCTGTAAAGTTTTGGATTTTTCATCACTTTATGTGTTGGTAAAAATATCAGAACAAATTGAGAATGCAAACATTGTCGACATAGACAGCAATATACAGTAGATGTGACAGAGGTCCTAATCTTTTACTGCCACATCCAAAACAGAACAAGAAAACGCTAGCTATACATACATTTTACCCCATAGAATGTGTTGGTTTCAGGCAGGACAGGTTTGACCCATAGGCTGGCACTGTGAGAAATAGTGAAAGCACAGTCACTATGTAGTTCTTTTAAGCAGTGTCTGCATATGTAATGAACAGATTTGGATTTAAAAAACATTAAAGAGGCAAAGGCCTTTAAAAAGCCTGGGTTCACATATATGCGGTGCTGTATATCGCATGTCTTTCGCACAGAAACTGCATCGCATTTCTGTGCAAATCACATGAAATTTGTGTGCAGTGCGATTGGAGCCATACATTTTCTATGGCTCTAATCTCACCACTCTCGCAACAAAAAAGTGCAGGGCCCTTTTTTTGGTCGACACTAGAATCGGATCGCATGGGTATTCACACCTATGGGATCCGACTCTGCACATCGCATCGTGTTTCGCGGACCGCTTTCGGGGTGTTGTTAACTTAACATAAACACCCGCAACGGTTCGCATGAATGGGGTGCGATTCTGATGCGGTGCGGAATTTTCACAGAAACTGCTGCAAATTCCACACCACATCAGTTTGAACCAGGGCTCAAAATGGTTGTAAACCTCTCAAATGAAAAATGAAGTAAGCATATCCCTCTATAGTGTGTACTAGCCTCAATCCAAAGCCTTAAGCGTGGTTTTCACCATTTTCCTCTCTCTCTGTCTGCTATCTGCATTAGTCACTTTTGACAATGTATGCCAACACCACAAAATTCCCAGGAGATGGTCCCATCCCTCCTACAGCACAGAGAAGGTGATTGACAGCCCCAGCTGTGCATGTTTCCTTATGAGACTTTGTAGAGAGGGGTGTGTCCATTCCCTCCACTCAGGTCTCAGATTACACTCATGGGCTCTGCAGTTTATGACTTCAGATCCCCGCCCGTGTATGTGGACCAGAAGTGGCTGAAAGAGGCCTGAATCGATCAGTGGCACTGAGCTTCCCTTTAGAGTGCTGATAAGTACTATTTGTATCTAACAAGGACACAACGCAAACTACAAAACCAAAATATACAATATAAAAATCTACAGAAAACAAGATGTTCTGTAAAGCATCACACAGTGAATTTATATGGAGGTCACCTCTCTCTGCTGATCATAGATTGAACACCAGCAACAGCTCCCTTCCCCACGTCACCGGCCTGAGAGTATATTTCATATTAATTTCATCAATTATCTAGTGGCAACACAACACCGCCCTTTTTTCAGTCCTTGTCTTGCCTTTGGACATTGAATAAGGATTTTGTCAGTAAGCAAAGCGTCCTGGGAGTCTACAAAGTGATCACGCCATGAAAACCTCATACATCATCTGGGCACACACAGGGATAGAACAGTTCATTAGACAGGCCTGGCTATCTCCTGAAAATCCCACACTGCATTACAAAGTATGTTGGAATAGCACATTGCGGGCTGCGAGCCAGGACATCACAGAGGACTGCCTATGAACCTTCATACTATTTCTGGGTGACCAAAAAAGAGCTGCAGATCTAAAAGAGTAGAATCTTGGCTTGTACGAAAATGCCGTCGTTAACATTTTTAAATAAAAAGCCATTTTTCAGTGCATGCACATTGAAAGGATCAATTGTGTTCAGCATAGGTAAAAGAGAAATTCTTAAATTGGAACTTAGTTGTATCTGAGCACCACAAACCTAATTCATTCTTAATTTTCAAAGCAGACTCGCCTAGCCATCCATGTCTCCACACTTTATTTTGTTGGGAAATCATTTTGAAAAACATCCCCTAGAATTTCTAGCCGTGGCCATCTTGAGTAAGGATTGATGATTCATGTAGCATTTACTTCCTGGAATCCATCTGCCCTTAGCCCAAAAGTTTAGAATAAGTCATTTTAATATACCTTCCTATCTATTTCTGAATGCTAGCTGAATAAGGATTAAAAACTGTTAATGTTGATTGAGAGAGTTAAGTGCCAGTTCACATATATACAGATTGGATGAGGTTTGAACTGCATCTAATCTGCACACCATGTGAACCCTTTTTTGGTCCGCACTAGAATCGGATCGCATAGGTATTCACACCAATGCAATCTGATTCTGCACATCGCAGTCGGGGTGTTATTAACTTAACATACACACCTGCACCTTCTTATGAACGGGGTGCGATTGAGATGCGGTGCAGAATTCGCACTGAAAATGCTGCAAATTCTGCACCTCATCAGTGTGAACAAGGTGTGAAAAGCCTTTCCTTACCAGCATGCTGCAGAGAAGGATCCCTGTGTGGAAGCAGTGATCTCTCTGTAGAGGTCACCCCCTACTGAGTCAAATCTAAAGCTCTATAATCAGCATGGGATTTACTGATTGTAGAGCTAAAGGCTTTGCTGATTGTAGAGCTAAAGATCTGGTGGGTGGTGTGTCAGACCTCTTCAGAGAGACCGCTGCTTTCGCAAAGAAAGTCTAATTGATCAGTCCTCTGCGCAGGTTATACTCATACTATTTCAGAAGAGTCTTAGCAGTAACAGCAAGGTTTTCCAGTCCTTTATTCAGCATTCTCCAAGACTTCCGAGAATATTAATGAGATTTATGCTTTGTATACAGAACAGGAGCGCTGTGATAAAGATTAAGTAATTACATGTTATTTTCCTTTCTGCAAAGATGTAGTAAACAATGGGACGCATCTGCAGAATCACTGGCATTTTACATGGAAAGCTAGTTAAAGTGGAAAATGAAGTCCTGCTAGATCACTTCATTCTGGCCTCTTTTGTAGGTAGAGCTATGTAAAACATTAAAAAATAAGTGCTAATACTATGTAAAATCCAGTAATACACTGTCTCACCCTGCTCTGCACATGCTCAGTTGCTGTATATTTTTCAGCACTGTGCCAAATATGTAGAGGCTGATCTGGTGGCAGCTTCAAGATTTACTGCTGCTCAGGGGCTCTGTGCTTCCACAAAATGGCAGCCCCCCAGCAAAAAAAGAAACAGGAGCAATGCTGGTGTCAATTTACAGCACATGTAGCATATTTGTTAATGTGGAATATATGTTCCTTGCTAAAGTATACTTTTTTTTATCAAGCTGGTAAAATTAAATTTCGGTATATTGCCAAAAATTTTCAAACTAGCATCTACTGACTGTAAACTTTAAGCTACCTCTCCAGCATAGATTACAGCTCCTTCCCTGGGTGTCCCTTCACCAAACTCCAGCAATAGGGGTTATTTACTAAAACTGGAGAGTGCAAAATCTGGTGCAGCTCTGCATAGGAACCAATCAGCTTCCAGGTTTTATTGCCAAAGCTTAATTGAACAAGCTGAAGTTAGACTCCGATTGGCTACCATGTACAGCTGCATCAGATTCCAGTTCCAGCTTTAGTAAATCTCCTCCAATGTCTTCTGCCTAACTGTCAACCTAACCAAGACCTGAAATCACATAACTATCCAAATATCAATTATTGGACAGTGATATACTAAACTAAACACCCAATACCTTTCAGTTCTGTATTTTGTTTAGTTTTGGATACAATGGGGGGATTTTACATTTTTGTTAGGTTTTTATTACTGCCTGTGACCAGTTTGGGGATATTTTTCTTATCCCTGTCCCTGTGATACCTGTACACGAAATAGGGGGAATGGTTACCAATGGGACAAGAAGGCACAGCTCATAATAAAAACATTATTAGACGGTTTAATACTCACTCTACTAAAAATTTGATTTTGACTATCTCTATTGGAGAGATTTTTTATCACTTCCTGTTCCAACAGAAAGCAAGGGCTAGTATCCTCAACAGGGACACAGACAGCAGAGACAGAGGCTCTCCGCCTCTTGGGCTACAGATGTCCATTAAAGTGTATCTAACAAAAATATAAAATATTGCAGCTTACCATTCCTTAACTGTAGTGGCTTAGTTTTCTTTTTCCAGGCTTTTCAGTTGATATATGCCTAGTAAATAACACACTTCCTGTCTGGGGGTGGCTACATTTTTCCTCCACTGTATCAATGGAAGGAGAACCCCAGGTTGGGCTTCAAGCATGTCTGCCTTTGTTCATCTCTATAACATTAGGGCCAATGAGAATAGTAGTTTACACAAGAAAGATAAGATTGTTTTGCTATCTGTTAGGAAGATGACAAGTGACAAGGACATTGCATTTCTGGCAAGATCAACAGATGTTTTCTGTACTTGCTGAAAATATTCTTTACCTAAAAAAATAATTGCAGCCACCACATCCAAGGACTAGTAAGTTGCAACTATAATAACATTTTGGTTCTGGGTTGAGATACATCTTAAAGTAGTTGTAAAATTCTAAATGTAACTATTTTTAAAAAACGTTCACTAGACCCTCCTCCTACCTATCCTGCATACTCGGGGAAAAAAAATATCTTTGTAGATATCTTTTTTAGTCCAACCTGGTCGTGTGATTCAGCAGCTCTGGCTTCCCGGTGTAAGGGAGTGCTCGACAACAGCTTTGAATACCCGGAGCCGTGACATCACCCATAGGCTCCCATAGCCCAGCTTCTGTCGGTACTCCCTCCTCTGCCTTGCAGCATCCGCTCACTGGCACGGGGAAGCTGGAGCTGCAGGATCACGTGACCAGGCCAGATTAAAAATAGATAAGTAAACACATATTTTAGGTATGTAGGATAGGTAGAAGGAACAGGGAAAGTCTTTAAGAATCGTTAGGCCTCCATTCACATATCGCGTAGTGGGAACAAGCTCCTGATCCTTTTTGGGCAACAAGCTTAGTTCAATTTTAAAACTCAATAGTTGCAGCCAAATCGCATTGCATTTGGGGTGCCATGTAGAATGAATGGCACCCAAAAGTGCATCACGTGTTTTTGCAGCCATTACCATGTGATTTGGAATTCCGCCTGTAATTCCAAATTGTGAAGTGTGAATGGGGCCTTTAAGATTTTTCTGATTCCAGAGCCCTAAAATTCTTTGCATTTGTGGTTGTAGATAGAAGAGGTTAACTACAAGGCCAAGTGCATACAAAATTAGTAATTGCTCCGATAATTTAAACACCTTGTAATGTGCTAAAGCCGAATGTCCTCAGCACTTGTGCATTATAAATTCTACAGCAAATTGGTACATAATCTTTTTACTGGTAAAGTTCTTAATACCGGACGAGGATTAATAAACCTCACTGCACTAATAATTATTGCTAATTAATCAGTGGACATAACGCAGAAAATTGAATGCCCACCAGCAAAAATAGTTAATGGCTGAGTTTCATGGAAATAAAAAAAAGAATTACAGGTCTATAATATCAATGCCAAACAATCCGTTCCTCTTGCTCCGGATTCACGTGGATCGCTGCGTTAGTGGCTGCAAATACTAATTAGTTTTTTTCTCCGAGATTCAGCAATATCTACTAAAAGCACTAATTCTGATCATTAAATTGGTCGGCTACATCAAAGGAGACACTTAATGGATTTGGATTTTTTATATCCACAATTAAATGGTTATTCCTGTCTAATTGCGCTAATTAAGTGTTTTTAACTGTGCTGGCACAAAAGATCTGCACTCAGGGTTTATGGGATGAAACATCCAAATATTCAGCAGTAAACACCTTCATGTTGGCAGCTTGAAATGGTGTTTACGAAAGTTGTGTGCACTTGTTAGGGCTCATGTAAACAGGGCGTTTGGAAAACTCTTCTGACCGCTGGAAACTGACTGCTAGAAAACGTAGGTTAAAAACGTCAGTTTAGCCATGTTTGCATAATGCGTTTTGCACATTTGCGTTTAGAAGCATTTTTAAAAGATATCCTCAGGAGACCTTCCCAAAATGCCCAGAATGCACTGAAAAATAGTAAATAATGAACTATATCAGACATTTTGAGAGAAATAGAGAGAGCAGAAGCAGAGAGAGCAGTATGTGTTGAGATGACCTGTCTTTTCAGGTTGTAGTCACTATGGATCCCGTCATGAGCATAATGCAGCACGTTCTACCATTTTTTCCTTCACGCGAAACCTGGAACTGACTGTGCTGGTGTACCGGGTCCATTTGAATACATGGAAAACACTTTGCATGCATTTTTGATGAAGAAAAAAGGCTCTGGACAGCATGTGGATATGGACCTGTCAAAAAATGCAGTTAATTGCGTTTACAAGCATTTACATGCATTTACAAGCGTTTGGCGTTTGAAATGCCAATAAAATCTACTCCTGAACGCAATTTTGGTGCGTTCAAGAAAACGACTGTAAACTCAACTGCCTGTAAATGACTATGTGTACATGGACACATAGGAAACCATCAGGGAGAGTTCAGGGGCTGCTGAAAAAAACGCTCAACAGCTCTTGACACTGAAAATCGCCATTTAGGCTGTATGCACAATGGATGTTTTTGCTCTTAGGGGCGTTTGGCATTTTTCGCCCTGCATGTTAGCCTATGTGTCCATAGACCTTTAGAGGCAGGGGCGTTTAGAGGCAGAAAAAAAACACTGCCAGCACGTCCAGGAATAGTAAAATTTTTGCAGAAAAACCTTTTGATGCCTGTAAACTACATAGACATGAGCATTTTGTTTGTCTCAATTAGTTTTATGGGAAAAATTTAATTTTCGGAGATTCTGATGTATAAGAATCTCCAAATTAACATGGTAACGAATGTCAGGAAATCTGACAAAGAAAATTATACCGAAATTAACTAATGAATTTGTTTAATTCGGATGACATCACATGATGTAATAGTGGTTCAGACCCCATGGGGCAATGAATTATGTGTTTTAAGGGCCGAAATAAGTTACTGTTCTGGAAAATGAAATGAATTAATACGCAAGTGCTTGGCTCTCCTAAATGCATTACATGCATTTTCAAGCGTCAAGCGTTTTTCTGCCAAAACACCAGGAGGAAAGGTTTCTAAGAGAGATAGCAACAACATCCAGTGTCCAGAGGCCTTAGGATATTATGCAATAGTAAAAACGTACAAAACTGAATGCAACAAAAAGCTACATGAGCTACTATGCATTGAAATGAATGGGCTGTCCTATGCGTGTTGCAAGAAAACATGCACAAAAAACGCTTGCTCGAATTTAGAAAACACTAGGTGTGAATGGGGCCTGAAGTCTACACATTCACTACGTATTTTTTAGTGTACTGGATGTCATAGAGCTGCATACAGACAATAGACACACATGGGTGAAGGTAGCTGTATGCAGCCATGGACCGCTTTTGGCATAAAGTACCACATGGTAGATGCATTATATCTGTGTGCTACGTTACACAAATAGCTGCGTACAGCTACCTTCACCCATTCATGTCTATGGGTTGCTGGAGGCAGCTCTAGGACTACCAGGTCACCAGAAATATGAAGTTTCTTTACACTGAACAGGCAAATGCACCCATGTGCATGTAGCCTTTAGTCCCATTCACACCTAGCGTTTTCTAAATGCACTTTTTTGTGCACATTTTTGCTCTATATGCATAGGGCAGCCCATTGATTTCAATGGGCTGCTCTGCGCAAGACAAATGCTGCAAATTCAGTTTTACACATTTTTTGCCATGCGTTTTTCAATGGGGTGCAATTAGCAATGAATGGCACAGAAAACATGACACACATTTTTAGCACATTGCGTAATCATGCAGAAAAAAAAATGCCATTTTTGTACATATTTATAAAACACTTAGTTGTGAATGGAGCCTCAACTGAGTGGACTTACATATGAAAGGTTTATGTTTGCCCCCTCTTTTAGCTTGACTTTTTTTGACAGTGCAGCATGTGTCAAGGAGTCAGAGGTTACTTGAGGGCTGACATTTTCTACACTGTCTACTCATGGACTTTACACTAGGGGTTGAATTGCTAAAGAAATATGAAGTTCCTGTAGCCCTGTGATTATTTGTTTACTTGAAATATGCAATCATGCACTGGGAAATGTAAAAAAAAGGAATTTCCATTGCACGTGATTTGAAGTCAACATATCGACTGTCTTATACTTAGTAGTAGATGTGTTCAGCATTCCATGTGCACTCCGTCAGTTATCCATTGGACTGCCAATCAGGTCTATCAGATAGGCAGCCCAATGGCCAACTGAAGGAGTTCACAAAGCAGGCTGACAACCTTGTGCCAATTGTGAAGCAGGAGTTTTGTGTTGTCAGCCTTCAATAGGAAGTGATGCTAATGGCAGCATTTTCAGGTCAGAAACTTTGCAACAGATTAAAAAATATGATATTCACTTCCACTTGGCAGCACTAGGGTCGTTGGTTCGAATCCCAACCACGGCACCACCTGCCTGGAGTTTACATGTTCTCTCTGTGTCTACATGGGTTTCCTCCGGGTACTCCGGTTTCCTCCTACACTCCAAAGATATGCTGGTAGGTGAATTGGCTCCTGTCTAATTTGGCCCTGGTATGTGCATGTATGAATGTGGGTTAGGGACCTTAGATTTTATGCCCCTTGAGGGTTAGGGACTGATGTGAATGTACAATATATATGTAAAGCGCTGCGTAAATTGACGGCGCTATATAAGTACCTGAAATAAATAAATAAATATTCTTGGGAAAACTGTATATAGCGAGATATGATACCAAAAATACTGAAAACGAGATTTTGTGTTTATATACATTTTAAACATGCTGCCTACTCTTACCTTCCCTTCACTCGCCAACACTCTGTTGTCCAATAGGAATTCATATATCTAATACTGTACTGAAAATATATTACCCCATGCCTGGAAATGTAGAAGAGGCATATCAAAATTAACTTTTACCTAAATAATATAAAAATAAGCCTACATATTGTATGTTCTCACTGGAAATACAATATAGTTTCCAGTTCAGAAAGCAGTGGATAATAGATGAACATTATGGGGAAAATATTACATAGTAGAAGGTATTATTAATTCTAATTAGCAACACAGGCCTTCTGTGCCACAAGTCATGATGTTCAGTTTATTCCTACAGGATGATGGAAATGATAGCAGTTTTCTGTTCAGTCCTTTATATGTCAAAAAGCCTCCTCCAGTATAATCCATAGCTCCCAGTCCCTAATGGTTTAACAGAGCAACAAAATGCCAGAATACACAAATGGCACGACATGTGTTCAAATATTGATCTTGTAATGGTCTGCTTGCGATACTTGCCCACGGTTATTTGCCAAATGTTTTGGCCTTATCAGTGAATTCGGGGTAATCTGGAGCAGGTAAACAAATATAAATTACAAGTCTTTTTATTGGCTAGAAAATTGGCAGGAAGGAGGATTTTGCTCAGAGTGAAGCAGAGAGATGCTACAAATGACTTTATAATACGTACCAGATGGCAGAATTCCGCCTGCATCTCGTATTTAGAGGAATCATTTAAATTTCTCATAAATAGCGGAGATTCTGCCTGATAGCGCTATCAGGGAATGGCAAACCTGCTCAGGAAATTGTAATGCTCAATTTTACAGTCAATATTTTGCAAACCTAAAGTGGACCCATCAGACTGAATTAACGTTTCTGATTCTGGAGTAGATCAAAAGTAAATAAACAGAGTGTGCTGGCAATTTGTCACTAAAATGGCCACTTTTCTGCTATTTTGCAATTTAGTTGTTTCCATTGGTTTCCCTAAGCTGTAGCATCCGTTATCTGGAAGATGTTTGTTATGCAGAAGGTTTTTGGAAAGAGTCTATAAAATATTGTGATATTAGCCAGAAACCTACATTTAAAGAAAAACCTAACTTTTAAAAAGTTTTTGCCAACACTCCTATCTCACCATTCTCATTCATTCTACCCCATCTACTACAGACCACAGATTATTTGGTGACTGTATTAGAGTATACATACCTCCCAACCTTCTGAGGAAAAAGGGGTCCTAATAATTTCTTACGTTATCCAAAATTAGAAAAAAGAAAAGAACGTTAGAAAGTAGACAAGACATTTAGACTATTACACAGTTATAAAAATTAGAACAAATGTTTTTATTTATTTTTAAAAAATTAGAAAAAATGAACAATTAGATAAGACAATTAGAAAGAGGCAAACCAGGCTTTGATGAAAGCAAGTGAAAGCATTCTGATGAAAGCAAGTGAAAGGGCTCTGATGAAAGCAAGTGAAAGGGCTCTGGTGAAAGCAAGTAAAAGGGCTCTGTTGAAAGCAAGTGAAAGGGCTCTGATGAAAGCAACTCTTTGAAAATTGTTGTTCCATAGCAGTTTAAGCTGCTCATTTATCCCTGTTAAGAACTAAATCCCTTCCTCTTTCCAGTCTGATATACAGACCTCTGTAAAAATGTATTAGTATATTTAAAAAATTATTATAAAAGTAAAAAAAGAAAATATATTATTACACTAATAAAATTAATGTTAATATACAAATACAAGAAAAATAAATTAAAAATATATAATTATAGTAACAAAATTATAATATTATAAAAATACAAATATACTATTAAATTACTAATAAAATTGATAGAATTATAAAAAAAAAATTAAATAAATTAGCAATAAACTTTCATATCCAATCTATAATTCATTGCATTTGTTGAAAAGCCAGTATAAAGAATAGGTAGTGGTCAAACAGAGCACTTGTGGGTCTTCATTTCTTGAATATTAATTCCTCAAGCTCTATGTCAGTGGTTCTCAACCTGTGGGTCGCGACCCCTTTGGGGGTCGAACGACCTTTTCACAGGGGTTGCCCAAGACCATCAGAAAACACATATTTCCGATGTGTAAAGAGCAGCTACTGTGTAGAAAGCAGCTGCTGTGTTGAAAGCAGCTACTCTGTTAAAAGCAGCTACTATGTTGAAAGAAGCAGTATTGGAGGTAAAAACGACACTTCATGAATTATAATTACTGGGTAAATAATTTTATGATTGGGGGTCACCACAACATAAAGAACGGTGTTAAAGGGTCGCGGCATTAGGAAGGTTGAGAACCACTGCTCTATGTAATGGGTAGGGTGTGGGGGGTGCTTGGCAAGAATATGTCCTTTGACTACATTACATCTCTTTTCGGTCTCAGAAAGTTGGAAGGCATTATTTATTTTATGAGTTGAGAAATAGATTCTTCTATCAGTGACTTGTACATTTCTTTGCCTTTGTGATAGGCCCTATTTAAACTAGAGTGTCAGCAGCCTACAGAACCAATTTGAAGTGTAGTGAGATGAAACGTGCAGTAAAGCAACCTGCACGGAATAAAGTATCTGATGATGCATACTTCCCTCTCATTAGACGTGTTCCATTCTATATGCACTCAGTAACATTGTGCAGGCCCGTACAGATGGCTCTACTAAAGAACCTGCCTTGAACCTTATTATTTATCCGAGCAGAATGTGGAGACATACTGTATTTATTTCATACTGGCAGAGACGAAAAAAAACATACTTGAAATACAGGCATTTTGTTTTTCCCAAGAAAGCTACGTCTGCATCTGAATGAGCTTATTACAAAACATCATTTCATATGGAAATCACAGCACATTTTCTCTTTTTTTATTATTTTTGTTTTTCTTGTGTTTTGAAACGGGGGTTGGAAAATGCTGGTAGTAGTGTTTAGATGCTCATGAATCTCAAGCATGAAAAGGCTTTTAGGAGTGGAGCCACCCTTAGGGTTATCTGTCTCTAGTGTCTCTAGGAGTTTTGGCTCTAAATCATTAGGAACGTTGTTATGCACGGTTATATTAAATGCATTTTTATTATTTTGCTTGTCTACAACTATGTACCGTAGACCGAAGGAACACTTTTTTCTTTGTACATTCTTTAAAAAGGATAACAATAATGTTGATGGGGATTGTATGTGCTAAATGATAATATTATTTTTAGCTGCACGCTAGGGTAAGCCTAGAGCAAAACTGAGTGTTTTAGGAAGCCCTTGGGTTCACTGTAGCTTAATAAGATTTTTTTTTTTACCCCTGTTGCCTTGAAAATGCTTATAGGATGTGTTTGGTAGCAGTATGTTTTGGTGGCAGGAAAGGAGGCTTTTTTGGATACCACTACAGGTCTATTTGAGCACTACTGTGGCCAACTGAGCTTGACGTTCAGTCTAGATAGAGTTGTCCCTGGCTTAGGGCACACTTCAAGCCTTACACCTATTTTTTTCTCTTTATAGTTTTGTACCGACATATATCATGACTTTTACCTGATTCTTGGAAATGTTTTTCTGTATTCTTTCCATACTCACAATGGACACACTATTGTATGGGTGTACCGAGGTCTTTTGGGCAATGCAGTCAAGCTATAGTACTATAACAGGAAAGTGGAGCTAATGGTAAGAAAATGGAGAATAGTACAGTACAATGTTTGTAGTAACATATATCTATTTTTGTGACTTTTTTTTATAGAAGCTGCTGCTTTTATGTGTCATACACTCTTTAATAGAATCTTTACAGAAGTATTTGGAAAACACTCAGTATACATGTACAGGCTTTTTTCATTCAACCAGTGGTCGTTAGACCATCTTCCGTTGAACAGATAGCGGCACACATGTTCCAAAATTCGACTAGTTCCTGCTGAATTTTGGAACGTGTGTACTGGGTATCAGTAACAGCTGTAGCTAAGCTGAGATAGCTTGAGCCAGCTACACATGGATTGAAATTCAGCCAGTTCAGCAGAGACCAGAAGAATTTTGATCCATGTATGGGACCTACAATGTATCTGAGCACCACAAACCAAAAGTGCTATTTAATTCATTGTCTAATGCATTTCTGACCATGGTCATCTTGAGTAAGGGCAGATAATTCATGTTGTATTTACTTCCTGGAATCCGTCTGCCTTTACCTCAGGCATGCAGGCAGGAGGCTGTGCTTAACTGGGAAAACGCCTTCTCACCTCCTGAAGACTTCTGAAATGTATGACATATTTTGCCTAGAGGTCAGGAAAAGATGTCACAAGCTCAGATTTAATGAGAGGAAGCCTTTTGATTCTATAACACAGAAAATGGGGTGTATGCCCCAGCCAACATTGTAAGCCAAAAGGAAGCCAGACCACCACCCAAAAAGTCTGCTCCTGTGCAATTGTACAGGCTCTTGTCACATGATTCTGTGCTGTGTAGGCTTCTCTGAATATGACAGAGAACAGCACATAAAATCTAGAAACACATGGCCTCTTTATCAAGGTAAAATCCAGAGACATTCAAAAATAATGCTAACCACAGCCATGTACACAGCTGCACAAGATGAGTGTTGGAGTAGCGGAATACTCCGGAGTGCTGGAATAATTTGAGGCATTCATTAAATGTCCCCTGAGTCGATTTAAATACAAAATGTTCTTGTTTGTCACATATCAGAGGCTCCATGCTTCATTATACAGGCTGCATTCTCATACAAATGTTGGCTCAAGCCACAATACGCACTATACAGTGGCCTTAATTTGGTGAAGACCCCAGGTGTACTCAGAAACTGCTGTCACGTGCATGGAAATGATCGCAACAAAGTACTTTCCACAGGCCAAACACACAGTTTAGAAAGCTGCAACAGATGAAATGAAACCAGTCACTAATGAGTTCAGTCCAAACAAATGAAATACACATAATTTATATATCCTTTATGCACAACTATACTGCCAAAGGGTTTGTGGAAAATTGTAACTTGGTCATTTAGCTTACAGAGTTACAGGAAGTGACTTTTTTTAACCATGCAATCATTCCAATTTTATTGCGAGTAATCGTTTATGGAAGAATAATAGATGTAGTGTTTTTGTGCCGTCCGTATCAGTCAGGAAAAAGCAGAACAGACATAGGCTTATTTGTCCTAGAATTCCAAATATTCTTCATCTTCCAAGCAATTTGCAATGAATTTGCAATAACACAGCATATTTAGGTAGCACAAGAACCAAGAGCCACCATAACAGCCCAAACGTATTGAGCGACTTGTAGCTAATTCAATAATCCACATATGCTAATGCATATGACCCACCAGTGTCATTTTTCTTTCTTTTTGATGTTCAGCAATACTGGAATACAAATTAACTTGATGAGGTAATGCATTTTTTTTTTCAAGTAAGAACCCATTACCTGCCTGCACTAACTAGTGATATCATTGTATCTTGGTCCCAGTGGACTTTTACTGAACATTTGTCTTCTGCTTAAGAAGGCTTGGTACAAGACAGCTGAAAGCAGCATTAAGAACCATAAGAAGAAAATAATAGAAATATAAAAATATTACCCTCATTTTTACATTTTTTTTTTTAAAAAAAAGGATCTCTCTCTCTCATTTATTTATTTAATGCTGTGTAATTTATATGCCATGTATGATAAATAAATGTAGTAAAAAATGTACACATGGACAAATACAACATGATTACATTAGTTTTAAAACGGCTAATAATTAAATTTAGTTGTGCCGCTTATGTGATGCATTTTAAAAGCACATACATCTTACAATTAAATAGCTGTAGGCATTTAGCTAGAATTATTGCATTTTGTGTAGTTCCAAGCCAAATATTTTATAGAAAGATTTTTTTAATCTCTCATCATTTTTGTGTGATGCTACATTTTTCTGTAGTGCCTACTTTTATTTTTGTTAAACTGGACCTATTAATTTAATTATAGTGCTATTTGTTTCTTTTAGAAAGGTTGGCAATTCCCTGGACTCTTTTGTTCTTTAATCGTTTTCTCTTTGTGTAGCTAATATATAAAATATAAAAAATGTTTGTCTAGCCACCCAATATCCAGGCCCAAATAGGCTGTGGTGGGGGGTTGACATCTAACAGTTATTCAGTGCCTTATGGATACAGTGGTCTAGTTATTCACATGTGGCCACAGTGGACAACCGCTTTGACCCAAAGTAGGCATGTATAGTGTGAAATTGTTGCTATAACACAGTCTTTCTCAAACGTTTTAACCAGAAGGACTCCTTTGAATAACTTAACAGGCTCAGGGAACCCCTTGATAACACAGCTCATGCATTTGCATGATGGTCAGTGTGAAGAATGCCCCTTACATTTATGGTCTGTAGGAAGAATGCTCCTTTTTTGATGGTCATTGTGGTCATTCAGGAGAATCGAAACTCCCTTCCCTTACAGGTAACTTATATGAGAGGCAGAAACTGCTGAATGAACCCCAAGTAATTTCTGCACGAACCCTAGGGTTCCATGGAAACATGGTTGGGGAAGGCTGCTATAAACTAATGGGGCATTAACAAATATGATACAAAGAAAACACTGCCTGTATGAGTTTAAGTCTACTCTGCAGTACTATTAATATTTGGTTTCAGCAGTCAAATACTATAGGAGTGCACCGAAACAAAAAAATTGTGCAAATATAAAGAGAGATATTGAAGAAAACATGATTGAAGTTTTAAAAAGATTATGGCACAACTGCAAACCTGCCAAGACATGGCCGTCCACGACATGGGCACTGTTGAAAGAAAGCCATAAGAAATCCTGTTTGCATTTTGCGAGACACAGCAAACGTGGAAGAAGGTGTTCTGGTCAGATGAGACCAAAATTGAACTTTTTGGCTTAAAAGCAAAATGCTGTGTGCGGCGGAAAACTAACACTGCACATCCCCCTAAACACACCATTCCAACCCTGAAACATGGTGGTGGCAGCATAATGTTGTGGGGATTCCTTTCTTCAGCAGGGACAGGGAAGCTGGTCAGAGTTGATGGGAAGATGGATGGAGCCAAATACAGGGCAATCTTAGAAGAAAACTTGTTAGAGTCTGCAAAAGATTTGAGACTGGGGCGGAAGTTCACCTTCCAGCAGGACAACAACCCTCAACATACAGCTAGAGATACAATGGAATGGTTTAGATCAAAGCATATTCATGTGTTAGAATGGCCCAGTCAAAGTCCAAACCTAAATCCAATTGAGAATCTCTGGCAAGGCTTGAAAATTGCTTTCCACAGATGCTCTCATCCAATCTGACAGAGTTTGAGTTATTTTACAAAGAAGAATTGGAAAAAATGTAACTCTCTAGATGTGCAAAGCTGGTAGAGAAAACCATTTAATATTCCACTTCACAACTATGTGCCACTTTGTGTTGGTCTATCACATCAAATCCCAATAAAATACATTTACGTTTTTGGTTGTAATATTACATAATGTGAAAAATTTCAAGGGGTATGAATACTTTTTCAAGATACTGTAGCTGTTTCTAAGCCATGTGAATATTAAGGACCAGGTGTTCTCAATCCCACCTACAAAAGGATTTCTCACAGAAGCAGAAAAAAATTACACAACATAGAATCATGGAAAATGAAGCTGCAGCTCCGCTTTGGAAGCTTTAGGTTAAGAGAAACAGAGTGGCCTTTCTGACTGAACTCAGCTGTTTGCTGAATTCTACTAGCAGTTTGTTAATTAGGCTCAATCAATGAACCACAATAATTTATACAGAACTTATATTGTTTAATGTAAAATAACACTACTGAGTTGCACTCCTCATAATGTTTCAAAATGATAACATGTGCAACTTCCACCCCACATAAGCCCTAAATATACCCTTGCTTACACAAACTATACCTGTTTTAAAGAATGACCTGCACCTTTTGGTGTCCCAAAGGAAGAATGTCCTGCCTCAGTAGGGGATGTTTTGACACATATCAGGCTAGGGAGATATTCAAAGAGGGTTTTCTACAATTTACGTCAAACAACAAAATTCCGAGCTCTAACTTGCCAGCCAGCCTGCAAACCGAATTAATCTTTCTAACAGTATGTGTTAAATACAGGGGTTTAGTTAGCACACATTTGCAATACATGCGTAAGCTAAAGAGCCTCGTCACAGCACCCCATTATTTTGTAGTTCCTAACTCTCCTAACTCTCCAATTTTAAGAGCCCCCATAGTAGAGGCGCATATATTTATTGGATAGACCAAGTGCAGATGGACCATGAGGTAGCCCATCCCTCATTAAAGGTACAGGACACCCAGCATGTAGCACAATGGCAGCTAAGGTGTCCAGTGCGCCCCTTCAACCAACAATTCAACAGTACAAAAAGTGGCCACTGCCCCAGTCTATAACTGGCCTTCACAGCAAGGAGGACATGGAAGGGTGACGCATGTCAAACAACAAAAAAGAAAAATTCCCAGCTCTAACTTGCCAGCCACCTGCAAACAAACCAAATTAACCTGTCTAACAGTATGCGTTAAAAACAGGGGTTTAGTTAGCACACATTTGCAAACACATGCGTAAGCTACAGAGCCTTGTCTTGCCACCCCAGTATTCTGTAGTTCCTAACTCTCCAATTTTAAGTCCCCATAGTAGAGGCACGTGTATTTGTTGTTTAACATGTATCGCCCTTACATGTGCTCCTTGCTGTGAAGGCTAGGTATAGACTGGGGCAGTGGCCATTTTTTTTACTGTTTTCTACAATTTAACAGCATATCAATTGGTCATGATAATACATTACAATTTTCCTTTCCTTTTAAATAGCTTGTAGGCTCAGATAAAGCTTCACAAAAGTCTTAATCATTTTGATTTCTTCAGGAAAATTTTCAACAATATGGCCCCATTTAATGACATCATTGCTTCTGCAGTTCATTTATGATGATGTCAGCTTGCAGTCAGCCCTGGAAAGTCATTATAGGCTAATTAATCATTAAAAATCGGGTTTGTAACAAGAAATGGTACCCCCACTGTAATAAAACCAGCTTTGCATTCCAAATCTATGAGATAAATGTGTTTTTGCTTTTCATCAAAAAATCATAGGGGCACTGTATTTATTGAAAAAGCTAAGTTTGCATACTGCTGCCAAAAACAGTTACTGAATGAGAGCATACAAATGACACATTAAAAAAAAAGATGTTCTTAGATCACAAGTACAGCCTACATGATAAAAATGAGATGAATCCAATGTTTAATACAGCTGTTGTTTCTTATGTATGATCTTGTAGTATGGTCGTTGATGTTAGAAGATTTATGAATACAGTAATACCTCGGTTTAAGAACGCCTCGGTTAAAGTAATTTTCGGTTTACAAATGAAAATCCACTGAAAATAATGCCGCGGTTTACAAATTTTTTTCGCAATATGAAGTATATGTCAGTGCTGATTTTTAAATGTAATTGCTGGCTCTTTATTTTTCTTCACTATAGCTCACAGAATTAGCTGTCACTTTCCCCAAAGTTAACGGAAATGTTTCTTTTAAGAAACTAAAAAGAAACATTGTTTGCCCCCCTTTCCTGACCTGCCAGGCTGCATGCTCTGAAAAGGGTCTGGTATGGATTTTGGGGAGGACCCCCACGCCATTTTGTTTTAAATTTTGGCGTGGGAGTTCGCCTCAAAATCCATACCAGACACGAAGGGCTTGGTATGGATGGGAAGGGGGATCCCACGCAGTTTTTTAAATAATTTTTTTTAATTGCTGGCAATTCTTTTATATTCAGCTGTCAGTGGGGAACCCCGCTGACAGCTGAAATAATAACACATGGTTGTCACTACTAAAATGCCGCATGACTTGATAAAATAACTCATGCGGTATTTATTAGTGTTTACTTTTTTCTGATCTCCGGAACAGATTAAATGGTTTTCAATGCATTCCTATGGGAAACGGTGTTTCGGTTTAAGAATTTTTTGCTATAAGAAAAGTCCTGCAGAACGAATTAAATTCTTAAGCCGAGGTATTACTGTACATACAACTGTATTTAATGCTAAATTACAAAGTGTTATAGTCTAAATTATAGCCATGATCTTCGAAACACACGTATGACCAAAACATTGTTCTGTCCTTTCTTTACTAGATATGACTACGTGGAAGTGTTTGATGGACTTAATGCTACCGGCCACCTTTTGGGGAAATTCTGCGGGAAGATTGCACCACCACCGCTGATCTCTAATGGACCTTCTTTGTTTGTCCGATTTGTATCAGACTACGAAACACATGGCGCTGGATTTTCAATTCGCTATGAGATTTTGAAAGCAGGTCAGTCCCAAAGGACACATTCCCCATATATGACATTTCACATGGTAAAATTAGTTATTAAATGTATTTCCGCAGCACTTTTACACATATATATTGTACATTTACATCAGTCCCTGCCCTCAAGGAGCTTACAATCTAAGGTCTCCAACTCACATTCATACATTCACATACTTGGGCCAGTTTAGAGAGGAGCCAATTAACCTGTGAGCATTTCTTTGGATTGTGGGAGAAAACTCACACAATCACAGAAAAAACATGCTCCATGTTAGTGGCATGGTTGGGATTCAAACCAATGATCTTAGTGCTGTCAGGCCGAAGTGCTAACCACTAAGCAAGCATCTTTGTATTTTTATACACTATGGGGTTGATTTACTAAAGGAGTAAAGTGTGCTCACTTTGTAAGGGAATTCTCATTTAGCCATGTGAATGTGGTGAAAGTTCACTTTGCAAAGAATACCCAATCATGTGCATGAAAAATAAAAATAACTGGAATTTTACATGATTGGATCAGTTAAGTCAGCTCAGCTTCCCGATGGGGATTGATATAAAGATGCCTCCCCATTACCCTGTCTTTATTATTATTATTATTATTATTATTACAGGTACTTATATAACGCTGCCTATTTATGCAGTGCTTTTAAATATATATTGTACATTTACATCAGTCCCTAACCCTCAAGGGGCGTACAATCTAAGGTCCCTAACGTATATTCATACATACACATACTAGGACCAATTTAAACAGGATCCAATTAACCTACCAGCATGTCTTTGGAGTGTGGAAGGAAACCATAGTACCTGGAGGAATCCCACACAGGCACAGGGAGAACATGCAAACTCCAGGCAGGTGGTGCCATGGTTGGGATTCAAACCAAAGACCCTAGAACTGCCAGGCAGAAGTGCCAACCATTAACCCACTGTGCTGCATCTTTGCATCTAAAACAGCCTCCAATCTTCTGGGAAGGCTTTTCATAAGAATTTGAGGTATGCCTTTGGAAAGTTGTGTCCAATCAGCTAGAAGAACATTAGTGCAGTCATTTATTCATATTGTACCCAAAGACCTGGTTCACAGTCAGCATTCCAATTCATTCCAAAGGTATTTATTACGGTTGAATTCAGGGCTTTGTGCAGACCACTGGTGTTCCTCCACATCCTCATAAATCCATGTTTTTATGGACCTGGCTTTGTACATAGCAGCAGGGTCATGCTGGAACAGATATGGGGTTCCTCCACATCCTCATAAATCCATGTTTTTATGAACTTGGCTTTGTTCATAGCAGCAGGGTCATGCTGGAACAGATATGGGGTTCGACCATATCCTCATAAAACCCTGTCTCTATGGACCTGGCTTTGTACATAGCGGCAGGGTCATGCTGGAACAGATATGGGGTTCCTCCACATCCTCATAAAAACATATCTTTATGGACCTGGCTTTGTACATGGCAGCAGGGTCATGCTGGAATAGATATGGGGTTCCTCCACATCCTCATAAATCCATATCTTTATGGACCTGGCGTTGTACATAGCGGCAGGGTCATGTTGGAACAGATATGGGGTTCCTCCATATCCTCATAAAACCATGTTTTTATGGACCTGGCTTTGTACATAGCAGCAGGGTCATGCTGGAACAGATATGGGGTTCCTCCACATCCTTATAAAACCATGTCTTTACAGACCTGGCTTTGTACACAGGGGCAAAGTCATGCTGGAATAGAAGTGGGTCTTCCCCAAACTGTTACCACAAAGTTGGACGTGCACAGTTGGCTTTCTCTGTTGTAACATTAACAGTTCCCTTCACTGGAAACAAAATGGCCATTTAGGTAGATTTGACAGTCAGGCCATATAATGTGTGTCCTTTTTTCTACTTTGTTCACTTTCTGGTATAGATAGCATTGCAGTTGTAGCTATATTCCGGGTGTGATGGGGGTCTAAATGTTCAGCATGGGTATGCATGAGGGATATCATGATGGAAACAGTCACTGACGTGACCAAACAACTATAAAGTTTGTGAGAGAGTCTTCTAATAACTGAAAAATCTGTCTTGGATGGGCTGATCCATGAATTATTTTTCTGAATTGTACAGACATTTCAATAGAGCCCAGTGTAGCTGCAATTCTCTGGAATGTGTTGCTTGCTTCATGAAATCTTCAACTGCATTCCAAGAACTTCTGATAAATGTTGTTTGATTTTTCAGGTTTCTGGTATTGCTCTGTAATATATAGAACTCTTTTTTTTTAAATAATGTTTAGAAAAGCTAAAATTCCCAGCACGGCTTACATTTTACAGCTGGGATTATTCCTACCTAGGGCAATCTGTTTTCTGCTGGACACTGTCTATTTTATGGCTTTGTGTGGTTTTATCAGTTTAAAATTAAAATTTTTAAAAATATATAGAAAGAATAATGGGTAGATGCATGGTATGTAGGGCATCTAAGTCTGATACAGCCCTTAGCACAGGTCTCTAGCACCAGACATGTTTTATTAGTATTAAAACGGTTTAGTCCTAAAACCTGTCACAAACCTCAGCATTTCATTCTGTATTTATGATTAAAGTTGCATATACAGAGGTTACCTCCAGTAACAACCATGTGGTTGATCTACTAAAGGCATATAGGCATTTCAATTTGCAAGGGAAGTGGCACGTTGCAATGGATTTTTCCTCAGAGCTTAGTGAATGCAGTAAAGCTCTGCTGCCTTACATCATCCAATCATGTGCAAGCAAAAATGCTGTTTTTTTCCTTGCATATGATTGTGTATTCTTTACAAAGTGAAATTTCACCACATTCACCAAGCCCTGGGGAAATGTTCCTTGTAAAGTGCAAATTCCCTTGAAAATTGAATAACCTATTTGCCTTCAATAAATCAATCCCTATATATCAAAATGATCCATATATTTAGACAGACAGCTGAAATTATTTCCATAAAAAAGTTGAACTTGAGCCTGTCCTCTGCCACCTCTCAAGTGTTCCTACATGCCAAAAAGCCAATTTCAATATTTAGGCCCATCTTGACTTGTACATGACCAATTAAGGTATATAACTTCAGCATCCTGTATATCTCCCGTAGTAGTAATAATAAAATATAATAAAAATATTAAAAATATTACATTTCATTACTTGAACCTAATTTTCAGTTTAAATGTGCCAAGTTTGTGACAGGCTTACTTAAAGTATATGAACAATTGAGTACTATCCGTGATACTTTTTTTATTTGCACTAGCATACAATTTTCAGGACAAGCTTTTGGGGTATGTCCTCTTCTTCAAGGTCCAAGCAGTACTTATTTATTTATTTATTTCAGGTACTTATATAACGCCATCATTTTACACAGCACTTTACATATATATATTGTACATTCACATCAGTCCCTAACCCTCAAGGGGCGTACAGACTAAGGTATATTATACATTACATTCATACATATACATACCAGGGCCAATGTAGACAGGAACCGATTAACCTACCAGCATGTCTTTGAAGGGACATACCACGAAAACTTGTCCTGAAAATTGTATGTTAGTACAAATTAAAAAAGTATCCCAGACAGAACTCAATTATTTCTGTCACAAGTGCACTAATAAGGCTACAATCACCCTAAAGTATATGTAAACCTTCACCTTGTAAAACAACCCATTAAGTATAAAATAGAAATGAAAAGCAAAACATTTATAAGTGATTACATTCCGTCTGTTCTCTTCTGCTAAAGAACTGGGGGAGGAGAAACAGCAGCACACTGATCTTCCCAGTGAATGGCTGTGCAGGGGGGGAGAGGGTGTCAGGACAAATCTGATCATTGGAGGAGAGCAGGCTGAGTTTCCAGAACAGTTAAAGAACTGACCACGGTGTTTTCTTCTGCTTAGTGTGGTCGGTTTTTAATAGGAAAGCAGAGGGACTGGCAGGAGCACCAGGGATTTCACACAAAGGAAGCAATACAAAGAGAACAAGATACTTTTTCTTACAAGCACATTATTATTATTACTCAGGATTTATATAGTGGCAACAGTTTGCTCAGCACTTTACAATATAACGGGAGACAATACAGCAGCAGTACAGTTCAATATAAGAGGGTTAGGAGGGCCTGCTCCTTGGAGCTTACAAACTAAGTACATGGTACAGCAGGCACATATCAGGAGTATGAAATGTTGGGTTTACATACTCTTTAAAGAAAAGTTTGGACTTATTTTATTTAGGCAATTTTTTTAATTGGTAGAAACAGCAGTAGGGCGGCATGTAGACCAAGTCGACACATCTGTAATAAATATCAATAACCAATATATGTAGAAGCTTTGAATATGTATATGTAGAAGCTTTGAATATTAATTTTCTACAACAAGTAAATAAGACCATTGCTTCCTCTTAGTAAATTTGTACAGATTTCAATTGTCATATAACGTTTTGTAGTTTGGCAATCTGGTAATAGGGACTACAGTGAAAGATTGCTCTATAGGATGTCATTTGAATAATACTTGGAGTAAGTTCTATTTGTGGAGGTTGTGCCCTGCCTTATCTCAGGATCTTCAATTTCCTATCCCTTCGGTATAGTCGCTACCCTCGCTACCCTCGGAAAGCCCAGTGTGAGTCTCTTCATGGCAGTTAGTGAAGTGTGATGTTGACACAGCTGCTCAATTCAACTTCACATTGATATTGAAAATACTGCAGTCTATTCTTCCTGCTGCTGGAAAAGCCTGTAGAGGCAGCAGTGTGGGATCATTTACAAGGGTTTAATATTACCATTAGTTAATATAATGCACATACTACACGTACTCACTGTACACGTGTCGGGATACAAGTAGAGCAAAGCATTAATACTAACCTTCACTGTTGGTTATCACATGTTCAAAGCTTATTGGCAGCAAGAAAGTCATATGGTCAACGGAATTTTTTAAAGTTCATGTCATCAATTAAATTTTATATAAGGCAATGATTATCATTTGCTAAAGTAGAGTCAATAAAATGGCTCATTTCATCTGAAACTGGGATGTTGAGAGTTTATAAAATGTTGCACAGAAATGTAAAGCTGTTAGCTGGTAGAGATGAGCAGAGTGATTTTGGCAAAACTGATTTAGCCTTGAAATTACCAAAATTAGCCCAAAATGTAAATTCACTTGTTAAGCAATCTAGGGGACATTTGTTTTTCGTGGGGTATTTTTTAATAGTATATATTAAGAGTACTTAAGTTCTTTTTATTTTGTGTTATTAGAATTTTTGTTTTTTTTCCGCATTCGAGTATTTGTATACACTCATTTTACATTTTTATTTTATTTTTCACAATTTTGTTTTGTAAAAAAATTGATATTAATGAGGCTAATAAGAGGTTATTACTTGGTAAAAGGAGAGTTGAAAGGAGCTTTCATAATCCTCAGAAGTCATTTATTGTGCCCTTGAAAGACCCTTTAGTTTACTTTGAGTCCACATTGGTTTCCATGCAGTTTGCCAAAATGGTAAAATTTTGCTGAAATCTCCTACTAAAATTTCAGAAAAATAAAAAAATCTCAATTTCGCTCATCCCTGCTGTTGGCCACAACAACCAAAACATGATATTTTGCTAGTCCAGGCAATAAAAGTGAATTTCTTATTGGCTCTTATTAGAAACAGACATCTAATGCACGGGTGTCAAACTGGCGGCCCTCCAGCTGTTGCCAAACTACAAGTCCCATGAGGCATTGCAAGATTAACAGTTACAAGCATGACTCCCAAAGGCAGAAGCTTTTGGAAGTCATGGGACTTGATTGAGTCATGATGGGACTTGTAGCTTCGTAACAGCTGGAGGGCCGCCAGTTTGACACCCCTGATAATGCTTTCACTCCTTTAACTCAAGGGATCTCCTGGATTCTTTGAGTATCTGAAGCCAAGATATGATAAAATGTATGGCCTTACAAGCCAAACTCTATTTCTTTTTTTTTTTTTAAGTCTTTTTGTGGGCCCTTTGACCCCCCATGGGGATGGAGCAAATAAACGTCTCCCATTAACAAAGTCTTCTTATAAATGGGTGGCGTTGCCTTTGAAAGTGCTATACCTGTATGTGTCATTGTAAAATAGAATAAGAAGCGCAAATGTTTAGTTTGTCTGATCATCCTACTTCATTATTTGCACTCATGCAGCTGTAGTCATAAGTCTTAAAGTGTTACTAAACCCAGGACCCTGCATTCACTAAATTTGGTCTTCCACAGAACATGGAAATGCAATTATTTTAGTAAATATAAACTGCTAAATACCTTTTCTTATGAGCAGTATATAGCAGTTATGTGAGTTCTATCAGTGTCCAGCCGAGCACTGGTTAATCTTGTAGGAGCTTTCATTCTCCTCTGACTGTCCTATGAGACTGCATAACCCCTGACCCTCTGTCTGGACAGTGCTGATTGGCCCTGTGCCTATCACATGCACTTCCCCCCTAAAAAAAACAAACTCTAGCAATACATGCCAAACAGAGCATGTGCAGACTTGGCACTGCTGCTCTAACTATGGCAGATGGATTGGGATCTGTGGAAGAAGGGGAGGATCAGAGAAGACAGGATCAAACAGCCTTTTTACACAATGCAGAGGATTAACCCCTTAGGTTCCACAGTGAGAATAGCAAGCATGCTTTACTGCATATACAGACTGATTTTACTACTGTCGGTAGTGGGGCACCAAAATGAAATGGCATAGACCAAAACTGAAAATTCAGGATGCACTTGGCCAAAAAACCGAAACCCGGAATGGACACGTTTTTAAAAATAAATATTTTTATATATAATTGTGTTATATACGACTTTTTAATTAATATAATGGACAGTAGATTGGACAGAACATAAAATGAAATATATATATAAATTTAAAAAACTTAAATATGCTGCACAATAATGTAAAAAAAACACAGCCTTTATCAGCACCTTTGTAACCCTATTTTCGGAGGATAATTTTCAGAGGCCGATCGTTGCATCAATAGTTGTGGGTTTGGATACACTTTAATAATAATAATCAGGTGTAGGACATCAGAATGTATCAGGAGAGAGAATGCACTTTTATATCTGAGCAGGCGGAACTATATTTACCTTAAAAACCGCTGTAACAGTGGCATATCCAAGAAACGCTTGCTTGATTTAGGACTTACTTTGACACAATATTGGATAATCAAAACCCTGCTGTGGCTTGATGTGCATTTAAACAAGTAATCTGACTTGATGCATGGCTGGAAGTAACATATTGCAGGGTAGAAAGAAATAACAGAGGGACATAAAGCTTCATTAAATCAAGGTAGTTGCTCATATCCTCAGCATGTGTTATAACGATACCTGTCTCAGGACCATTTCTAATCTAAATCAATGGACTCTTCTCACTTTCCATGCCAGGCTGATTTTATCCCCCTTTCCTTTTATATTTATTATGTACTGATTGCCTGTATTCTTGTATTGAACCCTGCTGACTTGTATAAACCACTACAACCTGGTAATAGCTTTTTGACTTCCTTCTCAATGCCTGATTAGTTGTTGTTAAATATTACACAGTTTTGCAGTTGGTAAAAACGTTCTTCCTCTGTCTTTCCCTTCCTTACATGTATCTTTTTTTCTAAAGACCCATTTATTTTAAAGTGAATCTAAATCCAAAAATAAAAATTAGATTTTTTTCGTGCTGCTTACTAGCTCTTAAATGTGGTGGCTGCATTAGTTTTATTTTTTTTCAGGCTTTTTCACTTAAATTTCATCTGGTGATCCTGCCATTAACACATTTCCTGTCCTAGGGTTTACTACCCTTTCTCATTGTACTATATCTATGGAAAAGTGTCATTGACTCCTTAGGACAGAAAGAAGGGAATTAACTAAAACTGGTGCATTCAGAATCTGGTTCAGCTGTGCATAGTAGGCAATCAACTTCTAACTTCAGCCTGTTCAGTTAAGCTTTGGCAATAAAACCTGGAAGCTGATTGGTTTCTCTGCACAGTTGCACCAGATTTTGCACTCTCCATTTTTAATAAATAACCCCCACATTGTTTAGAACTACAAAACTCCCCTCTTCTTATCTCAGTAACATAAGGGAAGTATGTTGTAGTTCCCAAAGGGAATAATTTAATTGTTAAGATCAGGGGTCTCCAAGCTATCTAAACAAAGGACCAATTTACTGTCCTTCACACTTTAGGGGGGCTGGACTGTGTGTGTGTAGTGAGAGGAATAGTGCCCTATTGCTGGTGTCTGTGGGAGAAAGAATGCCCCAAGCATTGCTGTCAGTGTGAGAAATAGTGCCTCGTATCAGAGGGAGAACTAGTACTCTGATGACCAGATAAAGGCAAGCAAAGGGCTGCATCTGGCCCTCGGGCTACAGTTTGGAGACCACTGATTATTTATTTATTTCAGGTACTTATATGGCGTCATCAATTTACGCAGCGCTTTACCTATATATTATACATTCACATCAATCCCTAACCCTCAAGGAGCATACAATCTAAGGTCTCTAACGCACATACATACACATACTAGGGACAATTTAGACAGGATCCAATTAACCTACCAGCATGTCTTTGGAGTGTGGGAGGAAACCCACACAGGCACAGGGAGAACATGCAAACTCCAGGCAGGTGGTGCCGTAGCTGGGATTCAAACCAATGACCCTAGTACTGCTAGGTGGAAGTGCTAACCATTTAGCCACTGTGACTAGGAGTGTAGCACAAGCAGAGTGCACAGGAAGTTATAAGCTCTCAAGATATAAACAAATATCACTGCCACTCATGGAATGTCGTGTAACCTTGCCCTTTCTTAATGAACTTTTTAAATTGCATATCGAAACAGATCAATACATATAAACACTATATTGCCAAAAGTATTGGGACATTCCTCCAAATCATTGTTCCAATCACCTCCATGGCCACAGGTATATACAATCAAGCACCTAGGCAGGCAGACTCCTTCTACAAATATTTGTGAAAGAATGGGTCGCTCTCAGGAGCTCAGTAAATTCAAGCGTGGTACCATGACACCTGTGCAATAAGTCCATCTGTGACATTTCCTTTCTACTAAATATTCCACGGTCAACTGTAAGTGGTATTATAACAAAGTGGAAGCAACTGAGAACAACAGCAACTCAGCCACAATGTGGTAGGCCACGTAAAATGACAGAGTGGGGTCAGCGCATACTGAAGCGCACAGTGTGTACAAGTTGCCAACTGTCTGTAGTCAATAGCTAAAGACCTCCAAACTTCGTGTGGCCTTCAGATTAGCACAATAACAGTGCGTAGAGAGCTTCATGGAATGGGTTTCCATGGTCGAGCAGATGCATCCAAGCCTTACATCACAAAGTGCAGTGCAAAGCTTCAGATGCAGTGGTGTAAAGCATGCTGCCACTGGACTCTAGAGCAGTGGAGATGTGTTCTTTGAAGTGATGAATCACACTTCTCTGTCTGGCAAGCTGATGGATGTGTCTGGGTCTGTAGGTTGCCAGGAGAACAGTACTTACCTAACTTCATTGTTCCAAATGTAAACTTTGGTGGATGGGGGATTATGGTGTGGGGCTGTGTTTCAGGGGTTGGGCTTGGCCCCTTAGTTCCAGTGAAGGGAATTCTTAAGGTTTCAGCATACCAAAGACATTTTGGACAATTTCATGCTCCCAACATTGTGGGAACAGTTTGAGGATGGCCCCTTTCTGTTCCAGCATGACTGCGCACCAGTGCACAAAGCAAGGACCATAAAGACATGGATGAGCAAGTTTCGGGTGGAGGAACTTGACTGGCCTGCCCTCAAACTGATAGAACACCTTAGGGATAAATTAGAGCGGAGACTGTGAGCCAGGCCTTCTCGTCCGACATCAGTGCCTGACCTCACAAATGCGTTTCTATGCTCAAACATTCCCATAGACACCCTCCTAAACCTGTGGACAGCCTTCCCAGAAGAGTTGAAGCTGTTATAGCTGCAAAGGGTGAGCCAACTCAATATTGAACCCTACAGACTAAGACTGGGATGCCATTAAAGTTCATATGCGTGTAAAGGCCGGCGTCCCAATTCTTTTGGCAATATATATATATATATATATATATATATAATATATATATATATATATATAATAAAGTCCATTGACAGGGGTTATATAAATATTATTAATTTCACAGCTGTTCTTTTCAAGATAGTTGATCAAGATAATAGTAATAATAACAGCAATAATGACTGGTACAAATTCCAGTACACATTGTCAAAATAAGAAAAAAAAAGTCAAAAGTAAGCAAAATAAAACTATTACTCTTTTTTAGTTGTTTCAAAGAAAACCTGCCAGTCATTCTATTCCCTTTGAGGTCAGCGAGGGCGAGGTATAAAGTTATTCAGAGACTGAACATTCACCTTCTTAGGTTTACTTACACCGAAAGTGTTTAAAGCCAGCCTGCTGTGACATAAACGTGACCTCTTCTAATAACCCCAATAGTTAAAATTCCACCAGTGTCTCAAGCACTCCCTGAACTCCAGATAATTCGCCCTGTGTCATTTGAGCAAATGTTAAGCTAGGGTGTAAATACCTGTAGTATATACATAGTATGCTCTAATTTCACAGTGCTGGACCCTTGAGAAACAAAAAAATGTCAGTTGCAACAGTGCATGATACTGACTTATATTGAGCAGTTTTACAAAATTTGTGTGTATTTACTCAAATTTTCAGATAGGACTTTTATGCTTATTCAAGATTATTGTGTTTTTTGCAACCAGTATACAAACCTGAATCTGTCTTCATATTATCCTCCTGGAATACCTTATACAGCAGCACTAAAGCTGGTAGAAGAATGGGCAGCCCTGTAAGTTGCTCTGTTTGCTTTGCACATTGCTGTTAGCAACATGCATACAAGAGGGTAGATTCGAGGGTTCAGACTATGCTAATTCTCTCATTGCCCTTCCAAACATGCCCAACAAGGTGCCCAATCCACTTTCCTAGCTGGCAAATCTCACAAGGTTTTTTGGATATGCCATGCCAAAATAAGGTCAGTGACCCAAGAACAAAAAGAAAATATATCACAGCTTATCAGTTCTTAGAAATGGTGGCTGTATTCATTTTCTGCTTCCACACATTTTTTTCCTTTATTTTCATCTAGTGAACCTTCCAGTGACATACTTCCTGTTGCGGAGTGACAACACTCATTCACCATACTATTTCTATGAAGCAGGGTTGTCTTCCTAGGACAGGAAGTGTTTTAAAACTACAGAGCACCTCCCCCTCTCTTTTTCCCAATAAAAGGAGGACAGGAAGTTATCAGCCTACTAAAGTTCTGGCAGGATCAACAGGTGTTTTTGTACTTCCAACAAATATAACAAATTCCTTTAAATTGTATAACAGATCAGTATTTTATTGTTGAAGTTTAAAAAAAACTTTAAAGCGGTTGGGAAGGCAGAAGGTTTTTTACCTTAATGTATTCTCTGCAGTAAGGTACAAAACTAACTTGTCAGCAATAACTCCCCTCAGACCCCCCTAAATACTTACCTGCGCCTGATCTCGATCCATCGTTGTGGCAAAGAGCAGCGACTCTCTCTGCTCTCTTCTACTGGACATGGAAACAGCAGCGGGAGCCATTGGCGCCTCCTGCTGTCAATCACATCTTGTGAGGTGAGAGTGGGGGCAGGGCGAGCCACACTGTGTGTGTCTATGAATACACACAGCATGGCTCAGGAGGGAGCCCGCACAAGTGCCCCCCTGAGCAAGCATCTTGCTAATGGGGGGCACTCAGCAGGGAGGAGGAGGAGGCAGGAGTGCTAGCGAGAGACCACAGAAGAGAAGGATCGGGGCTGCTCTGTGCAAAACCATTGCACAGAGCAGGTAAGTATAACATGTTTGTTTTTAAAAATGTTTAAAAATTACATTTACAAAAAAATTCGCAGGTGTTCCTCCACCATTACAACTCATTTATGCTGCACATTGTCATACAAGCGCACTTCAATAACAGCCTACAAATTTAAAAAATTAAAACTTCAGAACAAAACAGGGCCTATGACAACCTTCCCTACTCATTTTATAGAGAGAGAACCAATTGAGTACTGTCCGTGATACTTTTTTTTTTTATTTGCACTAACATACAATTTTGAGGACTGATATAGAGAGAGAAAAAGTTTCAGGGAGAGAGATAAAGAGCAAATGCACAGGACGAAAAAAAGATTCTGATAGTTACAAATCAGATGATTTTCTCATTTTCTAAAGTACACAAACAATTGGTGGAATGTAACTGGCTAATATACAAGCCACAAAATGTCCTTTATTTCTGAATAAATAAACCCCATTGATATGCAAGTATGGATATTTGTAAAAAAAAAAAAATTTACATATGTAAACTAGGCAGATGCAGTGATTCATAAAGAAAGTAGCATGCAGGAAGGTTTGCAATAAATTAATCTTATCTGAAGGTGGATAACCCCTTTAACTCTTTCAAACATAACATTTGCAAAGTTGCACTAAGTTGTGTTGGTATACATGAAATGTAATTTATGCAACCTGACATGCTCCTGCTTTGATGTGGATAAACAAGATATATGGATAGTTTATGCATTGACTTCATCTGTTTTATGTGAGAACTTTCTAAACCAGCTAATTCTCCCGAAGTTTGCAGAAGGTTAGCATATGAACACCAGTGTGAACGGACCTGTGGCCACACCGACTGTAATCAGACAGTTTATCATGCCAGCGCCCAATAGAAAACACTTTACTGCTCCACCTGTGTCAACATTGTTTAGAAACACTCGTTCACCCTGGATACGACCAAGAATTGCCTTTCACATTAACTTGGTCATAAGGCAGAGGTCACATCTGGCACAGTTAGAGGTTTTCTGCAGCACAAACGTAAGAGAAAAATTCTCCCTCTACATCGCCCACTTGTGCAAAGTCTTCTCCGTAATTCAAAAATAAATGGCTGTCAACCTCCAGCTTTAAAGATTTAAGATTCAAGGGGCTGTAATTATATCTCGAGGGATACGTCAAGATTTTTACAAGTTGAATTTTTATTGTTCCCACATGACTTAATATTTGTCACAATTCTTCTGCTTAAATTGCTAGGTACAAATGGAAATTCAGATCCGACTAGCAGGCTTTGTGAGATGTGCTAATACAAAACCCTTGTTGCTTGCAATTAGTTGTGAGAACTGTGGAAATATGAAATGAAATCCCCAGTCTCTGTAGAGAAGGTTTCAGCTAATCTTGCATATTTTTTCTTTTTGTAGGTCCAGAATGCTCCCGCAATTTTACAGCACCCTTCGGAGTGATAAAATCTCCTGGCTACCCAGAAAAGTACCCCAATGCTATAGAATGTACGTACACTATATTTGCACAAAAGATGTCAGAGATTATCATGGAGTTTGAAGGATTTGAACTTGAACCAGACTCCAATAGCCCAGGCCGGGCATGCCGATACGATTACTTGGAAATATGGGATGGATTTCCTGGAGGTAGGTAACATAACATATCAATGTGCTCTTACTAAGAACTGGAATTGTTTCCGCACAGTAACTAAACAGATTCAGAAGTTTAGCGCAGGCTTAAATCTGGTGCCATAAAGGAAGTGATGGTCTAATTTCTGTTGGGAACATGAGATGTTAATGTCAAATAAAACAAAATTTAAAAATGGTGCCCTTATCCCACTCAATACCTGGTAAAAGCTAAACTAGCTAGGTTACAGGAATCCACAAAATTTATTTGATTTTTTAAAGTGGTTCTTCAGCCTTTATGAAAAAAAAATAAGTCAGCAGCTGCAAATACTGTACAAGGTCAAATATTTGAATGGAATCTCAGATGTATCTAACAGGTTCCATTACAATACTGTATGTATTATTTTCCAGAACGAAAACCACATTCACAGTTTGAATATAGTTCACTTGAGAAAAATTTTCTCTTGCTCACTCCAATTTTCACATCACTAGGGTCAAAAACAAACTCCAATTTGACCGTATTCAAGTTCTATCATTGAATTTTTCAAAATGACAGATCCATGCAATGTTTGACATTTTGATTTTGTATAGTTACTAGTAACTTGAATGTCATGCTGGCCACTTGCCCAGTTCCAAAAAAACTTTACTATGAATCAATCCACACATGTGTTGTGTGAAATGTGAGAAATGAACACAAAAACCTCTTAAAGACGCCACAATGAGATGTTGGTGCCATTACAAACCCTAATGATAGCATTTTACTGTAGTTGTTAGTGTAGGTAAAAAAAAAATATTTTTCATTTGTAAAAGTCCATTTAGCGTATATCAAAACACTTTAAATCGTGCCTGCTTGTTTGACTCAGCTCTGCAATACTGCTATCTAGCTTCAGGTGTGACAGGTTTGCTTTACATCACAGCTCAGTTTCTGTGGGACTCCATGTCAGTATTATCATTCAATCGTTAGAAGTGCTTTTCAGTAAAAAAGGAATTGGAGTAGAAAGTGCTGTTTAAGCACAGCCAGTTATGAGAACAGGGAAATTGGTGCATGAAAGTTTCCATGTAGTAGAGATGAAAGCTTGGCAAGCCCAGTGACTTCTACAAGTGGTAATGTGCAACCAACTATCCCTCACAGCTCTCTGCTCACAGCACTGAACACAAAAGGCATCTTTTCAGCATGCGGTTTTCACACTTTGGATCCAGTGACCACTCTGGAGAACAATGCTGTTCTTTTCTTTTCCCTGCTCATAATTTACATGTCAGAAGGCCTTGTGTTGTAGAGCAGAGGACGTTATGTAAATATTCCCCAGATATGATCTGACAGAAGTCAGATCTTTCTCCGAGATAGATACAAGTATGAATGCTGGTAATTAGTTGACATTTGCGAATTGCCTTTTGTAGCGCTACCGCTGTAGGACCCGCTGATGTTAACTGGTTCTTGCCCTGACAGTACAGTGGCCACCAGGCACACAAGATACAGTCCATGCACTCTGGCTCCAATAACCAGTCTAGAGGTTGTCTTTCTGTTGTGTATTAGAACTTGGCTCAGGTCTAATTTCACAATGTCTCTCCAAGACAGCTGAACTTCCCCCAGTTTCCTCCAGACATCTCTATGCTTCAGGACAACTGTTCAGTTTCTAGCTTCCACCAGACACTCTTCAATGAGCGGCCATATAGCCACTCAAACCACTTTTACTTTGGAGGGAATCGTCTACCCTAAAGACTAATACTAGGATTATGGCTGTAGCTGCAGCCATGATCCTAGTAGAACCACCCCAATAACAGACCATATGCAGTATATGTATGGAGGTGTTGAGGTGGTTTAAGTGGTTGTAAGGGTTATTTTTTTTTTCTCTAAAATTACAAACATGTTATACTTACCTGCTCTATGCAATGGAATTTCACACAGCTGCCCCAAACCTCCTCTTCTGGGGTCCCCCACCGGCACTCTGGGTACCTCTTCTTCTTTGTTTGCCACCATGGCAAGCCAGTTGCCTTGAGGGCAGACATGCGGGCTCACTCCCAAGCCAAGCTGTGTGCATCCATTGACACACACACAGCTCAGCTTGGCCCCACTTCCTGCTCTCTGCTCACTGGAATTAATTGACAGCAGCAAAAGCCAATGGCTTCCTCTGCTGCCTCTCTATCCTGTGAATGCAGGAAGAGAAGACACAGCCATTACAGATGGGCACAGGGCTGGATTGAGTGATGACTCAGGTAAATATTTAGGGGTTGAGGAGGTGATACTGCTACTGATGGCAATGCATTCAGCTAAAAACGTCTAGCCATTAGAACCACTTTAAGTAGGGCAGAGAAGTACCGCAAAGGGGTCCAGTACTGCCTTATCTAGGAGCAGCTTTTCCTTGTGTGCTGGCCACAAGGCCATGAGACAATTTGCAAAATGCGGGGACTGTCCTGTCCTTGTATATATGCAACTATGCTAATATCTTTGAGTCCTTTAGGCAAACTCATACTTTGCTTAAACCTTTCCTTCCCTAGCCGCATATACTTAATTTCCTTTAACACCCACCCTCCCACTGTGAGATGGGGAAACAGCTCTCATTGTTTGAACACTGTTTGTGTGCAGTAAATTATTGTGTGGAGTGACATTCTGCGGTTTAGCCACAAGATGCTACTGTTTTCCTAACACAGCCTCAGACTGCATAGATATTTCTATATTCATGAAGAGGTGGGGTTTTCACACAGAGTTTTAGAGAACAGGAAGGAGAGAGACAGCAGCCATGTTTAGAGGATGGTGAATGCAGGAGCCGTGTGAGCAGAGAATCTGATGGCATCCAGGTGTGAGAGCATCCCTCCGTAACCAGAGCTGTAGCTAGGTGAAGCTGATCGTGTCCAAGACATTGATCCAGTTCAGAGAAAGGAAGATTGCTGCCAGGAATGCTGATGAGAGCAGAGGAACAAAGCAACATACACTGCGATACTGCATGCTTGTTGGAGAGACATTTGTTCTGTTCAGAGTCACCAGTGGATGAAAAGCAGACCCGGGTCGGTAAGATCGTGCATGCAGCTCATTTCAGTGTTGGCGCCTAGAGACTGAGTCCAGGGATATAGTTAGTTACTTAGGGTCTCTGTTTGTGTCAGGCCACAAGTGTTATTACTGATCATTGGAAGGACTCCATAACTTAAAGTGACATTTCACATTGGAGAGCTGATGACATCCCACAAACTCAAGCCAGACTGGTGTTTTGCTCAGAAGGAATACTCAGAGACCTGCTACAGGACCAGTTATGGGAGGGGGAATACTGTAGATTTGTGTAAGATTGTAAGCTGCTGTGCTGCACCGCAGGCTAGCCCATACCGTACACCCATACACTGATTCCTGCTCTTTTAGGGTAAGAATGGGTAAGGTGTGGCAGCTGAGTTGTTGCTTAGTAGGTAAATTACTACACTTTCTACCTTCATCCATCAGAAGGCGCCGTGCTGTGCAGCACAAGGGTCTCAGCCTTTGGGCTGGGTGTATGTAAATTTATTGTATGTCCTCAGCATTTGTGCTTGTGTTTATTTGCCACATCTAAGTAAAATTCTGTTGAGGCAAAAGCTGGTGTTGGGTTTGCTTTCCTCGTTTCTGACTTCACTGTATCCTGGGGAGCCCACCCCGGTACACGGCTTACACCACACAGATCCATTTAAGACTCAGTATTTTGTAATATGGAGGAGCATGTGACTCATGTGATGAGAATGCTGTCACACAGGCACAAAGGGAGTCCTTGGCCTTGTGTAGTACAATTCCAGTGACTTTGTGTAATTTACACAAGGCTTTCCTTTCAATCCCAGTGGTTGATCAGAGAGGCAGGGGAGCAAGAGAAAGGTAGGTATATGCTTCTAATTGCATATTCAGTTTAAAGTGTTTCTAAACCCAGGAATCTGCATTCACTATATCTGGTCTCCCACAGTACACAGAACATGGAAATGCAATTATTTTAGTAAATATAAACTGTTAAACACCTTTTCTCATCTGTAGCTAGAGCAGCCTTGTGACTTCTATCAGTATCCATGTTAAAGCTTGTAGGATGAGTTTTCATTCTGCTCTAGGAGGATGCAGAACCCCTGACCTCTATCTGGACAGTGCTGATTTGCACTGTGCTGATCACATGCATGCTCCCAAGAAAAAAAAAACCTCTGGCAATACACACCAAACTGAGCATGTACAGAATGTCTCCACACAATATGTTTTATCAACAGCTAATAGGGGGACACTGGAAGAAGGGGAGGATCAGAGAAGTCAGGATCAAACAGCATTTTTGCAGAATGCAGAGGATTAACCCCTTAGGTTCTACAGTGAGTATAACAAGCATGCTTTACTGCATATACAGACTGATTTTACTGTCGTGGGTTTAGTAACACTTTAAGGCTCCTTTAAGGTGTCCCAGTGGGGTAGCCATCAGAAACTTTGAATACGGAACATGTCATGCTAGCCATTCTGTCATTTGCAATAAATCAACTGCAACAGAACTGGTAAGATTACATTCACCTTCTATTTTTGTGTCACTTACAAAATTCTGCAGAATCTTGATCACTAACAAGGGAGCAAAACCTATTAGGTAAAGCAGAGCTGCAACAACAGCCTAGGGCAGAGCGCCGTGATAAAAAACAGACATTTACATCAAAGTTGGATACCTACACTCACCGGCCACTTTATTAGGTTCACCTGTTCAATTGCGTGGTAACACAAATTGCTAATCAGCCAATCACATGGCAGCAATTCAATGCATTTAGGCATCTAGATGTGGTGAAGACGACTTGCTGAAGTTCAAACCGAGCATCAGAATAGAGAAGAAAGGGAATTTAAGTGACTTGGAACGTGGCATGGTTGTTGGTGCCAGATGGGCAGGGAGTATTTCAAAAACTGTTGATCTACTGGGATTTTCATGCACAACCATCTCTAGGATTTACAAAGAATGATCCAAAAAAGAGAAAATATCCAGCAAGCTGCAGTTGTGTGGTCCAAAATGCCTTGTTGAGGTCAGAGGAGAATGGGCAAACTGGTTCAAGATGATAGAAAGGCAACAGTAACTCATGTCAATATGGACCAAAATCTCCGAGGAATGTTTCCAACACCTTGTTGAATATATGTTATGAAGAATTAAGGCAGTTCTGAAGGCAAAAGGGGGTCCAACCTGGTACTAGCAAGGTGTACCTAATAAAGTGGCCGGTGAGTGTATGTCTGTTGCTTACCTTACCGCTGAATGGGGCAGTTCAAGCTAGCGGGTGCACATCACAGCATGGTGTCAGTGTGGTGAAACTTTTCAAGGTAAAATTCCCCTTGAGATTGAAAAACCGGTGTTGAAGTGGTGGCAATATTCCCCTCCTGTCCACCTAAAAATCAGCTCTAGACTGTGTTCCAAAAATGTATCCACTGAAAAAAACCTAACATGGCGTCTGAACACGTGGACCTCATAGCCCAACTATGGTGAGCTGTACTCTAATCTGTAGCATCACTTGTATTCATTTGCCCACACGTGGCCAACCGAACATAAGACTAGTACCGTATATTACAGAAATCACATGCTTCTTGCTTGTTCCTCAGATGAAATTCTTTTTTTTTTTTCATTCAAAATATATATTTTTTTTTCTTTCAAGTGGGCCAGACATTCAGTGCTGCCGTCTGTGGCAGCTAATGACATTTCTCACCTCTGCAGAGCAATATATTACAGCCAAGAACATTTCCTTCCCTGAACATAGACGGAGATCTTACATGTTAATTAGTTCTCAGAATAATAGAAAACCAATGTGTTATATAGCTGAAGTTTGCATGGTAACAGGGGTGTTAAAAACTGTATCAACTTTAAATAATATTAATGAAATCTGCAGAACTGCGCTGACAGAAGCAATCTGCTCAGCACTGCTGCAAGATTTCTATTTTCTATAGCCAGATTTAATTCTAAGAGTCACAGATCTATATCTTACCTCTAGAGAACTTCCTAATCACGCAAGTGTTTCATTTTTACGTTTGGTGTTGGTGTCTATGTGGATTTTTCTTCCCGATGTGTGGTCCTCTAATTAGCAGTGAATCATGGACCTCGGGGTGGAGCGGAATGCAGGAGACCTCTCATCACTTTTAATGTACTTGTTAAAGAGAAATATCAAAACACCATTTACTTCACTGAGGGTCCAATCACACTACTGTGGTTATAAGCAGACTCCCTGATTTAAAGCAAAATTAAACAAATAATGCTGCATTTGCTCAAACATTAACCACTTGCTGCCTGCCCATAGTACTTTTACTGTGGCGGGCGGCAGCAGCAGTCACCGCAAAGTACTGGTACATCACTGGTACGTACATGCACACTGGCACGCCCCCTGTTCTGTGAGTGGCCGGGGTATCATATGATCACTATGACCAATCATAAAGATCACATGTTTACAATGTAAGCAAAACTGTCATGGATGGCTTTCATTTACGACATTTTGCTTACAGCTGTGATCAGGGGCGTATTTACCACAAGGCAAACAAGGCACTTGCCTAGGGTGGCTGTTTTCAGGGGGGACAGCACCTCCCCCCCGAAGAAGGGATGGAAGAAGGGACATATGCACCATGGGAACCAGGTGGGTTCCGAGATAGGCTTTGGGCTGCTTGATGGTGTATGTAGAGCCTTACTCTCATTCCCGGGGATGTCCGGAGCTGTGTAGATGGGTATCTCTCTCTCTATCGCCGGGGGGGGGGGTAGTGGAAGGCTCTCCCAGATGGGGGACAGGGGTGTTGTTGGTCAATGCCAGGCTCTCAGCGTGGGAGGGGGAAGGAGAGGTGGTGTTGGTCAGTGTCTGTGGGGCTGACAATTTTTGTGTTGCCTAGGGCAGCACAAAACCTAAATACACCACTGGCTGTGATGCTTGATTGGTCACAAGTGAGCACTTGGTACCTGGGCCAATCGCAGCACCCTGTACCATGTGATCACTTGTGACCAATCACAGTAATAAACACTGGGTCAGAAATGAAAGCCATTCATGACAGTTTTGCTTACATTGTAATATAGTTTAGCGGCTTCTACAACAATGCCTACCACCTTCCAGGTGTTGTTACCCAAAGGGATTCTGCTTTGTACCATTTCTGCTACTGATTCTCTGGGTTGATTGATGTCCCAGTGTCATTCAAACCACTTCCTGTGAGCTCAAGCTGTCATGGACACATCATCACATCAGTACAGGCATTTATAAACGTTTATTTGTTTAAAGCATATTATGGGACACACCAATCACTTGCTTTTGGTTGCTTTAGGTGCAGCATACTCACAGCTACTTTAAAGGACGGATCAGAAAGTTTATAAAAAAACTGCCTATACCGATAAGAGATGTCTGTAGATAAAAACAAGCTGTGCAGCTTTGACCAAAGTTGAATAATGCTTTTGCTATAGGTGTAGACCATTTACGTACCTGATGAAGTCTGACTGGAAAACTCCTCAGGATGTTGCTAAGAGACCCCTAGCTATTACTGTTTGCCTTCAGAGTCACAGGAGCAAGCTCTTTTTTTTTTAATTCTAACCCCCTCACATGTCCTCACACCTCCTCGTTCTGTACTCAGCATTTGAGAGCTCTGTCCTGTGACATTGTAGGTGAACAGTAACAGCTAGGCTCCTGTTAGCAACATCCTTAGCAACGTTCAAGAAGTTTTCCAGTCAGGCTTCATGAAGTATGTAAATGACCTACACCTTTAACAAGGACATTATTCAACTTTGGTCAAAGCTGTTTGATTTTATCTACAGATGTCCTTTATCTGCACTGGCAGTTTTTTGACATTCATCTGACCTGTGGCAACATGTGCCACAATAATAGAGGACGATTGTCACCTAATTGCGTTAGGCGGATAGAAAAGGAAGCATAGGTGCGTGTTATCATACATCAGAAGGAATAGGTCCTGTAATACATTTAAATAGGTATTTGTATTTCTACATTTCCTTGCAGCCATACTCTGGTGTAGGCAATCATATCCCTGCCTTCTCTCGCAGGCCGTGGTGTTCCATGGAAAGCCACAGATTGCCCAAGCCTGTTCAAAATTACGAGGAGAGCGATTGTGCCCAGGCGTCTGGTGTCCTCATTTGAATAAAAATGCTTTTTCTTAGATTGGCAGTGTATTATTTCACACCCGCAGCTGTGGGTCTATTGCTGCAGCCGTCTTCGGCAGGCAGGTTTGATTAAAGTTTCTCACCTCTCCGTGGAGCCAGAACACATCACCGGTTTGTCACTCACACGTCCCGGGGTGGGAAACAAGTAGCCACTGTTGTACCAGCAAATTCAATCCCACAAATGGAACATGGCTAATGTCTTGTAACACAAAAAAATCTGAAACACACCAACATGTCTGTATATATCTTGTTATATCCATTCTATGTAGAGAGCATGAACATTAAACATACAAACATAAATGTATAGATACCATTGTCAAAATGTTTAATAGAAACCTTTACCGAAGGTAATATTTAGGATGTCCTTGCTACCTTTCTCTCTGAAAATCCTAGTTACCTGGCTGTCATGCTGATCCAGTGGCTTCAATACTTTCTAAGGGCCAGTTTACATTACAAAAACACACTTCAGGTTCATTCTGGATGCATTTCTGCATGTGCATTTTTTCTTCTTTTTTTCCTATTTTTTTTTTTTACTGTACTGAGATCTGGTGCATTTTTTATGCTTTTTACCGTGCTCCATAGTTACATAGTTAGTCTGGCTGAAAAAAGACAGAAGTCCATCCAGTTTAACCATAGAAAAAAAAAGTTATAATCCTATACCCACACAATACCCTCCAGTACAGTTCTGTGCAGGAAAAATGCAGCATGTTCTACTTTTTTTCTAGAACAGGAACGCACTGGAACTGCAAGCACTATGCCATTGAAAATGATGTAAACTACTTTCTATGCGTTTTGGATGCATAAAAAAAAGCACTGGAATGTATGTAGTGTAAACTAGTCCTGAGCCAGTAGGCCAGAAAAAATCACAAGTTCAACATCTCTGTGACTTTCTAGTTCGCAGGCTTATTCCTTGTCATTCATTTGGACGACGTTGACGTCAGATACAGCTAAGCAATAGCAATAGCAGCCTTCGTGTCAACCTATTAACTAATACTGAGAAATTCTACACAATCTCGAGGCACCCAATTCTAAAATGTAAAAAATGAAACATATAGTTTTACATAATGCAGCAACATCCACACAGGTAGGACACCTAACATTAGAGGTGATTTATTCTTCCAAAGCAAATATACCTTTGCACACTGGTACAGACTAGTATCCCAGTGTTTCTCTTCTCCCTCAGTTTCTCTCCCTGTCTCAGCTAATGTGACCCCAGATCTAAAGGAGAGGGGCAGGTGAGGGGTAAACAAGGATGCTGTAAAGGCATCCAACATTCTCCTTATGAACTGAAGATGTGATTGGTTGTCAGGACGCCGTTGGCTAGAAGGTCGTAATGGTGCACAATGAAAACCTGTGGCTTTGTGTAACTAAAAAGCAGGGTTCATCTACCTGCTGACTTATATTCAATGTTGGGAAATTTGTAGGCATTTTGCTAACACACCCCTGAGAAAACCTGAAAGCACCCCAGGGTGCCTAGGCACCCTGGTTGAAAAAGGCTGCATTAGACTTGTATGTCATTTTGTAAACAGTCCACCCAGCTTCAGTAGATGTTGGCAGGTTTAAATGCCCATCAGTTTTTAACATCTTTTAGGCAACAATAGCTCTCCTACCTAAGTTCACAACTCCACCCACCTGCGGTGTCGGGATCTCGGCCTCCCTATTGTATTTTGTTTTAATGTACACTAAAGAGAATACACCAGAAAGATTACTGGCTCAGTTTTATGCTCTATGCACACTAGCGGTTTTTTTTTTTAAGCTAAAAAAACTCTGGTAATAGCTTTTTTAAATAGGATTTTAGTAGAGTTTAGAAGTGTTTAGGAGCAATAATGTTTCATTGGTGTTTTTACAGTACATGTAGGAAAAAAAAGCTAGAAAAAAGCTGTTAGGAGCATTTTAATAGCGTTTAGGAGCGTTTGGCATTATTTTGTGCCAGAAAAACGCTCCCTAACACTCTACAAAAACAATTT
Organism: Staurois parvus; assembly: GCF_062004578.1. Taxonomy (NCBI): domain Eukaryota; kingdom Metazoa; phylum Chordata; class Amphibia; order Anura; family Ranidae; genus Staurois; species Staurois parvus. The sequence goes on along the minus strand of NW_028317857.1, from coordinate 3,672,323 downwards.
GTTTTCATCTCCTAAAGGCTGGAGGTTGAAAAATGCTACTAGCCTAAAATAGTGTGCATGGACACATAGGATAACACTATTTTGCTTCTAGGAGAAGGAAAAAATTGCTGATAAAAGCTTCTAGGAGCTTAAAAAAATGCTAGTGTGTATGGAGCCTACGGTTGAGTAAACCCTATGGCAAAGAGGACAGAAACTAGATCTCCAGTGCAGAAATTACATGGTAGCATCCCTGAAAAGGGTAACAAGATTCTGCATACCATCTACTTCAGCTGCAACTGAAATGTAACTTTTGATTGGGCCTTTTATGATCCTATTTGCTCATCTTTCTCTCATTTTTAGAGGACACATCTGGTCAGCAGTTTTTGGTGTTTTTCGTTAAACTTGTGCCACTCCACACTCACATGTCATTCTCCTTAGGAGTGTTCGCCAATGCTAATTGAAATGCATCTGTCAGTGAACATGAGAGCTTGTCTTCAACAATGGACTGAAGTCAATAGGAAGACGTCTTAGTGTCCTTTATCAAGTATTATGTTCTAGTCTCTTTGTACACTGACAGGCTGGCTCTTCTTAGAACCTAGCGCTAGTGGAGACAAATTATATTCTAAAAGTGATTTACCCTTAGAATGGAACCCATGTATTTGTATAATCCCCACTCCCACACTTTGTTTTCAGTCTGAGGCACTGTAAATGTCGATTGCTCTGGTGAAATCAGGCAGTAAGGCACAACCCTTTATAAAATTGGTTTACTATAATACCTTCAGTGACCATAGGGTGTTCAGTTACTAATGAGTCTGCAGGACTGAACTGGACCAGGCCTATGACCTCCATTGGGCTTCTGTAAGGCTCCTGCGGCCTTGCACATGTGTATCACTTCCTGATACATGGAGATTTCCAACTGCACCTTGGCTCCAGTGTAATGACATCATCACCACATTCAATGACATTAACATTTATTATGGATTGCCAAGGGTGTGCTGTTTCTTTCAGAATTAGAGTCATCGCAGCTTGTTTTGATGCTGAACCAGTTTCAATCAATCCTTGAACAAGGCCAAGGGTCCACTGGGCTTCTTTAAGCCACCCAATGGCCTTTGCACATATATATCACCACCTGATACGTATAGGCATCCAACTGCATCATCCAGCTTAATGACATCTTCACCACCTTTAATTGTATTATCATGCAGCATGGATTGCCAAGGGCATGCTGCTGCTTTCAACAGTCATTGCAACTTGTTTTGTTGCTGAACCAATGTCAAGCAATCCTTGAATAAGGCCAGTTCTACGACCTCCACTTGGCTTCTTTAAGTCACCCAGCAGCCTTTGCACATGTGTAACACTTCCTGATACATGAAGGTTCCTGACTGCATCTTGGCTTTAGCGTAATGACGTCAACACCACCTTCAGTGGCATTATCTTGCATTGTGGATTGCCAGGGGCGTGCTGCTGCTTTCAGCTTTCGAGTCATAGCATCTTGTTTTGATGCTGAACCAGTGTCAATCAATCCACTATAAAGCCATGATATCACTGAGCTATGAATACAAATAAACAATTTTGCCGCACTGAACAGCAGCCTGTATTGGTTGGTCACCTGTGGTTCGATATTGAGTAGTTTACAATTATTTCTGCTTTCTTCTAAAAATCTTTAGTGCCCATCAAGTTGCCTTTGTGTATGAAACGATAGGATCCTAACACAAAAGAATAGCTTAAGAGTATGGTTTGATATGAAGATAATCATCACATTTTTTCCCTCCATGCCTCCAGCTCTCCTGCCTTTAAGGAACGTGTGAGTGATACTGAGAGTGAAAAGTAATTTAGAAGAGTGTGCATACAGTTTCAGAACTATTGCCTTGGCAAGCCATCAATGCTTAAGTCAATAAAATAAACACACTTTTGAATGAAGGCACAGAAAGCACCGTCTTCCAATAGATGTTAATGCCACTGCAAATTAAACACTCTATTAATCTCTTTTATCTCAACTTCTTCTGCTTCCTGTCTAACTTCGCTGTCATTGCAACTTACAGCTGGAAAAGTAATGTGAATATAGAAATGATGGAATGGAGCCTGTTAGAGAACAGACCAATCCAAGAGGGAGCGGAGTATAAAAAGAACTATAAACAACTTAATAAAACAATATTTCACCAGTAAGGAGCTTGTAAGGCAATTACAGAGCAATCTCCAAAAGATTTATCTGCATTGTATATAAAACAGAGCAATCTATTGCAAGCAATTATTTCCTTCTTTTGTGATTTCCATTTATATGTAAACGTTTTTAATATATGTATTTGTATTGGCCTCATAACTTTGCCTTTAGAATTTATGATACTTAACATCCTTTAATTTTCTGTGACATTTTCTAGTGGGTAATACAAATATGGGTAAACACCTTAAAGTGAACCTGTGTTTGCCTATGCAAGGCAAATAACAGGTTCACCTTCATTTAGCTCTCTCCAGCAACACATTTCACTCCCCAATGGCTCTATTCAGCTGCCAAGAGCTGCATTACAGTCACTGCAGCCATAGCTTAAACAGGACTATGGACAGCACTTATTGACCATCTTTTGTCACATGGGGGTTTATTTACTAAAGCTGGAGAGTCCAAAATCAGACTCACTTCTGCATAGAAACCAATCAGCTTCCAGGTTTCATTGCCAAAGCTTCATTGAACAAGCTGAGGTTAGAAGCTGATTGGTTTCTATGCAGAAGGGAGTCTGATTTTGGACTCTCCAGCTTTAGTAAATAAACCCCATGGAGTCATGTGCTCCTTGGTACTTGGAAGCACCAGTTATATTCTTCGGCTCCTAGCACTGAACCGAGCAGGGAAGAGGTGATATGCTGGGGAGGAAATTTTAGCAAGCCTATTGTTTGCCATGAATGGATGAGGCACAGGTTTGCCTCAATGAGACCCTGTCATGGAAAAGAAGTATTTTCATGCTAACCCGTGGCACTACTCAAAGCTGTATTTAAGAAATACCACTGCCAAAAGAAATTTCTGTGTCTGATGTGTTCAGGAGTGTTGAATACCTGGTCCCCTTCTCCGTTCTGTGGGTCCTCCCACAGACCACTATTAGACACAATGATGACATAAGGGCTAACAGAGGGAACCACAGTGCTCAGCATTGGACCAGGAATCTGCCATATTCAGAACAGTCTGAAGATACTTTATCAAGAAGGCAAAATGTTTTATTGAATTAAAAAAAAAACAACAGATGATTACAGTATAAAGCATTGAGTTGTACAAATGTTTAACAGGAATGATTACAAACAACGAAGATACTTGAAAAAAAAAATTTAGGCCATGACAGGGTTGCTTTAAAGCTGGCCTTAACTAATTAAAAGTTCATTCATTTAGGAAACACTAATATTTTATGAAGAAAATAGTGCTTCTGACTTCTTCAGGTCCCCGAGAAAGTGGTGCTCAGACTGAAACAGTCAATCTGTTTCTCTGCCTAAGCTATGATTGGGAGAGACCCAACACCCTTTGTTGTAAGTGTAATCATTGAGCAATACAATTGGCACATATTTTGCCACATACACTGTTGCCTTTTTTGCACCAAGGGCATAACTCTTCCCAGAGAATGCCATGTGATTGGCATTACCAAATAGCTGTAAGGCCCAATGCTATCAGGCTGAAACATGATGTAGCAAAGCGGGAATAAAATTTGGTCAATAAAAATGGATAGTATAAATGAATGTAGAGCTTGACAGCCTCTAACAGATTGCGTTAGAAATAAGAAAGAAGTTGGATGGCAGTAGTAGTTATGGCAACACTTAATATGCATTGTAATGATAACATCTCCAAAGGTACAAGTAATCATATTCAATTTGCAGATAATGCCGCTGTTGATACTTTAACCTTTTGTTTCAAACAGACCATGAGTGAATTGTACTTAGCACAAGAAGCTAATTGATTTGTTCCTAAGGCACTATTTGGCTGTGACACATTTTTATATTGAAATGTATAAAACCTGAAGGCTGTCAGACAGAGAGGAAAGTGATTTCAGTAAAGAAGCAGCAGTAATAACAGATGTTTTCTTTTAAATCTTCTAACCCTCCTGGGCGGTCAATGGACACCAACACATACAATAATTGTCTGCTAGTGGCTTGAGGGATCTAGTAAGTTGGTTAGGGTAATGATCGCACACATGAAGATGTTATGCAGCCAATTGCAGTTTTTGCTTTACAATTTGTTGTTCATTTCTCGCGACACCTGCCACACACATCCTTTTGATTTTTTATTTAATAACCTTTAAAACAATTATATAAAAAATATCAATTACCATGGATGAGTATGCATCAAACATTTAATAAAAATAGTTCTACAATTGCAGAACAGAACTTTTAGGACTTCTAGACTGTCTGCCAGAGTTATCCAGCTGGTTCCTTATTGTCGCTGGCTCCATACAATTTGTGCAGTTATGTATGTATATGGATTAGTGTGCTGTGTAGTTAAAGTGGAGTTCCACTCACCCTGTCAAAAAATAAAAGTCAGCAGCTACAAAAACTGTAGCTGCTGACTTTTAAAAAACAGCCATTTACCTGTCCCTCGGTCCCGTGGTGTGTCCCCCGCAGCCTGTTTCACCAGCCGTCCTGTATTCCAGGAGGCCGGCATATTCAGTGTGGGCACCCGGCTGTGATAGCTTGCGGCTTCACAGCCGGGTACCCACTGCGCATGCACGAGTAGCGCTGCGCTTCATGAATGGTCCTGTAGTCTTCTGGGACCTGTCACATGTCCCAAAAGACTACAGGGAGGGAGGGAGGACACTTTCCACATCCGGTCGCCTAGGTGATCGGACCGGAAGTGGGAGCGGGTTCCTGTCAAATTCGGGTACCCTCTCCCCCCACCCCCCAAAGGTGCCAATCCTTAATGGGGAGTAGTTCTTAAAGCAGAACTTCCCCTTTTGGGTGGAGCTCCGCTTTAAAGATCAATCATTCTAGGTCTCAACACCTATGGCTAATAGCAGAGTAAGACAATGGCTTTCCTTGCTCTTCAGGTCAGAAGTAGAGTGAGTAAACTGTCTCTATCAGCTTTAAAGTATATGTATGCCCTGACCTTGTAGAACAACCCATTCAGTTCAAAATATAAAATGAAAAGCAAAACATTTGTGTACACATATAAAATTATTATAAATACTTTTTTTTCCTTTTTTATAAGTGATCACATACCCTCTATTCTCAGTTGCATAAGCTGAAGGGTGAGGAGAAACAGCAGTTCGCTGATCTTCCCATTGAATGGCTGTGCAAGGGGATGTCAGCACAAGTCTGATCATTGGAGGAGAGCAGACTGAGTTCCCAGCACAGCTAGAATTCTGACCATGCTGTGCTACCCTGCCTAGTGTGATCAATTTTTAAGAGAGACTGGCAGGAGCTCCAGGGATTTCACACAAAGGAAGTAATACAAAGAGAACAGGATACTTTTTCATACAAGTACATGGTACAGCAGGCACATATCAGGAGTAAGAAATGTTGACGTAACATATTCTTTCACTTGCCTTGTGTGACATCTGATCTTGGTAGTGTGATACTAATGCTGGTCATACAGTAATAGATTTTCCGATGAACATTTGTACAAAAATTTGTACGAATATTCATGCGCACATTCTCAGTACATTGGTTGACAAAGGTTGTTCAAAAGTGCTTCAAAATTTAGTTTGAGTTTACCATTCAATTTTGGATTGAATGTACTTTCCCGCACAAAATCTACATACACTTGTTTGTTCGAGAAAAAATGTATGTCCCACTCCTTTGAATTTTCTCATCACTGCGGTCAAAAATTAACCCACTAACAATTACAAAATCAGATGTACAGTCTTAAAATGAAGAATTGTGAACAAAACTTTACTAGCGAATGGTCAGCTTAAGGTTAACCAGTTGACTTTGGTAAGAGGTAGATGAAAAAAAGATAGACTTGTAACATGCATGGGCACTTTTATGGCATTTTGGTAAAGGTAACTAGAAGAAGGCCAATACTGTTGTGCATTCTGCTCACAGATATGTATAATGAGGAGCCAAAGGTGGTGCAAATGGTAAAGTGATGTGTAACATTGTCTAATCTTATACTAAAGTAGCATATGAGTTCCTACTCAGCATGGAACGTAGTACTCAGGCCAAGAACATTTGGCAAAAACTGTTTCCCTGAGGCAGCAGCTAAGAGATTCAGTGGATGGCAAATATCTGAACAGGAATGGAATTTCATGTTGAAGCTTTGCACCTTTTTTGGATCATATTTGTACACTATTGTAGTCGAACCTATACTGCCTAGAAGGAAATAAGTTTAGGAGGAGTATAATACCATCTTATCCAATACCATAACATTCTTTCAAAACTAACTTTTAGGTTATTATTTAAGCCAATCAGCAGTCTGGGCACCTGTACAGCTACCAACTCATTCCCTAAAGCAGCACCTAAGCTGCTTAGTGAAGAATGAATTCATAAACAGAGCATTAGTGTGTTATGGCCAATTAGTTTTGCAGCTAATATGGAGCTCAGTGTTTAGGCCAGACAGTAAATGTGGCTACCGCGTGACCAAAATTAGATTCCCTCAGACATTGGTTAGGCTACCTAGTTGGAAGCAAGAACCTTTGTGAAACGGTTCTAGACTTTCAATGAGCTTAATAAGATTGGTTATGGGCATAAATATTGACTACATCAACCTGTCTTTTGTATTGCTTAATCTGCGGACAGACCGTCATGCAAATAGATTCTCCATTTGTACATCTATATTGATCAGTAATTAATTCATGTCTGTAGTTTTGTTTTTTCCCTGACTTGACAATATACAGGCTTTCTCCACAGAGGCCCTTGATAGACAGGAAAGAGATAGGTCGTATAAATATATGCATATAATTAGCTACCAAGAGATAAGCCAAGTATAATTACTTCCTCTCATCCACTGTTGACTAGACATTCGGGCAGCGGTTGTTAATTATAAGCGTTAATAATAGATTCGCGAGGATGATTTGCCACAGTTCATAGATTTAATAGGTCTAACAAAATTAGGAAATATTTTGTTGCTAGTAAATATGTAATAATAGATCCATTAGAGAAATTCAGCCTAAACGCTCCTTTTTGACAGTAGGAAACTTGTGCTATTATAAGCGATAATTACAGGCTTGCTGGATGAATTAAAATATAGTGAAAGAAATTGATGTTTCTCTTATATGTAAGCGTGATTAATACTTTCTGCCTTATTCCATGTTCTGACGATCGATATTGCATTAGCTTGTCTAGGAATCCCTGTACGAACAAATTCAATACTTCTTTGTATTGTGTTGGCCCATCAGTTTCTGAATGTACAGTGTTCACAGAGACAGAAAGCAAAGATCTGAGATGTCCAGGGGGCAAAATCCAGACAATCTAAATGTAGACGTCCCAAATAAGTCCTTTAGAATTATTAGACAGAGTCATGAACAGACTCTTCAATCACAGCTTCCAGATAAACAGTGTCCTTCTTGTTCCATTTTCAATGCTGGACTTGTTTATATGTCAAAGTAGGCACCTGAGTTCAATGGCTGCTCTTTATTGTTTAAGTGGTCTCCAGCCTATTTTTATGGTGGCACCAGAATGTTTTTCTTTCAGTGGAAAAGAAATTCTTTCCATTGAAGAAATTGCAGTCTAGCTTTTGGAAGGTTCCTTCTTCTTCTAAACAACTGGGAACACATTAGGGGTAAAGTCCACAAAAAATTCTGGCTTAGTGCTTCAATTCCAGGTCACATGACTCAGGCCTAGCAGGAGATTATGTGGCTTACAGCAGCTCTGAAAAAACTTTTTCAAACTTGTTTTGTTTTATGAACGTTTGGTCAGTTTTCTAATCGTTAGTGGGGTCAAAACCATGTTTTTTTTTTCGATGGCATTGGCGAGAAAATTCAAAGGAGCAAGAAAGAAATTTTCTTTCTCAAATGAATGAATTTCTAAGAGTGAATATGGTTTTCATTAAGCAAAGTTCATTCGTTTCAAAAACAAACTTTAAAAACTAACAAAATTTTGAAGTACATTTGAATGACGTTCGTCAGTTCAGCAAATGTATTGAGAATGTTTGTACAAACATTTGTTTGAATCTACTAGAGCAGGGGTCTGCAACCTTTAAGACATAAAGAGCCACTTGGACCCGTTTCCGAAGGGAAAAAAAGACTGGGAGCCGCAAAACCATTGCAACATTTAAAACAAATCCGACACTGCATATATTGCAAAAAGCGCTCTGGTCATGAAGGGGGTTTAAGGGCCCAGTAAGCAAAGGGTTAATCAGGGCCACAGTGTATCGTCATAATCACAATCATAGCCTGGTGGGCAACCTTTTTTTTCAACTGAGCCAAATCTCGCCAAAACCACGATTGAAATTTATTTTGAGAGCCACATTTTTAAAACTGAAAATACATCCCCCATATAGTAATTCATCCCCCATAGCAATTCATCCCCCATATAGTAATTCATCCCCCATAGTAATTCATCCCCCACATAGTAATTCATCCCCCATAGTAATTCATCCCCCATATAGTAATTCATCCCCCATAGTAATTCATCCCCCATATAGTAATTCATCCCCCATAGTAATTCATCCCCCATATAGTAATTCATCCCCCCTATAGTAATTCATTCCCCATATTGTGTCAATTCACTTACCTTTGCTCCGCGCGTTCCTCTCGCCGTGTTCCCGCGCCGTTCCGGTCTTCAGGGCGGACTGTGAGAGGAGAGGAGTTCGTCACGCTGCCCCGCCTACATCCTGACAGCCAATGTTTGCCACGCTCCGCGGGCCGGATTAAAAGGTCCGCCGGGCTGTAGTTTGCCCATTGCTGGGCTAGCTGCAGAGTCCTGACTTTTGGGGTGGCCGCCCGAGAGGAGGGAGGTGAGCGGGCGCCCGGCACACAGAAGAGCCGCATTAAAATGTGTAAAGACCCGCGGCTTGCCGACCACTGAGCTACAGCAACCCTATTGCCTGTCACCTGGTGGGCAGTGTGCTCCGGAGCCGCAGCAAAGGTGAAAAAGAGCCGCATGCGGCTCTGGAGCCGCGGGTTGCCGACACCCGTACTAGAGCATGGCTAGATTTTACTGAAGAATTTGCTGAAGATGCTGCCCAGTGAATGACCTACAGTTGCATAACTCAAACATGGAGTACCCCCAGTCATTTCTCCTAATGCCTCCCTTACTGTTCAATGCTGACTTAATATTTTAAGTTAATGTAGTGTAAATAAAAATATAAAGTGGCCAAAAAGTTGAGGTCCTGCCTGTAGTGGAACAAAAGTGGTGCCTGGGTCAAGACACTAGTTAGGCTGTGGATAGGCAATTTCCGCATTGCTGAGTACATACTAGCGAAACTACCTGTTACTGAGCTATTCATAACTGAATCATGAACACGGAAAGCTTGTAGCAGGTTGTTCATCATTGTAGACGTTCTGCAAATACATCTGCATCCAGTCAATTCTAGCTAGAATCCTTCAAGTTATAAAGTAAAAGCTTTAGTTGGGCACAATGGTTATTGTGTTTTGCATCAGTTTTCCTGATGAATATATAGGCAGAGGAATGACAGCCAGACAGACAAATGTGTGAGTGTCTATTTAGAGCCTAACTCTACATTTTAGTTTTTCAGATTCAAACATGAGTTTAAATTTGATTGTTGATGCAGGAAACAGAAAAATAGAGTAAACAGACCCTTTTCTGGTCTGCGAAAATTCAACTGTAGGGATTATATGCAACTCAGGTTGTAAGGTAAATTGAGTGAACTGTCTGATTTCAGACATGGTTATTTCATAACATAAATTGTTTAGGTATTGCTTTCAACTGTGGTCTGGAATTATTCCTTAATCCTTCTTTCCTTAAAATATTTTAAAATTCCTATTCTTAATGATTTTTAATGACCGACTAGCATTTCCATCTTTATTAAGCTGCTTTTATTTCCTTTATTTTTACAGTGGGGCCTTACATTGGACGTTACTGTGGACAGAACACGCCAGGACGTATTCGTTCCTCCACCGGAATCCTAACAATGATTTTTCACACGGACAATGCTATAGCCAAAGAAGGATTTTCTGCTAACTACACTGTGTTACAGAGCAATGCCGAGGAAGGTTGGTAACTATGGAGATTGTTATGTATTCTCATACCCCTCCAGCCACATAAAACATTCAGAAACTTCTAAATAAATTAGATCTTCTCTAGAATAGAATACTGTTCCTGTATAACATGTAATTTTTTTTCCTTTTTCGATTGAACACATATTTATACAAACTGGAGGACTGTGTAGAACTTGTTCATAGTGATCAATCAGATAGCCTGTTTAATTTTCACAGAGATATAAATATAAAAGCTGATTGGTTGTTATGGTGTGAGCTCCACTTTTATGAACACTCTTCCATTTTTTTGGGTTGTCATCTCTTATTGACTTGCAGATGTGTTTAAACAGCTTGGTAATGCTCCAGTTTCCAGCCTTAGCTTTCCATTGCAAGGTTCTTAACACTAAATCAAACTTCTCAAGGATTAGGTGAGGGGGGGGAGTGGGTTGTCCAACTCAATTCATGGCACAATCCGATTCCCAATTAAAACAAATAAGCAATAGAGCATAAACATACACAGGATAATGTGGGAAGTGGTGATTTTAATGCGCCCATTTGAGAAAACACAGAAAAAAAGAGAAAAACATCCATAAAAACACATTTTTTTACAGGTAATAAAAAATATCCTTTAAAAATATTTGTCAGCAGCTACAAATGTGGAATAAACACAATACAACTGAATGACCATGAAAATGAAGAGCAGGTGGATTGACATGTTTCACCCAGCACAAGCTTCCTTAGGATCCACTTAATTTTTCAACTTTTATAGCAGCTGATAAATTTTAAAATCAACACATTATTACATCATCCAAACATATACAATATAAGTTATAGCATAACATATATATATATCAAACAAATGTATGATGACAACAACCTACACATCCTATGGGGCTTATAAAAGGAAGAAGAAGAAATGGGAGTTCAAAATATTTCAAGCTTCTTATTTTGGTTTTGTTACTGTCCAGCATAAAACACAATAAAAAAATAAAATAGTAAAATCAATCAGTCATCAAACTGTATATAGATATAGCTAACTAGGCTGCATTTACCACCAAGAAACCTGTAGGTTTTAACGTAGGACTACAGGGCAGGATGTACTTTTACTTTTTACATTTGTTAACCGTTTTTGCCCTGGCTGCCACATCTAGACATGTGAGCAAGCCCAGGATTAGAACCTAAAAATAAGGAGAGGGGCTGAGAGGAGTCATAGGGATCTCAGCAGCCCTAGAAAAATGCACCCATTTTATTTTCTCTCTGCAATTGAATTGGTGTACATCTCAAACAGTCAGATTCCAACCATAGTGTTACCATTTCATATACATCTAAAGATATTATAAAAAATAGTTTTGTTCTATGAAAACATTTGAATAGGTAGGGTTAGAGACCTAGAAGTCCACAGGTTGTGGGCTATGGCCAAGCACCCCAATCTGTTTATCTCTTTCCTGGCCTAGGAAAAGTGGGGAAGTGCTACATTGTCTGCTGTTCTTTTTTTACAGAGGAACTACCCACAAAACGTATATATTTAAATGAAATCGCTAAAGATCTATACAGGTGGTGGTATTTGGGTACAGCCATTAAACAAGCATATACTTTGTTTAGCCCTGGGCTTATTGTTTTCTCTTCCCACCTACATAAAGTAATAGGCACTTCTACTAAGAATACCATTCATACAGTAATTGGTTCTTCTTAGAAGAGAGAATTATATTGTAAAGTGCTGGTAAACTGTTGGCGCTATTTAAATCTTGTATAATAGTAATACAGTAATAATACAGTCACAAATGTTTTCGGTCCTTAGGAATGCTTGGTGAAGAACAACTGGAACAGATTATGCATCCATTTGCAGTTCCGTTCCATTGTCAGGAAAGAGCAATGTTCTGACCTTCTCGTAGTAGGCTGGGTTAGAATCCATAATATGTATAATACCAAGCCAGTGAAACTTCAAAGCATTCAAATGTAACCCCAATTGCCTGTACAACAACATCATATATTATTTAAAGCCAGTGGCAGGAAGAGGGTGTCATGCTTGACAGTCCTAAAATCCACAAAAAAGTTAATACTTGTCTTGAAGATCTATTTAAACAACAGGTGATGTTAATATAATTTTAAAGTATATGTCAAGACAAAATTTAAAAAAAATTATATACAATATATCTCTTCAACACAAGCACATTTCCACATGTTTTACTAATTTAAAGACCCTACAAGTACAGAAAATTACTCATTTGTCTGCCAGAAATGCACTCACCTCCAGGGGCGGACTGACCATTTGGAAACTCGGGCACTGTCCGAGGGCCCGGGGTCAGTAGGGGGCCCCATTAGATGCCCCTGGTACCTTTTTCATAGGCTTTTTTGAGTTTGGGCAAAAACACAGGGGCCCCAAGATCCCCTATTGCTCAAGGAGCCCCATGAGTTGTCAGTCCACCCCTGCTCACCTCTTAAACCCCTATTGTGAACTGACAACACACAGCAGTTTTGTGGCCTGAGTGTGTCAGTCCTCCCCGTTGTCTTTGGCTAAACTACTCAACCACTCCCCTCTCAGATCTCTACAACATAAAGGCTAATTATTCTTTTGTACAACATAAAAACTCGTAGGGCTGTTAGAGATGACACAGAAAGTGTGCAGGGGACACAGGACAGCTATGGATTTTTTTTTGCACATATACAATGCAAACAGATACAACAGAATGCATCCAATGGTATATTAAACAGACTGGAAGGGAGCAATTAATAGAAGTTCATTATTCATTGATATACATATTTTAAGCGAAAAGAGTTCTATCACAAATACTGTGAAAACAAGGGCATTGGTTTAGGCATAGCAGGCCATTCACCTGTTGTAGGTCGTAGTATAAAAAGAAGCTAGTTATTTGTTTTGTTTTTTTTTGTATTTAGATTTTGAGTGTAAAGAACCTCTTGGAATGGAATCTGGAGAGATCACATCAGATCAAATCACCGTATCCTCACAGTACAGCACCAACTGGTCTGCAGAAAGATCTCGATTGAACTATGTTGAGAATGGTTGGACACCTGGTGAAGACAATGTTAAAGAGTGGATACAGGTATGTAGCAACTCTAACAATGGCCAATTGTAAAGTGTGAACCTGTTACTTTAATTGAAGACATACTATATATAAATTTTACAAACTCTTGTCAGATTAAAGAGTCAGTCCACCCAAATCTGATGAAATCTTCAAGGTTAGCGATAATCCAAGTCCAGTTACTGATATGTCAAGCTGTAAGGAAGTCAGGTGCTTGTCCCAAAAGAATAAATCCTCACTTGATAAAACTACCCCTAGTGCACACCGGAGACACACAATGGTAAAGATACCATGTAAGTATTTATTTGACCAAAAGCCAGCTTCCTAAAGAGGGACATGGCTGACAGGCTGGGACTGTTTGAGAAACTAGCTTTTGGCCAAATAATGACTTACTGGGTAACATTATCAGTGTGTGGCTCCGCTGTGTACATGTGGTGGTTTATTGAGTGAGCATCTAAAAGTGAAATTTCAGTTTTTTGGTAGATGCTGGTGAGATAAACCACCTGACAGTTTATTATTTATTTTGGATACTCTATTGATGGAATATCTGTGCTTGAGTTTCTGTATCTGGACACCTGCTGGATAAATTATTCTTACTTTATATGATGAAGAATGTAACAAGAAGAATTGGAACACATAAACAACCAGGTGAACAAGAACAGGATTGGGCATTGCGCCAGGAACATCTCACTGTTGGAGCAGCCAAGGGGCTAACTTAGCCAATCTGTATTAACGGTCAACTGTAAAATCACTATTTAGTGGACCAAGCTCTTAAATGTAGATTACGAAATCACTGAATGTATTTAAGCAAGACACTTTAACTTGGACTGGCCATCCATACCTTTTATCCAGGCAGATTTATAAAAATAACTGCCTGTCCCTGTGTTCACAAGGACCCATTTACTAAATCTAAGGCATTCATCACACAGGTTGTAAGTGCACATTATCAACCCATAGGAAGACATTATCTGATTCAGTCCTGATCTTCACAGGCTATACTCTGATTAGGCTGAAATTCATTTGGGGTTTGCATCTTTGAATTAAAACAATGGATGGAAACGTGCACAGTGTGGTGTGTTGCAGTGTCATTCATTCCACATAGGCCCCCTCTTCCCCAGTAGACATCCCAATGCACCACAAGAAACCTGCATTTTAAGGAACCTCTGACTGTGCTGAGAAAAAAAAAGCTGCAAGTGCATTTAACCTCTGTTATGTTGTATCATTTTGAATTGGTTGCCTTACAGAAGCCTATTTTAGCACGCAACATAACTCACGTTAATGTATGTGCAGTATTGCATAGCAAAGTTCTAAATCCAACCTTCGGCGTGTGAGTTAACTTTCATGTTGTACAACTGAAATGTGAGGTACAGGAAAGGTCTACAAGAAATGTCACAAAACATTTTTATTCCTACGCACCCAATTTCATGTATAATATCCTTTGGAAAAAATTTTTTTCTCTTACTGACCTTAGTTCTCCTTTATGTATTAGGAAGTCCAGTGCTAAAAATAGTAAAGCTCACAGCAGGGGAGAAAGTAAATATAGCCAGACTCAGGGTTGTAAACATCCCTTGACAATCCCATTGTAGTGGACTACTGTAGAGAGGAAATTTTATATATTCATGTCAATATCCTTTTTCTGTTAAGAAAACCATATACTGTGCTATGGGAGTATGTGTCTGCCATTCGAAAAAACAGTAAATGTATGTATGTTGAAATCTGCTCATTTTACTGAAACAAAGAATTCTATAAGGTTGGCCAGTTAGCAGAATGATGTATTGTGGGATCTTAAAACGGTTCTTCAGTCTATTCTGAAGTTCTATTCTATTCAGAAACTGTACCTGCTGACTATTAATAAACAGATACTCAGCCCATGGATACAGCGCTGTGCTCACCTGAGCCAGTTTCTTCACCGGTCTTTGGTCCCCGGCTCCTACATCTTTACTGTGAGCAACCTGCTGTGACTCTTTGCGACTTCACAGCCAGCTGCCCAATGTGCATGTGGGAGTGAATGGCCCTGAAGCCTTTTGGGACTTGTGACATGTCTCGGAAGAATGCAGGCAGGAATGGGGGGAGGAGAACTGCAAAACCCCCATAAATATATGTGGCAAAAGGTAAAAGGGGACTGGGGGGGGGAATGAGTGGAAGTTCTCCTTTTGGGTGAAGTTCCACTTTAAAGGGATTGTCTTTCCACAATTTTTTTAGTTATAGATAGAGCCTGGTGGGCTGAGTCAGGCAATGGCCCATTAAATGTATTCCCCAACAGTGAATTCTTCCTAATTCTGCCATAGTTATGAAAGGTTTGGTGTTAAGGTGAACCTGTGTTCAGGCTGTGGACAATCAAGTATTTTCATATTTTTAAAGTCCAACTCCAGGAAAAGTGAAAATTCTAACTTGCAGTGGGGATGCTCCTGAATTGCAAAGATTACATGCTTGTTTGCATTTAGTGGGGGAGAAAAAAAGAGTTTTACTTACTTGATCCTGCATCTACTCGGTAGATGACGCTCCACCATACTCTGGTAGTGGACTTTTCCTTTGTGTCCTCATGTCTAGTGCATTAGGCCCTGCATTGATTTTGATGTCAGGGGAATCCACCCACCACAGCATAGGGGAGATCAGATTGCGGGGACCAAACTTGCAGTGCAGTGGAGCCTGCAGAAGTGGAGGATCGGGTAAGAAAACTGCGTTAGCAAGTTCACTAGATGTAAATGAACATTCCCTTATCCCTTGCAGTGCGGGGGTAACCCCATTGCAAGGAAGGATTTTTACTTTCCCTACAGTTCAGCTTTACCAAACTGTTGTTCTCTCAGCTTCACAGCTCACACTTTCCTTCCTACTAGAAATAACTAGGCAGCCTTCCAGTCTTTAACATTTAAAGGAAACACAGAGCACAGGCTCTGGGAGGGGGAAGCAGTTTGAATTGGTTTGGTACTTCTGTTAACTTTGAAGATGAATTACTTCACAGTGTATACAGATACAGAGGTCAAGGGCTTGTTGTAGAGCTCATACTGCAACCTACTACTGCAATGCTGATTATGGGGCACAGGTTCATTTTAGAGGAAACTGAATTAAGTTATCAATTACGTTTTCACAGTGGTAATACTTCCAATTTACTTTTAGGAGTTCACTGATTCATTAATTTGTTGTCTGGAGTTTTGACTTAACTTATTAAAATTACTGGACTGCAATGTTAAATATAAACTTTTGGAATATGTTTATGACCATGACCTCTGATCAGGTCACTCAGTAACTTAGACCTGGTAATGTATTTGTCCTCTTCTCTTATACCAGCCCTCAAAATCTACAAAATAATATTAACTATCATGAATGCATATCCAGTGAACCCATTAAACATTACATATACAGTATAATTGAAATGTTACCTGCATAGTCTTATTAGAACAGATTGTATTTTACGTTTTGTGGTCCTTTTGGGGCCATTCTGTAAGGTATAAGAAAGCCTAATAAAGGACAGATTCATTAGAGGACTGGATTGAAGCCAGTGTAGGATGATGCCTTTGCATCCTTGTCATTGTACTAAGGTGCCTTTTACTGCCATAATGTGTTACACAGGAAATTACTCAGCTTAATAGATGTGGGTTAAAATGTCAGTTCTGATTAGTCAAACTGCAACGGGCAATAAATTGTATTATATTTTTATAGTTACAATTACTATACAGGTAGAACATAGCATAGGCTTTCTGGCAGGAAAATTACTTCTGAGTAGCAGGGTTTACAGTCCTTTATCCTTATACCTGCATACTTATTGGAAGTCACTTGAGAGTCCAGAGCTGCCTTATAATTTTGGGAACTCAATCCAACTGGGAAAGAGGACATACTGTAGTAGTATTGGAGTTTGATATTTAAAACTAGCTTGCATTTAAGTATTCTTGGGAACCAAGATGTCGCGTGTATCCAACTACCAAGGGTCATCGTAGATTTTTCCCATACTGTGAAAACATAATGGCATTTTGTAGGGGTTTTTTGCCTTCTTTTTATGGAATCAGAAAAGTTTGGTCATGGTGAGCTACTGTCTCTTTTTAGCCTTTTAATGTCTTTATTATGGATTTGTTGGAGTAGTCCAATGTACAAATTGCTGCAGAGAAATGTGCCTGTTGGAGTATGTTGGAGATATAAAGAGTGTTTCTGGATTAGTGTCCTGCTATGCACTATGTAATCAAGACGGAGCTTTAAAATTGGTTAACCTTTAGATAGCTGCTTACTTTAGAGAAGACTATCAACAGTTTTTTGTTATTGGTTTTAAGAACAGTAGAGCCTTCTTAAAACAAAACTAAACCCATTGATTTAACTGCTTCCTAAAATCGAGGCTGTGAATGACAACTGTCTCCATTGGTTGTACTCTCAACCAAACAATCAAGCCATCAAATGATCACATGTGCAGCACCATGGCATAACTGATCACATGTGCAGCACCATGGCAGCTGCAGATCAAACAGAGACTAAGATGGCAGCTTCCTTGGCTATAAAGGATAGGAGGGTTTAGTTCCACTTTAAAACAAAAGGTGTGTCTAATTTGCAGTAGTTAGTTCTACTGCACATATTCTATAATTTTGAAAACATTTTGATGCCAATCTAATCAGCTTCTAACAAGTGTTGGGAACATACCCCAGCATTTATAGCCACATGGGTAATTCAGTCATCCTAATACAAACACCATGCAATCATGTCCCATGATGTTCTTGGCCAATCATCCTTCCCCAGATACATTCCATGGTGTTTGAATTAGGTGACTGTGTAAATACTAGACTATGTTCTTGACACTCATTAGTGTCTGTCTCTGTCTTGATAAAAGGTAGAGTTCTGCCTTTGGGATGCCAGTTTCTTCACAATTCAAGTGTTCATTTTTTTCATCCATCATAATGAAAATCTTTCCCTCTGGGTGGGTAACATAGGCACATGGTGAATTATAGACATTCTGAAAACTTGGAAAGATCCTAAAGATTGTAATGTGAATTTTCGCAGACCACTAATCAATTAGTGTCCTGGCCAGGAGTGACTTTTATAGCTTTCTTTCATCTAACCCTGCCAGGGCCATGCTCAGTCAATAATTATTTTCCTGTCTGGTGAACCATTACATTATACACATTTGTTAATCGATCTATAATATTGGCACATTTTATAGACTATTGGCAGGCTTTATAACGGTGAAATATTTTAATCATTGCTCATCAAGAAGAGCCAATTCTAAAAATATGCTGAAATCTCTGAATGGTACACAAAGAAGTTTTTGCTCAACACGAGAACACGCTTCATGCTGAGAGGCAATGTGCCAAGAGTTACAGAGAGGAATATTTGCATATTACATCATATCCATGAAACAGAGAATGCAAAGGATATTTTAATTAAGATTTTTAATTTAGGTGTTCCCTGCTGTGGCGTTATTACTACAATATCTTAAAAAACTGCCATAGAGGATAACAGAACTTTGGCGACTAGTATATATTATTGATGCACTTACAAAAAATAGTTTTTCTAACACAACTCAGTATGAGATTGCAAGGATTCAGAAAATATCACTGGTCAGACATTATTTACTTGTTACATTTTCCAAAAGGTAATTTATTATGAGACATTTATCATATCAGAAATATATTCTAAAACTGTAGGGGCTCATGCACACGAGCATCACTAAATATTCACATACTGGATCTTGATGCAAGAAGCTGTCAGACACATCTATAAACACTTCTATAATGGCAAATAAAATCCACACGTTTATTCGCGTAAAGCATTTAGAAGTGTGCATGCGTAAAGTCATTAATATTAATTAATATTAATTTATTCAAGCCACTAGGATTAAATAGGCACATACTGTATGCCTGTACCCTTCCCTGAATGTGGGGCATTTCAGTTTTATCTCTCTAAATGCTGCTTTAGTAAACAAAACTAAAAACATCCACATGAATGGACACATTGGATTTTCATCTGCTGCATTCATATACAAAAAATGCTGTAAAGATCTAAACGCAGCATTTTTGGCATCCGTATGCATGAAACCAAATAACTACAAAAACAGAAAACAGAATTTGCTGGGCTTTAGATTTAATAAGGTTTCTATAGTTCATTACCAGATCCCAACCGCAAGGTCGGCTGTGAGTAAGTGTATTCCTTACAGATTATAGTCTACCTCCAGCTAAAACTTAGTTTTGTTTAGTTTTGATTGAGAAAGTGTTCACATTTTTTTATTCTGTCAATGAACCCATTGGGGAGATATTCCCTCACTTCCTGCCTTGTGATACCTGTAGAAAATTACATGGTGTGTTTGTCATCAGGCCAGAAGGACGTGAACAGAAATAAAACACTTTCAGAAGCTCTAAACCTTTCCCTCTTAAAAATGTGCTTTTGTCTATGTCTGGGAGTAAAAAATGCCTCGGGTTGGTGGACAGTGGGAGTAAGAAATATTACATTGTGCCTGTGGTCAGTAGGAGGAGGAATAGTGCCCCATTGAGCCATAGAGTTTCAAATCCATGGGAGCACTTGTGCCCCAAGAACCAGATAAAGGCAAGCAAATTGCCACATTCGGTCTGTGGGCACAGTTCGAAGGCCAAGAGTAATGTTCAAAATAAATATTGGTAAATAAAGGTCTAAGCATAAATATGCATATAATAATTTATGAGTTAAAATTCTAAATCTTGCACACTCTAAATCATGACTGGTTGATATTAAGTATTATGAGCTTGGGAAGGAATTTGTAGTTTCTCAGAATAACAAGGTCAGCTCTAGTGGGAACACCAGACAAGTGGTTGTGTATTCTGGGACAGAACTTCCTGTAAACTCCTCTTCAGTCAGCAGGGAATATCCGCAAGAGCCCTGTTTGTTGTAAATAGGATGACATGCAATTCTTCTGTGCGTGCCTACTGTCGGCTAACTATTCTTTTCAACATCACAAATGTCGATGTTCCCTCCCAAACATTCATCATCTATACTCTCCCGACACAGCTAATGGGCAAACAGATTGACCTCTGAACTGCTACAGTTTCCAAAGGGAGGAAATGGCACTTGACATAAAAATGTTACAGCTTCCGCTAGTTGTCTTTAAGAAGGGAGAAAACCATATACGGTCTCCACATGTTTATGTATCAACTAAATATAGGTCCCAGCACTGTACAGCAGAGAAGAAAATAAATAAATATTATTTCTTCTTTGGCTTCTACATATTTATCTTACCAGGGCTGCCTCCTAGCCCAATTTGGGACTGTTTTGTTCACACGACCTTCAGCTTGTATAAGAACAATGTGTACAGCAAGCTTTAAAAGCCAAGCACCTTTGATGACTTTACAGCCCTACTCTCCATGGTCTACCCTCCCTAAAGCAACTCCCTTTCTCCCCTGTGGCCACCACTCACAGTATTTTATGCTTTTTTGGTTGTAAAACGTACTGTATTTGAAGCCTTGAGGCAGGGCAAGTAATGCTGCTGGGTCTTCTTCCTCTTCGCCTATTCTCCACGCTAGAGGTCCTTACTGATGCACACTTTGAATGAAGGGTGCTGTGTGTGACATCCTCTCAAGGGGCAGGGCCATGACGCCCTATACTCACAATATGTGCTGAGGTTTTGTTGTGTGACAGAGGACTTAATTGGACCGCATATTGGCTCTCTTTTATTGCATGGAATAGTGAATTGTTTGTGTTTAGTCATTGACAAACAAAGGCACAAAGGGCAATTTTTAGGTTCCCCATTCAACTAATACCCCATGTATAGGATAGATAGATAGATAGATAGATAGATAGATAGATAGATAGATAGATAGATAGATCCCAGCTACATCACCAAGCTCATCTCAAAAAATCAACAAAACCTTCCTTTTCTCTCCTCCCAAGACCTCCTTTCAATACCTCCTGCTCTTCAGCACCTTCATCACCTCCTCTCATGCTTGTATCCAGGTCTTCTCCAGAGCCCCTCCCTCCCACTGGAACTCCCTAGCCCAACCTGTATGTCTATCTTCTTCTCTGTCTGACTCTTCAGGGAAGCATTTCCCACCACTAGCTAACAACTGAATCTTACTACAGTTATTACCTTTTGCATCACTTCCCCTTCCTTTCAGTTAGTAAGCTCTCATGGGCAGGGCCATCCTAACCCTTTTGTCTTCAGCTGTATTGTACCTGTACTATCCCCCTTTAAATTGTAAATTGCTGCACAAAATGTTGGCACTGTATAAATAAGTCCTGTATAGTAATAATAAAATATTATAATGGTAGATAGATAGTTATAAGGAGTACCATTACAATACCTTCATAGATTATACCAGCCCAAATGGTATGAATTGGAAATTGTAATAGCACCACATCTTTAAATGGGCCCCTAAGTCCTGGAGAAGTTTGTATAAATGGTTTAGTTGTCCCTGTATTTAAATACCTCAACAGTTTCTCTAGTCACAAGGAGTTCTCCTTTAAAAAGATGGAACAGTTGGGCAGATATTCTATTAATATAACCATAATCATGCATTCTTGTAACTAGAACAGAAAAGAAGGTCACGGGCCCCCCATTCTGTATCCACTACCTGGTTTTCCTCAGTCTCCTGCTCTACTTATGATATCTTAATAGAAGTGCATTTCACTTCATTTTACCAGTCAACTATTAATAACACTAAGGCATAAAACTTTAACACACATGTCCAAGCTGGTCTACATCGAAATTGACAGCTGAACAAGTAGTTAGGGAGATGAGGAATCAGGAATGACGCTCTGCTGTATATCTTTCGGAAAGAGCTTGAGTGCGCAATGAAACACTTGAGAAACCGCATCATAGCACAACAGTAAACACCGTCCCGCTTAAAACGCTGTGATGAATAATGGATGGCCAATCAGTGCATCTTCCAGCCCTATATACATATTCCAGCGGCGGATCTGCAAACGAGAAAAAAAAAGTCATCCGTCTTTGCCAAATAACATGGTATTCAGCAACAATTACTCACTCATGGAGTCAAAAAGCGGTGCATGGGAAACGGTGGGATGAATTGGAATCGAGCGATGTGTGTTTCTTATTTATGAAATGATTCTTCACTGTCAACATCTGCTCCTCTATCTTCGTCCACGGCCAAATTTCATTGCTGTATAACAGAGTGGAGCTAGACATGAAACAAACCCCAGGCCCTCGTGATGGGGGAAATACAATCTGCTCCGCTATGAAAATGAAAAAATAACATGTTTTTGCAAGCGCCTACTACACTAATTAATGAGAAATGTACCATGTTTATGATGTAGGTTGTTTTCCTTGTGTTTTTCAACACTGAGATTAAAATATATGCATGTAACTCATTCTATGTCTTAAAAAGGAACTCTACCTCAAAATTTCTTTCTTTGATTGTGTTCGAGTGAGGCAGGGTTCTTTACTACTGTGAAGGTGTCTAACTACTCCTGGCACAGTAATAACAGGCTGGGAGTTCAACTTAAAGTGAATTTATAGCAACTTGTATTTATTTTCTTTCTTTATTTTCCATTGGTCCAGACTACAAAAATGTGCATAGGAGGATAGAAATCAGCTCTCTTGATTAGTGCAGTATTAGGACTGAACACCAATGGGTGGTGCGCAGCAGGAACTTCTCTCTAAGTGCCGATACTAAGTCCAAAAATGCCAGCATCCAAATGTGATCCAATTTATAAGCTTTTATTGCAGATAAAAAGGACATTGATGCTAGACCACAGGTTAACGCCAAGATTGGCCTAATAAGCCCTAGTGGCCTTTTCATCTGACATGCTGCAATAAAAGCTTAAAAATCATATCAAGCTTGGATGCTGGCTTTTTATACCTTAACAAAATGTTTTAATATTAAATGTGAAATATTACATATGATTATTATGCAGTCTTTTCTCTAGTCAGCAGATGGAGCTGTAGGCTATTTTTCTCATGTTTTCCTTTGCCCTTGACGGATGACGAAACACGTAGGGTGGGGCTTAGTGGCGGGGCTTAGTGGATGTGACATCAGGACGCTCCTCGAGACTGTCGGCTGTGATCGCGGTGAGCGAGGCTCCTCCCTGCTTTAGCTTTTTGAGACTGATATTGCTGATATTGCTGGTGTCGGTTGGACACCTTTCTTGTGAGTGCATATTTAAGGCTACAGTAAAAATTATCTTTGTTTTAATATACTGCACCATGATACTCTTCTTTGATACCCCGAGCATTTCCAAAGTTATGAAGGCATGATGACCACTTGCAGTTAAGGCTGATTCATGTGTGCTGATTTGGCTGATTGCAGTCTATTGCTCCTTGATACTCCAACAGATCATCGCTCCCAGAGCAATTGCTATTTTTGCTGATTTATAATTTGATCAGCAAATAGCTCTGGTGAGTTTACCCATTTCATTCGGTGGTGGATTTTGCTACACAGTGTTTTTTCTTGTTTAAGAGATTTTTTAATCACTTATATTGGTGTTTGGACTTATATATGAATTACGGACATTTATAAATATATTTTTTATTTTATTTATGTATTTATCTGCATTTTCATGTGATTTGGTATTTAGCGCATTCCTTTATATATTTTTTGTCACTTACCTTTTCTTTGGTTAGGTTTGCAGCTTTATATATAATTTATTGGCGCTGTGTCTATATATTTTACATTTCCTTTGCCCTTATTTTGATTTTCTTCTGTCTTCTGTCTGAAATGTACACAGCAAATGGCTCAGAGGAATACAGGATCTAATACAATATATCTAAACTACAGTAAAGCAGCTTCAGCTCTGCTGTGATTTTAAAAGATAACTAAACTCAAGAATAAAAAGTTTACCAGTCCTTAGATGTTCTAGGTGCACTCATTTTCTTTTTTACGGCTAAGAACATTTTCATCATATACAGAAAATTATTAGTCGATTAAGGTTAAGAACCGTAACACCACAGTTGGCTGTGAAGAATTTTGGTTGTAGTTACTCTTTAATAATTACACACAGAAAACAAGGAACAGAAACTTATCTGCACGCATGCAAAATTTGGCCCTGCATTGTGGAAATATAAATGTTTCGCATATTGTAATTAATTTAATGAAAACCTGTTCATACTTTTACCAGTACTTACATGACCTTGCAGAACACCAATAAAACAGTCCACATGGAAACCCCTAATGTCTCTTCCCCCTCCATCGCCATTATGTCTCTGAGCTTGTTGCCAGCATTTGTCCTCAGTATATAAAATAAATATTTTATAAAGCTGTATTGCCTCAGGTGAAAATAAATTCATTAATCATCCATTTTAACAACAGGTTTTGTGCTAAAAACAGTCATTAAAGTAGGGAACTAAGTGCATTAAATATTTACGCCTTTTCAGTTATACAGAATACATGGGTCCAGGGTGCTTCCAAAAATTAATATTTTTTTTTTAATTTATTTTTGTCTGTCATCTGCTCAGTAAATTAGTAAATGACTTGTTTGTGTATTGGGTCATATGGTATGTACATTCTTTAAATTAGTCATTTTTAAACAAGCGGATTGTGTATCTCCTGGTGTAGAATCTGTACACTCGGGCAATGATGTTCTTTGTGCCCCACTAGTCTGGGCTGTGGCCTAGGGCAGAAGAGATACCAAAGGCAGCACACAGCCACTCAATACATCATGGTGTTGTCTTTAACATATTCCCATGTATAATGAATACAGACTGCTGCCTTGCCTGAACCTGATGGGTCCTCATTGTTGCCAGACTACACAGTTTAACAGTTTTGTTGCTGAAAAAGCTGAATGTGTACTTCTAGTTCACCTAAGTTCCTATCTTCATTGCTCCTGCAGATACTGTTGGCCAGTGAATCTCCTGATCCAACAATTAGCTTCTCCACACAGATTCACATAGGAAGGCTCTATTTTGAGTCTATTCAAGGCTCTTATTTTAAATGAAGCCCTGATGAAGTGGAAGTTTTTTCTGATCCCCAAAACACATTGACTGTTTTTTAGTACCAACCAATAAATTCATTTGGACACTTATCCTTTGGTTTGGCTCTCTCCTTCCACTAGTGCATGTTTTTTTCTCTTATATTTTTCCAGACCTGCAACTTAAATGGAATCTTAGACATATTAAATAAGTTTCTTTTTTTGCCTAGAACATGTGCTTTGCAATATGTACAATTTTTCCCAAACTAAAACTATATTCACAGATAGAATTTTGTTCATTTTGATCATCAGTTTGACCCCATTAACCATTATTCAATCAAGTGAACAACCTGAAAATGAAAATCCAAAAATGTAAGATATACCATCTAAGTGCAAAGCTAGTGAAAGTTTAATAAAAAAAAAAAAAGGAGGGTGTGACAATTTAATTCATGGAATGCCTGTGCCATGATGGTGAGTCACATAGCCATTAGCACTCAAGCGTGTTCTGACATGTTCTAACTTGCACTCACCTGGGTCACAGACCAGTTAACTCAGTCTTAATGGAGTAGCAGAAAAAAATAACACGTATTGCGCAGTTAGCAGAAAATGAGCAGTGGATTAGCATCAAAATTTGTGTGAAAATTGGCTACAGCGTTAGTGAAACTTTAGCTCTGTTACAACAGGCTTATGGTGAACAATTCCATGAAGAAATCAAGTGTTTTTGAATAGCATAGGCTCTTTAAGGAAAGGCTTGATTTTCATGATGAAGCGCTGGGCAGCCAAAAATGCAAAGGAAAAATGCATATGTGGAAAATGAAATGTTACGGGAATCCGTCAATAATGCGAAGGAAAAATGCATATGTGGAAAATGAAATGTTACGGGAATCCGTTCAGAGGAAAATACTAGAACTCTGGCCTGACAAGTGGGTTCTCTACCACAACAACATTCCTGCACAGGATGCGTTAGGTTTTCACAAGTTGTTGGCCCAGAAATCTATTCTGAAACTTGACCAACAACATTATTCCCCTGACTTAACACCCTGCCACTTTTGGCCATTTCCAAATTTTAAAAATGCCTTATAAGGACACAGATTTGAAGACATTGTGGACACCCAGCACATTCAAAGTATGTTTCCAGCAGTGGCACAGTCATATAGAAAAGTGCATCACTTCACAAGGGGACTACTTTGAAGGTGACAAAAGCCGCAAGCGCATAGATAAGCAAACTTTTTTTTTTACAGTCCATTCTGGGAATTAAATTGTCACAACTCGTAAAGTAAAATATAATATATTTCTGTTTATTGCTTTGGTTAAAACTAATTTTCACTGAAAAACAGTCTTATAAAAGTAAAGAATTATAATAATACTGCAAAATAATACAAGAGAACTTACCTTCTGCTACACAATGCATGGCTTGTTTTCCAAAACAGGCCTATTTGTAATGTCATCAATGCAGCAATCGTTGGTTAAACACAGCTAGAGACCCTCCTGCGACAACCTCTGAACTATCCAATGATGCTTGGGTGTCAAGAGACCCTTGTAAAAGTCACGCCATCGTTTATTTGTCACATAACGCCAAATCCTAAATCTGAACAAGTCTTCTATTGCTGAAAGCCAATATCACCCCTCCTTCTTTTAATACAGCAAGGCATCCATTGATTGTTGGTTTCCAGTGATCTACAGACATGAACTTTTAGCTTTTTGTGTGACAGAAGCCTGCATTATTGCCGTGTCAGAGTAAATAAAATAGACTTTCCCTGTCATCTGTCTCTTCTGTGCATACAGGTTTAAGGTAAAAAGTGCATAGGGCTGCTTTATGGAGCTTAGACCATTTTTCAGCTCCGTGTGCTCTGGGCTAAGATAAATTGGCTCTTTAATGAAACACTAAAAGCAGCTGCTGCAATCAGCTGAGAGGTGTAATGTGTGGATTGTTCAGCTCTGTACATGCGCCCACTTCACCGCTACACGCTACATGCATCACTAATAGGAAACGCTCTGTTTGTTAGCTCTTTTGACGACCTTGGAAAAATTAACATATTGTGTGATAATGATAAGCATGTTTGTGCATTTCTGACTCGATAATGAATTTAAGTGCTTGTGTAAAAATAGAGAACCTTACCATTTCTCAGAAGTAACTATTTACATATGTTTTACTATGCATCCACCATACTGTTGTTCTCCATGCAGAGCTCGCAACACAAGAGCAGCTTTTTAGAGTATGCAAAGCTGACTTCTCTAAGTAACGCTGATGCTGCCTTACTGTGTATTATACCAGAAATGTAAAACAATTGTGACCTGTTACCTGGGCTGTAGGGTCCTGTGCGAGAAAATGTGTTTGTAGACATCTGCAGGTTACCCTGGAGTTTGGGACAGCCTAAAAGTTTACACGTTAATAAATCTAACCTGATGGTTTACATCTTATTTTAATATATACATATATATATATATATTTATTTATTTTTAATATTAATACTGAAAATCACAATTTTTCAAGAGTAACTGCAACTTAGGCGCTGTCTCTGTGAACCTGCAGTCAGTGCAGTTGCCCTTCTCCATGACGAAGCTGTACATATAAATGAGAGACACCCTACATGAAAGAAAAAAAAACTGGTTTGTTTTCTTCTTAGTAAACCCATATTGCATTCAGGTAGGCTGTCTTACATTGAAATACCCAAAAGAGTCATAGAAAAGGGGGAGGAGTCACTTCTCTGACTGCAGATTTACAGAAAAAGCAGTTAATTTGCTGTCATTAATGAAAAGTTGTACAATCCTGAAAACGTTTGTGATCTTGGGTCCTGGTGACCTACAGTGGGGATCAAACGTTTGGGCACCCCAGCTAAAAATTTGTATTAATGTGCATAAAGAAGCCAAGGAAAGATGGAAAAATCTCCTAAAGGCATCAAATTACAGATTAGACATTCTTATAATATGTCAACAAAAGTTAGATTTTATTTCCATCATTTACACTTTCAAAATAACAGAAAACAAAAAAATGGCGTCTGCAAAAGTTTGGGCACCCTGCAGAATTTATAGCATGCACTGCCCCCTTTGCCAAGCTGAGACCTTCCAGTGTCATGGATTGTTCTCAATCATCATCTGGGAAGACCAGGTGATGTCAATCTCAAAGGTTTTAAATGCCCAGACTCATCTGACCTTGCCCCAACAATCAGCACCATGGGTTCTTCTAAGCAGTTGTCTAGAAAACTGAAACTGAAAATAGTTGACGCTCACAAAGCTGGAGAAGGCTATAAGAAGATAGCAAAGCGTTTTCAGATGTCAATATCCTCTGTTTGGAATGTAATTAAGAAATGGCAGTCATCAGGAACAGTGGAAGTTAAAGCAAGATCTGGAAGACCAAGAAAAATATCAGACAGAACAGCTCGCAGGATTGTGAGAAAAACAATTCAAAACCCATGTTTGACTGCACGATCCCTCCAGAAAGATCTGGCAGACACTGGAGTTGTGGTACACTATTCCACTATAAAGAGATACTTGTACAAATATGGTCTTCAAGGAAGAGTCATCAGAAGAAAACCTCTTCTACGTCCTCACCACAAAAATCATCGTTTGAACTTTGCAAATGAACATATAGACAAGCCTGATGCATTTTGGAAACAAGTTCTGTGGACCGATGAGGTTAAAATTGAACTTTTTGGCCGGAATGACCAAAGGTACGTTTGGAGAAGAAGGGGCACAGAATTTAATGAAAAGAACCTCTGTCCAACTGTTAAGCATGGGGTTGGATCAATCATGCTTTGGGGTTGTGTTGCAGCCAGTGGCACAGGGAACATCTCACGAGTAGAAGGAAAAATGGATTCAATAAAATTTCAGCAAATTTTGGATGGTAACTTGATGCCATCTGTGAAAAAGCTAAAGTTAAAGAGAGGATGGCTTCTACAAATGGATAATGATTCTAAACACACCTCGAAATCCACGGGGGATTACATCAAGAGGCATAAACTGAAGGTTTTGCCATGGCCTTCACAATCTCCTTACCTCAACATAATTGAAAATCTATGGATAGACCTTAAAAGAGCAGTGCGTGACAGACAGCCCAGAAATCTCAAAGAACTGGAAGACTTTTGTAAGGAAGAATGGGCAAAGATACCTCAAACAAGAATTGAAAGACTCTTGGCTGGCTACAAAAAGCGTTTACAATCTGTGATACTTGCCAAAGGGGGCAGTACAAGATATTAACTCTGCAGGGTGCCCAAACTTTTGCAGACGCCATTTTTTT
Organism: Staurois parvus; assembly: GCF_062004578.1. Lineage (NCBI taxonomy): Eukaryota > Metazoa > Chordata > Amphibia > Anura > Ranidae > Staurois > Staurois parvus. Next base: position 3,643,194 of record NW_028317857.1, on the reverse strand, counting down.
GTTTTCTGTTATTTTGAAAGTGTAAATGATGGAAATAAAATCTAACTTTTGTTGACATATTATAAGAATGTCTAATCTGTAATTTGATGCCTTTTGGAGATTTTTCCATCTTTCCTTGGCTTCTTTATGCACATTAATACAAATGTTTAGCTGGGGTGCCCAAATGTTCGATCCCCACTGTATATAGAAGGGCATATTGAGGCAATTATTGATATTTGATACTTTATTTTTGTTATATGATTGAAGGATATGTATGATATGATCATTCAGGTCTGGCCAACCCCTGTTAAGAAAGGTTTGGAAAATCTATAGCAGGGGTCTCCAAATTTCTAAGCAAAGGGTCAGTTTAATGTCCTTTAGACTTTTGGGGGTCGGACTGTGGCCATCGGGTGTAGAAATTGACCTGGCATCACTCAGACAGTGCATCTGTGGCATTAGGGGGAGGAAAAGTGCACCATCATTGGTGTCAGTCGGAGGAATAGTGCCCCATTGTTGGTGTCAGTGGAAGAAATCATGCTAAATTGTTGGTGTCAGTGGAAAAAATAGTGTCCCATTGTTGGTATCAGTGGGAGAAATAGAGCCACATTGTTGGTGTCAGTGGGAAGTATAGTGCCATATCGCTGGTCCATGGGAGTAATAGTGCCCCGTTGTTGATGTGAGTAACAGGAATTATGCCTCATTGTTGGTGTAAGGATGGCCATACATTATACAATTTTCTTGAGATTTTTGTTTTAGATTTACCAAAAACCATATAATATGAGGTCAAACCTAACACTTTCAGTTGTATCCAATTAGACAGGCTCTTGCACTGCATAGTTGAAGGTAAATCTAAAGAAAATTAGGCAGAAATTAGACAGAAAATTGAATAATGTATGGCCAGCCTTAGTGTGAGGAATAGTGTCTTGTATCAGCTGGAGGAAAAGTGCCTCAGGGGCACAGTTTGGAGACAACTGATCTACTGTATAGCATGCAGTAAATACGGTGAGTTGGTCAAAAGCACACATTTTTTCAGCTGATTCCTGTGATTCTGTTACTTGGCAGCACACATCTATGCAGCAGAATCAAGGATTGTACATGTGTTTACAACTAGCGGAGATAAAACAATTCTTTCAAAGTTTATATTGTGATCCTGCATTTGATCTCTGAAAGGAGATGAAAGGATACCTATACATTGATCTAGCTGGACATACATATGGTACCTGCTAAACTGCACTAAGCTCATTTTCATGGAACACAGTTAGATATTTATGTGTTGCAATCAAATTAAATATACACACTATATTTTATTTCTGCAAAAATAGCTTTTCCTGCCAGTGTTCTGGGAAAAAAATGTGATTTTGCGTTAGTTGTAAAATTTCCCTTTTTCTTCTACAATCTGCTTTCCATACCTCATGTCCCTCCTAGCAGAAGGCATAGAACTCACCTTTATAATTATCTTTATTGGTCATGTTCGTAAAAAAATAAAGATTAAAGAGTTAACAGCTGGTTTGGAATTCTTTCAGGGAGTCTAGCAGTTCATGTAACATTCTTCTCAGTGGTTAAAAAAGTATTAAAACTGTCTGCTTTGATCAAAAGCAAAAAAAATACACACCTAAAAATTAGACTTGTTTTCCCTTTGCAGAGCTGTCTCCTCGAGGTAAAACCTGGTTGTCCCTGTTCCAAATAAACTAATAGGTAACAATTGCTGAGCACAGTACAGCCAATTGGAGCTCAGGGTTCCACATCTGTTTTGTAAAAGCCATTTGTGCCTGTGGTATTTAAATGTTAGGGAAGTTCTGTTATTGTACAACAGGGAATCCGCAGGGAGGAAAACGTTAATAAAAACCATAACAGTCTCAGATTTTATGATTGCAATTTCGAGATGATCGCTGAAAAGCGTGTGTTGATTTCTGTCCTGGAAGCCATAATTGTCTTTTTCTAGAGAGATCGTAAGTTCTCACATTGAACATCAACTGCTAGGTTGACACAATGCAGCACTAGAAATCATTACAATGTAATAGCTCTTATGTTTTGCTGTAAGAGCATGTGGGTAAACTCTGATTTTATGGAACATTGATGAATATGAAGAAGGAAAGCTCCTGGTTTTTATTAGGGATATATATATATATATATATATATATATACACATATACACTATATTATAAAAAGTATTGGGACACCCCTCCAAATCATTGGATTCAGTTGTTCCAATCACCTCCATGGCCACAGGTGTATAAAATCACGCACCTAGGCATGCAGACTGCTTCTACAAACATTTGAGAAAGAATGGGTCCCTCACGAGCTAGGTGAATTCAAGCGTGGTACTGTGATAGGTTGCCACCTGTGCAATAAGTCCGTCTGTGAAATTTCCTTGCTACTAAATATTCCACGGTCAACTGTTAGTGGTATTATAACAAAGTGGAAGCAACTGGGAACAACAGCAACTCAGCCACGAAGTGTTGGGCAACGTAAAATGACAGAGCGGGGACAGCACATGCTGAAGCATACAGTGCACAGAAGTCGCCAACTGTCTGCAGAATCAATAGCTAATGACCTCCAAACTTCGTGTGGCCTTTAGATTAGCACAACAACAGTGCATAAAGAGCTTCATGGAATGGGTTTCCATGGCCAAGCCGCTGCATCCAAGCCTTACATCACCAAGTGCAATGCTAAGCGTCGGATGCAGTGGTGTAAAGCACGCCACCACTGGACTCTAGAGCAGTGGAGACGTGTTCTTTGGAGAGACAAATCACGCTTCTCTGTCTGGCAATCCGATGGACATGTCTGGGTTTGGTGGTTGCCAGGAGAACGGTACTTGCCTGACTGCATTGTGTCAAGTGTAAAGTATGGTGGAGGGAGGGTTATGGTGTGGGGTTGTTTTTCAGGGGTTGGGCATGGCTCCATAGGTTCAATGAAGGAAACTCTTAAGGCGTCAGCATACCAAGACATTTCATGCTCCCAACTTTGTGGGAACAGTTTGGGGATGGCCCCTTCCTGTTCCAATATTTATTATTATTATTTTTGGAGAAACAAATTGCCATCTTTTCAAAGAATGTAAACTGTACCATGTGTTGGGTGCTCTAGCACGAGAAAATGGACATGGACAGTGGTCTTACTGTCTATTGATATCAGTGATTCATCTATTCTTCATTAGCCAACCCTTTTTAGTTTTCATATGAATAGAAGCTATAACTACCCCTAAACTCTGCTGCTGCTAAACTCTAATAAAAGCCTGTCCATGGACACATAGGCGTCTATTGAGTTGAGTTCAGGGGCTTTGGCAAAAAAAGCCGAAAGCTCCTAAACTCACGTTTAGAGGCAGCAGTGTGCAGGAGGCCTAAGAATGGTGGTTGAGATACTTGCACATCACTGTGTTGTTTCTTTAGGAAATTTCAAAACTTCAAAAAGGAGGCCTTTTCCAACGCTGCCCAACTTTTCCGGCTAGAGACATACAAAAGATCTCAAAAAGTGATGTCATTCAATATGGAGCTTGTCAGCTGAACGGAGAGGGGTTATAACTGCCAGAACATATTAATACTTTAAAATCTTAAATAGGATTTAGGGACACAGCCAATTCTTGATTATTTCTAGTCTAAACAAATGTATTATTAGATTGAAAATTCCCACCCAGTATTAAACAGTCTGTTTTTTACATTCTGAGATGCTCTGCATACTTTGCAGAACTCCCCCTGACAATGTAATGTTGGAGAAGACATATTTGAGTTGGCTTGGCATTTATCGTTTGTTTTCACATTAAAGGCAGAGATTAGATAAAATGCTACAGATGAGTGGTGTTTTCCCTGATTTGGACGGAAACATGTTTCAGGCTCGATAAATTGCTCATTATCTCAGCTTTGTACTTACAAACTACACTGGTGATGTTTCGTTATGAGATAAACCATTCCAAAGGAGGGAGAAAAACAACTGCTATATTAACTAGCTACACTCAATAAAACCCAGTGCCCAGAATAGGTCTCTAAACATACAGTATTTCATTGTAAAACTAAGCTACTCTACTGGAGCCGCCTCAATATGGTATTAGAAATAGAAAAGTAGATGGGACATATGTTACACTAAGTGGAAGTTTTTACAGGTTTTACTGGGGACCAAAACTTGGGTACAGTCTAATAACTAGTCCACTGGTTGAGCATGTTGGCATATTACAGTATTACTGAGGATTCTAGACTTCTTCTTTGTGTAAGACCTCCCATAGCACCCTGTTATCTCTGCCAGAGTTTGCTCACAGGCCTGCAGTACAGTACATCCATTTCACTGGACAGTGCATGTCCGTGAAGGCATGGCAGGAACATTTTTGAACTTCACACCTCTCCTGAGAAACAGCTCTATGCTTAAACCTTCTATCACATTCCTTGACATCTTCTTCCCACTCTCTATTTGTCCTTGGGCCTTCATGCCACCAACCAAACATAGAGATGGGCTCCCACTGTAGTAATTAGACCTTATCAGGACCCAACTGCACATCCATAATCGGGGGATCTGTAAATACCTTACAGATAAAATGACTTCTCCACAGCAGTTACCCAACACTGACTTGAAGGGTTAGCTCACTCAAATCTGATGGACTGGGGGGGGCATCATGCGAGGGTGTCTTTTTAATTATTCTTACCATTTTTCTTGACTATTACTACTTCTGCTGTACCCTCCATAAAGTAAAAAGAATTATCAGACAAAATGGAGAAACCCTACTATTGAGCATAACAACAAAAATCTCACCTGCCTAGCTCCCAAGATGTATTAAAAGTTCAGTGATTTTCATTTACCAGGATCTATCTAGAGCTGGAATATTAGTAAATCCGTTATCTATTTACCCAACTGTTGAGCTATTTTAACAGCATAAAAATACAAATATATCACATTTGTGGTGGGTTATCAAACCTTACATATAACTTTTTTCATTTAAGCTGCAAATTGTAATTCTCTCCTTTGTGTTTTCCTCTTTAGAGAGTTGTATTGCTGCTGTAGTGTTGAGTCTCTCCAGACAAATTACATTAAGTGAACAATAATCCAGCTGAAATAAGTTTGCTAGGCATTTTTAATAAAGTAGTGGAGATACCGTGTTTTTCCCCATCTGGTAATTAAATTGTAATTAAGTTTAGTACCAGGGTTACGTGGCTCGTATTAAGTCAGCTTTAAAGATTTCAAATTGTGCATTGGTTGTCCATGGTTTTATTTTTATTAGAAGCAGGTGAATACTGGCGGTAAAATAGTCTGCATTGTAAAGGAGAATATTTTTAAAACTGAAGCATAACTATATGTAGAAAAGAAAAATGATTTTATCTACAGTCCTGTAATTATGTGTCCAGTTAATTGTCCTTCAGAAGATTAGGAAGTTTACAAAGGAGTGACATTAATAACTTAACAAGGAGTTTCAAGAACCCGTCCAAGCAGCAGAAGATAGTTTTCAGCCCTGGTTCCTACATGTACAGTGGAGCCTGGTGGACTGGAGGATTAAAGGGTCAGGCAAATTACCTCTTGGAGCCCAGCTTAAGCCAAATCTTTGTTTTTATTCTGGGGGAAGGATTGGATCTCTCTGTTTTTATTGTAGTCTATGTTCCCAGGTGAGATATTTCCTCTAACTTCCTATCTTAGCAATAGAGATTCAAGGGTATGAGTAAGATAGAAATGGGGGATATCGACTGGCAAAACGTTTTATTAGTAGAGTGAACAAACATTAGAATTTTACTTAAGTTTGTATGACTGTCTGGGTCTTCCTGTCTTAGGGATCCCAGTCCCTCTTGTCTCTTGTCCTGGTGTCACATGGGTGCCACTGAGACACACGAAGAGAGTTACTAAAACTGGAGCATTCAGAATCTAATGCAGCAGTTCATGGTAGACAGTCAGCTTCTAACTTCAGCTAGTTCAATTGAGCTTTGACAATAAAACCTGAAAGCTGATTAGTTTCTATGCAGAGCTGCACCAGTTTTAGTAAATCCCCCCCAATGTGTGTGAAATTCAACTTCATTTAATCAGGGACATTTACAGATATGACAAAGGTTCTAACCCTTCCTTACTCTTTTCAAAGCCACAACCAGTTCTGGCTGCCTTGTGCTTTATCTTGACTATGAAATAATTCTGTTTCTGTCAGACAGAGACACTAACCTTAATATAGTGATTGATATGCTGCATTGGGAGTATTTTTGTAGCGCATTAAATGGCTACCTGCAAGTGTAGTATATAGGCAGATGGTACATTTCAAGGTAGGTTTAGCCCTGGACTATTAACCTGCCAGTTCTGGCATTTGCTTGAGGGGCTTCCATATGCAAGCATTTGTGGATTGGTTAAATTGTCTGTAAGTCACCCAATCTTTATTAGCCTTGAAAAAGTGTAGTGTTTAATGAGGCCTACAAACCCTACACAACCTCTAAATTGTTAGAGGCAGAAAATTATAGACAAATGCTGCTCTTTATTCCCAGTCTAGCCCTGTTGACAACCACAAATTTCCTTCTTAGAACCTTCTATTCTTCAGCCATTATTTAGTCTGCAAATAGCCAAATTGTTTCCTCTGAAGAAAGCCTTCTAAAGTCACTGAAGAGAGTAAGTTTTCTTTCAACATATTCAAACAAGGTTCAGTCACACAATTTACAACTGTCATAAGTCCCGACAACAATTTTCAGTGTCATTTCACAGCTCCTAAGGCATTTTCACCAAACGACGGTCACAAAAGTGGCATTAAAGCTGTAACCCATATTTTGCTCTGCCAATTATTAAAAAAGCACACTTCCATCAGGACCCAATTTTACCCTCATGAATCACTTGAACTGCCTCTGACTCCTTTGTTCCTTGTCCGCTCACAAGGATTTGAGTTATTTGACACAATAAGTCAAAGTATTAGCTTTTAAAGAAAAGGCACTCTTAATACATAACCCAAAGCTATAATCCGGCAAAGACGCTTGCAATGCCGTTGTGCCACCACAATACCCGCCTGTTGTAAGTATCACTGAGGCTGTTCATTCTTCTCCAGTAGGCTTGGAATGTTTTTTTTTTCTGTGTGTGTGTGTATGTCTCCTTTTCACACACTGTGGCACGACAGTGTCCAAACCTGGAGCACTGAGTTTCTTTTGTTTCTCTCCTTCACTGGAGTCCATTCTTGCCAATATTTTACGACTAAAACAGATTTCTTTATTCAAACGACAACTTGATAGGATGGAAGTTCAAAGGATCCATCTGAATTAAATATTTCTTCTTTTTGGCCCTGATTTATGCACAGGGAGTACAAAAGCATTAAAGAGTCAAAGAATTCCAAGCGCAAGGCAGGCCGTCCCCGCAAGCATTGTCTTTTTTAATCTTCCAGAAACACATTCATTTTTTAATCTACTAGAGTCTGTGATGTGTATTGCTTTCTTTTTTGTTGTTGCGTTGTTGAAGAAGACACCATTGCTGTTTTAATATACATCACATCAGACAGGAGTGCACAAAGCCAGACCAAAAATCAAGTATTATTGGTTCACAAAAATAATACTTTTGTGTACAATAGCTGTTATAAACCTAAAAATCCATATAATCTTGTATGCACAAATATATTTAATGTTAAGAAAAATTCCAGGAAAACATCTGAAATACTTCTTTTGTTCTGTCAATCCAGTTCTGAGATTTGTGTAGTCTTGCCACATAGCAGTGCTAGCATGGTCACCTACCTTTTATCTACTGAAGTTAAGCAATACAACTTGGTCATTTCCTCACCCCCAGGCTAGGATTGGACTGTAAAGGAGAAGCAGCAGACTGATATGTTTATTCCTTTGCTTTCTCCGCTCTCCTCCTCTTAGCATGTTCCTGTTCAGCACATGTGTACTGCAGCATACCTGATTGGCTCATAGCACTGACCGTCTCTCTCCCAGGCTGAAATCTACTGTAAAAAGGAGGCTAATATTAAATTTGGGTACTTACATTAGTTGCATTTAAAATACATTTATGTATTCCAGCAATATATACACAGTTGAAACACATGATGTATGCTGGAAGTATTTTAACCCCCCTGACGGTATTTCCGAGTGTAGCTCGGGGTAAAGTTTCAGTACCACACGCGGTAACCCCGAGGTACACTTGCTCTTACCATGCAGCGCTGCTCCGGGATCCCTCGATCACTTACCTTGTCCTTCGCTCCGGCGATGTCCCTCCTGCAGTGTCCCCGGCAATGTAATCCGGCGGATGCCGGCATCTGTCATCTGGGTTCCGTCCCCTGCGAGCGTCGGGACGTACGGGGGGACGGAACGGTGGGAAATTTGAAAATGACAAAAAGTGACTTTCACTAAAATCACATAGTAAAACATTACTGTATCAAACCATTTCACATACATTTTGTCCCGAGTGCTTTGTCCTGTGCCCTGCCTGCATTTTTACTGTTCTTTCTGCCTGGAAACTGAGAAACGTCCATGGCATCCAAAAAGCATCCCTTTAGGTCAAAAGCGATTTTAGATCAGCTAGAGAACAGCGATAGTAAATTAGAACTACTTGCAGAATTGAGTGATAATGATTTGTGGGGAAATTCGTCATCAGACACTGAAAACGATTTTGCGATTTTGCTCAGTGATGTGCGAACTTGGCGCTGTATTTCAAATTTCAGTGTTTTTGGTTTGATTATATTATTGAATTAAATTTATTATTATTATTTTTAATGATTATTTATTAAATTATAATTTATGATTTCGTGTTTCAAGTTTTATCCTACGCGGGATGTTTACTAGACTCTTGTTCGGACAGATTTCAGCGCGTTATTCCTAAAAATTACAGGCCTACAAAAAAAAAAATACATATTTCCATGCAAAAAAAGTACCGCTTTGAGCACAGAAATATGGACATAATTAGACCGCTAGGAAGGTTAAAGTAATGCATGTACTCCAGTGATCCTTGACCCATGATGTGCCATGCTGGGCTGTATGGTTCTATCCCATTAGGACTTTGGACTGACTGCTGTCACCTTGCATAAAAACAATTTTTCAGATTACTGTGACTACCCTTTGCTCCCTCACCCTCTTTAAAAAAAAACACTTAAAGTATAATGAATTTTATTGGAGTAGGGAAGAGTTAGAACCACTGTTAGGTTTATAATGTTGTCTGTGCCCCTAGCATGGCAAAATTGTATCCAGGATAGGAAGTGAGAGAACATCTCCACCAGTTAATATAGACAGCACTAACATGCTGACATGGGTTCTAGTCTTCCAGTAATAAATAAAAGTGATATAACTGCTGTCTGTGCCCTTGTTGGAGATTCCCCACAACTTCTCCTCAAGATCCTGAGGATCTTGGGCATTCGTGAAAGGGCTCATCCCCCCCCCCCATCTCAGCAGTCAGCAGTAGAGAGGAGGACAAAACTCCTCCTACAGGTCCTGCACCTCTCTGTACAGCCTTGCAGCTGCAGCACCCCTTTGTCCTCAGTAGCTCTCTCGAGCCCTCCTCTGATCCTCCTCCAGACCCTGCACTTTCTGCTTCCCAGCTCCACCCCCAGCTTCTTCCCAGCAGCAGCACATGGTAAGGCAGATGCACTGTGATGTAATGGAGAGTAGGGGACTCTTGACTTCTGATGGTGGGGGGCTCTTGACATCTGATGTTGGGGGGGGTGCTTTGGACATCTATTCTTACAATTACAATTGACCCTTTGAGGGCAACCATAATGCTGATGAAATTGACACCCCTGTCCTACACCACAGGGAGCTCATACCAAGAAGTTGACTGCTTTCCCAGGAAAGGTTGTTTTTGTGAAATCTGAATGGGGTTATGTTACATGGTTTATAGAATTACAAACAGTTGTTGATGGATTTCTTCTTTTTTGGTCCATTCTTTTTTGTACGTTACTTTTATGTTATTGTTCTAAGACTTGTATGACAGTAGCTGTGGGCAGGAATGTAGCTCTTCATAGCCTCTCTACACGTTTTAGAAGTTATGCTGCTTTTTTGGCTCCTAGATAGCGTTTGAAATGAAAATCTTAGTGGCAATTTCTGGGAAAATCAATAGGAAAATGGTTAATTATGAGCTGCCTCAATGGCTGGAAGGATTCATTCATAAGATGTAACGTTTTATGGCACGATTAAAATTGAAAGCAGCGTGTTGCCTCACTGTTACAAGCCATTACATCTTAATGTTTAAATGAGCTCATTTCTATTCTCCTTTTGTGAAGAGCTGCGTTTCAGCGGTTGGTTTGTGTGTCTGTTTTTCTCTTGAACATAATGGAAGAATTTCTTCAGATGTGGATTTTGTAACCCTGAGTACAAATATAGAAGTGTCCTGCAGATGATACATGGGAATGTTTTATCATCTTAGACAAAAGCATGGGAATAGCAGACCTGATGGTGGATTAGAAGTGTTCATGATTAAAGTGACAGTAAACATAAATCATTCGTTGATACACTTAAAAAGCTTTTAAATAATGTGTGAATGAGGCATTATTGGAAGGTAAAATTTGTCAAGTAACCTTTTTTTTAAATATCACAAGCTTGACATGTATTCAGTTGGGCAGGTTACAACTTTCCCTTCTCTGGTATAGACAGCCTGGTCTACAACACATCTGTCCACCCATGTCAGCATAAAAGTGATTTTAAAGTCTGGATTAAAAAGAAAAAGTTTCTACTCAAGTATGTATTCATAACAAACCCTTCTATTGCTCTCAACTTCCTTCAAATTTCCAAATCCTTTTTTTTTTTTTTCTTTTTTTACTGCTGTGATACAACTCCCTGTGGTCCCACCGTATGTAGGAACATAGCCACTCTGTCTTGCTTGCTTCCAAGATGAATTAGGGACTACGGGATTTGTAGTGCACATAGAGCAATGCATATGACCGCAACCAACGTGCACTGCTTCTTCCAAATAAACAGAAGTGAGGGGGAAAAGAGGTTCGAAAGCTCACGGAGGATATCACAAGGAGACAGAAAACACTGTAAGAAACAATTTCATGAAAAGTAGATTGCAGGGACAATCAGTACTGGGTATGTACAGATTATTTTTGAAAAATAAGGAAAGTGTTAAGTATCACTTTAAGGGCCCATTTGGTACCTCGGCAATGTTCTTCCCAGTGCACACCAATGGCAGTGCGTTCATTGCAGCTGCTGGTGCACTCACATAGGTAGGTAACAGGTAGGCATGTCAAGTGATGGAGGTCCAGTGGGAGCAGCAGGTCTTTTGGCCAGGCTCTGAGTGTTTTCCCACCACTCTGGTGGTGTCCAGGGCTCGGGGAGTAGCAGAGGGGCACAGGGAGGCTTGACGAAGGAGTGAGCATGCTCCAAACGCACGCCATCTTGGAAATCTGGCTATGCGATGACATCATCCCTGTGAGCCTCCCTGCACCCCTCTGCTACTCCCCGAGCCCTGGACACCACCAGAGCGGCGGGAAAACACCCAGCGCACGGCCAAAGAACCTGCTGCTCCCACTGGACCTCCATCACTTGACATGCCTACCTGTTACCTACCTATGGGAGTGCAATTTTACCATTAAATCTGCCTGATTTTAACCGTCTACACTTAAAGTGGTGCTGCTGTCTCTCTTCTCTATATGCAGTAAAGCATGCTTGTTATACTCATTGTGGAACCTAAAGGGTTTTTTCTTCCGCATTGTGTAAAAAGGCTGTTTGATCCTGTATTCTCTGATCCTCCCTGTCTTCTACTGTCCCCAATCCATCTGCTGATAGTACGGAGCTCTAGGAGTCGCTGTGCACATGCTCAGTTTAGTGTGTATTGCTAGAAAGTTTTGGGGTTTTTTTTGGGAGGGTGCATGTGATCAGCACTGTCAAGACAGAGGGTCTGGGGTCCTGCAGTCTTGTGGGGAAGAATGAAACCTCCTCCTACAAGCTTTAACCATTGCTCGGCCTCCAGACACTGATAGAAGTCACAAGACTGCTATATACTGCTGATGAGAAAAGGTATTGCATTCCCATGTTCTGTGTACTGTGGGAGACCAGATATAGTGAGTGCAGCATCCTGGGTTTAGTAACACTTTAACACAGCAGTTTTGCTTTTCTTTGTCTCCAGTGTTAGATAGTGTTATCCTTCCAGCAGATCTGTTATTCTTTCCTTTGCTTTTAACAGGCCAAGCTGTCCAGCAAAAGTGACAGCTACAGTTGGAACAAATCATAAAGCACTGACAAGGGGCATATATGTCATTTTTTATTTTGCCTATAGTTCCACTTCAAGTGCTGAACACCCAGAAAGTGGAGGGGAAAAAGCAACAACTGTAAGAGCTCGAGCTGTTTAGCCCCCTTGAACGCCTTCTGTTTAGCAGGAGAAAAGCTGCTTAAAAATGTGCGTAATATCTGCATATTGCACATGCGTTTAGGCATGTCAAGCATTTGAGCATTACTGTAATGGATTCCATTGATCAGAATATTCATTTATTCTGGCCATTGGAATGCATTAACCCTCAAACACACCTAGCATTTAGGCATGTTGCATGTTTTTTCTGCTCTTCAATTCGTCTCCAAATAACACTTTTGATGTTTTTCTTTTTCAGCCCTGGTTTGAACTGATGCGGTGTGGAATTCGTAGCGTTTTCTGTGCGAATTCCGCACCACATCAGAATCACACCCCGTTCATGCGAACCGCTGCAGGTGTGTATGTTAACAACACCCCGAAAGCAGTCCGCAAAAGGCGGTGCGATGTGCAGAATCGGATCGCATAGGTGTGAATACCCATGCGATATGATTCTAGTGCGGACCCAAAAAAGGGTCCTGCACCTTTTTCGTGCGGGTGCAGTGCGATTAGAGCCATACAAAATGTATAGCTCCAATCGCACCTCACACAAAGTTCATGTGATTTGCAAAGGAATGTGGTGCGGTTCCTGTGCAAATCACATGCGATATACCGCACCACATATATGTGAACCCAGTCTTAGTCTTTAAACGTGCCTCTACTAATATACCTGTAAACACCTAATTGTTCATGGACACACGGGGGGGGGGGGGGGGATTTACTAAACCGTATGCACTCAGAAACTGGGTCAGCTGTACATAGTAACCAATCAGCTTCCAGGTTCTATTGTCAAAGCTTAATTAACCAAGTTGAAGTTGGAAGCTGATTGGTTACTATGCACAGCTACACCAGATTCTGAGTGCACCAGTTTTAGTAAATTTCCCCCATAGGCTAACATAGAGGTGCGTTTACAGGCTGAAAAAGAAAAACAAGTATCTGTAAAACGTCTGTAAAAAACAGACCCCTGTATCACTCTTAGGCTCCATGTATACTGCAGCTGATAAACTCACGTTTAGGAGCTTTTCTGCATTTTTTTCAGCAGCCCCTAAACTCTCCCAAATGTTTTACTATGTGTCCATGTACACTATGTCGTTTACAGGCATTTGAGTTTACAGTCGGTTTTTTTAATGCACCAAACTTGTGCTCAGGAGTAGATTTTATCAGCGATTCAAATGCTTGTAAATGCGTGTAAACGTGGCTAACCATGTTTATAAGCGTTTGCGTTTGAAATTTTTTTTTAACTCTTCCATTTCCAGATGCTGTCCAGAGCCTTTTTTCATCATGAAGAATGCATGCAAAGCATTTTCCCGGTACTCAAATAGACCCGGTACACCATACTTTGAGGTTTTGCATGAAAGAAAATGTTAGACACTGCTGCAATAATTTCTGCACAGAAATGAGCTGGAACACATCCAAACACCACAAAAAAATCAAACAAAAAGACAGCTAATCTCAACAAATACTGCTCTCTCTGCTTCTGCTCTCTCTATTTCTTTCAAATTGTCTGAAATAGTAAATTTTTTTACTGTTTTTCAGTGCATTCTGGGCATTTTGGAAGGTCTCCTGAGGTTATCTTTAAAAAACATTTCTAAACGCAAACGCTCATAAATGCGCATAAACGCGGCATGCAAACGTGCCTAAACAGACGTTATTTAACCAACGTTTTCCAGCAGTCAGTTTCCATCATTCAGGAGTGTCCCGTGTACATGGAGCCTAACTAAAGCTGGGATTCTTTCCTACTAGCTGTATAGTCATCAAATATAGAAATCAGATACTAACGCTTGTATTTGGGGAGACCTTTCACAATGGAGTTAATGTAAAAACAGGAATACTTCATCTACAATGATTATGACTGAGCAAGCTTTACTTATGATAGATTAGACTTTTACTTGCCCCTTTATTTAGCTTCACTTACTTAGTTGCAGCCTTACACTTGGCTCTGAGAGCCAGGGGTCAAAGGTCACCTGAGGTCTGACGCTTGCATTGACCTCACGCTAATAATGGCATGTTGTCAGCATGGAGTATGGCAGTTGACATGGCAACCACCTCCATAAATCATCCACTTGGCCTGCCTTACCTAGGAGATCTGTTGCAGTGTTCTGCCTGACTTGGTCCATGGGTGAAGGCTCACACAATATCACATGTATTCCATTTATTCCATAGAAAATATTGGTGTCCACGTGCAACTACTGTGTACAAGAAGCAGTTTTAGAAGTTGTTGTTACCATCAGCGCCTAGCCTGCACTATTTGACCCATGGTTGTTGATTGCAAGTAAATCTTGGCCCTTGTATGTCTTCTTTATGCTTTCTTTATCATAAAAAAGACAAATTGTGTGTATTAATGAAAGATGCAGAGCTGTGTGTAGAATTGTGCCGATTCTGTTGGTGATTCCTTACCACCCAAGCGTTAACGGGGCCTTACTTCCTCCGGCTCGCCCATGTGAACAAACCCTTATAGTTTGGGGTGCCAGAATTACATATGATGATTTGCTAGTAAAACATATCCATGGTTCCATTATTTTTAGACAACCGGCATGATTGTGCTGTAGGTCTGGATATAACAATGTTCATGTATGTACTTCAACAAACAAATAGTTACAAAGATACAAAAACAATGTTACTAGATACATTTTAATGAGCTTGCTGTTACAAATATTACCTGTGGGAGTATTGATATTTTCTATACAGCACCTAATTCCCAAGTCTTAGATTAGTTGTATGTCTAGAACTGTTCTGATTGGCTGTGAGGAGGACTAACCGTCTCCAGCTTGAGATGTTCTTGTTAAAAATATGTCTAGAATATGCATTGTATAATGATGCAACTCCCATATGTGATGGTTGCATCAGTAAGGTCTCGTAAGGTGTTTGTTTTTGTTTTTGAGCAATCTATGTAGTTCTGGGATAGTTTCATTTCGGGAATACATGCTGCTCCACGATGATATATGCATTTTAATGCTGTTTTGACCCACAGTCATTTGTTATCTGACCTGGATAACAGCTTTGGGAGAAGACCACAGACCTTGGCTCCTTCTCAAGACTTTAATCCTTTTTCCTCTATGAGTAACCTTTCAAGAAAATGTATGTGTCTAGCTATGGCCTATATCATTTGTTTTATTAAGCATCCACTATTCGTTATAGACATGGAGACCTAGCTTCCAGAAAACATATTATTAGATATCTGTCAAGATTATTTACTATTCCTGTGAGGCTCGCAGTCACTAGCAGTACATGTCCGTGAATGTATTGATGTGGTCCTAAGTGCAGTAACGCATACCCACCAATGAGAAATCATCTCTCCAATGCTCTGATATCAGCAATGGCAATTTGATTATTTGCTATAGATTACTAAACGTGCACGGCATTGTTGCTCTGTCTTCTACGTTACTTGTGCCCAGCTCCAGACACAACAAAAAATCACACACACCCTATCCTTCTACACACTGCAAGGGTTAATTACTCATTCATGAATAAATAAGGTGTAATACCTTTTTCTTTGCTGCAGCAGGTTCCCTTCAGTGGTGCAAATGGTCCAACGAAGCCTCTTCTGCACAGTGCTTGTAGTTGCACTCCATCCTCCTCTCTTCGTACAATGCAGGGTTACTAGCCCTGCATTATACATGATGATGCCAAGGAACCACCCACAGATCAGAGCTTTGGGCAGAAGAGGACAGCACTATGCTGCTTCGGCATAATCCTTCATGTTTTTCTACCCTCTAGACCAGTGGTCTCCAAACTATGTCCCGAGGGTCGAATGTGGCCCTTTGCTAGCCTTTATCTGGCCCTTGGGGCACTATTCCTCTGACACCAACAGTGAGACATAATTCCTGCCCTGACACCAATGATGGAGTATTATTCATCACGCTAATATCAATGATGGAGCACTACTCCTCCTGTTTCTGACCACCAACCCCTAGACCTTGTTTATTTTCACCAATGCTGAGCCCAGGACATTTTCTAAACCCACTGGCCACAATCTGGCCCCCCAAAAGTCTGAAGGACAGTAAACTGGCCCTTTGTTTGAAAAGTTTGGAGACCCCTGCTCTAGACATAATAATCATCAGGGCCTGTGCTTTCACTAGGCAAACTAGGAGGCCGCCTAGGGCGCACTGCCACCTAGGAGCGCCTGGGCGCAGAACAGGCTTGCATTCTCTCTGTGTGGGACACCGCCACGTCATGAATGATTCTTCAGCTGAGGGGAGGGTGGCAGAGGGAAGGAAGAAAGGACAGGGGGAGATGCTGGGTGTCTCGGGCCAGTGTAGCAGCCAAGCTGCCGCTCCTTCCAGTGTTCCTCTCAGACTCAGTCCCTTGCTGCAAGTCAGCTGGCCACTGCTGATTACTGTGGATTTCCAGCCCTTCCCTCCCTGTCATCAGCGGAGGTGGAGCTGTGCCTGTGGAGAAAAGTAATGTCTCTGAGGTCTCGTGTCTGTGTGAGTGTGACCCAGCCAGCCAGACATCCATCACATATGCAGTGTGTCAGTGAGTGTGACATCATCACGATCCCACAGCTGTGTCAGTGTTGTTGGTGGTGTGTGTCAGATCTGTCACTGTGTGGAATCGCTCAGTTCAGCGGTCTGCTGTCACAACATATTATCTCCCCCCATTGCCTGAGGAATTCCAGCCTGGGATCTGTCAGAGTGTGAATCCATCATCCTCCACTCACTGCAACTGTCACCCTGCCACTGCCAGCCACAGATACAGTCCACCCGTGACACTGATTTTGTCTTTATTATTGGTGCTGGTGGCATCTTATCGCATTTATTTTTGAGAAATTAAAATTTAGCAGTTTCATGTTTTGTTGATTTAATATTTTCTAGCTGGTCTGCCTAGATCGCAAAATAGTCTAGCACTGACCCTAATGATCATTAAACACTGGCAGTGCAGGGGAGGAGACAATAAAGGCCATTGCAAGGGTAGATGTTGTCTAATTTCTGGAGTTGGACTTTAAAGCTGAACTCCAGGCAAAGAACTAAATGTAAAAATAAAAAACATATAAGGAGGCTGTTTCACCTGCCAAAGAATTTGTATGTCTCTCCTTCCAGTTATGTGATTTACACACCACTAAATTCTGTTTGGCAGGGCAGGATACTTGATTTCCCTCTGCTGCGGTTCAGTAACACAAGGTGAACTACACTTTAAATGAGCACCACAAACCAAAAACGCTATTTAATTTGTTTTTTAACATTCAGAGCAAACTCTATTATCCATCCATGTCTCAATGAGAAACCACTTAGAAAAACACCCCCTAGCATTTCATGAGTAAGGGCGGGCAGATGCAGCATTTACTTCCTTACATCCATCTACCCCGAGCTCAGGCATGCAGGCAGGATGGTGTGATTAGTCGAGAAACTCCTCCCCTCTGAAGACTCCTGGGATGTATGACATCATTTGCCTAGGTGTGGAAACCAGAAAGTAACTGAAAAAATGTAAAAGTCTAAAACAAGTAAATATGATCTGTATTCCTGTCTATTAACTAAATCTAGCAGTATAAGGATTAGTCAATGTTGATTGAGAGAAAGAAGTTTCACCTCAAGCCCTGGTTCACACTGATGTGGTGCAGAATGCGCAGAGTTTTCAGTGCGAATTCCGCATCGCATCAGAATTGCACCCCATTCATGCGAACTGCTGCGGGTGTGAATGTTAACAACACCCCGAAAGCGATCCACAAAACGCAGTGCGCTGTGCAGAATAGATGTGAATACCCATGCGATCCGATTCTAGTGTGGACCAAAAAAAGGGTCCTGCACGTTTTTGGCGCAGGTGTGGTGCAATTAGAGCCATACAAAATGTATGGTTCCAATTGCACCACACACAAATCACATGTGATTTGCACAAGAATGCGGTGCGTTTCCTGTGCGAATCACATGCGATATACCGCACCGCATATATGTGAACCCAGGCTAAAGGTTTCCTCCATACAACCGGTGACTGGGCAGCAAAAAGAGAAATGTCAGACCAGGGGCGGACTGACAACTCATGGGGCCCCCAGGAAATAGGGGATAAAGTCTATGAAAAAGGTACCAGGGGCATCTCATGGGGACCCCTACTGACCCTGGGCCCTCAGGCAGTGCCCGAGTTTCCAAATGGTCAGCCCATGTCAGACTGATGATCTCATCTCTCCGTCACTTTGCTCTCTCCTCCTATGAGCATGCTCCTTGCAGTGCCGCATAACTGATTGTCTCCTGTGCTGCAGACCCCTTTTCCCAAATCTGAGCTCTGCTATACAGGAACTGAAAGAGGCTGTTTTGACCACCAAAGTTGAAGGCACCAAACTGTATCTTGACTGATGACATTATGCAGGTGTTAAACAGTAACTGATTCCAAGCATGTTTGTCTGAAAGAGAGAATGCACCTTAAATTCTGTGTGCTTCTATAATAGTCAACAGTTTTGGAGAAGCAATGGTCATGTGACCTGTCATCAACTCCCATCTCTAGATTTAATGGATGTCAAAGGTGACTGTAAAGACGTCAGCTTCATACTTCAAGTTTGTTTTTGCAAAACCACAGTTCTTATCAGGCATTGAAAGACTTCTCTTATGGCGGATAGTATTGCTAGTTAGTTTATAGTATCGTGGGCAACCAGAAACCATAAAGCCCTCCATTACACTACAGCAAAGAACAGCCGAGCCTTCCTAAAACTAAATTGCTGTACATATCATCACTTTATTACAAATCCCCCCCCAAAAAAACTATTTTTTAAGGACAGCATCTGGATGGATGTTTATCATTCCTTTTTTACCTTGTAGCCAACTGTGCCTCCAGGACTATTGTTGTATAGCACAGATAAAGCCTAATGTTATATAGCCATTTAGTTTAAATTGCATATTGCTGTTACCACGCTTATAGGTCATCATCAGTGCAATTTATATTTGTAATCTCAGAGCTTTAGGATATAGATCAGTATCAGTATCAGTCTTTATTGTAGCCATATAATTGTAATTTTCACATTTCACTGGACTCAAATGAAAATAACAAATTTTTTTCATGAACTGAGCCCCATAGCTTCCATAGAATAGCAGTAGCAAAGAGGGGACCTATTAGGAAGCATTTTTGATGTAGTTGGAATACATTATGTTATAAATGAAGGCTGTACCTGTGCAGAGTTGATTACTTGCTGGGGGCAAAAAAAAATGGTGACTCTGTCCATTGTCATTAAAGTTGAACTCAAAATTCCCTTGCAATGGGGTCCCCTTCACACTGCAATGGTTGAATGCTTGTTATTTCTCGGGGTTAGAGAAGAAGGCTCTATTACTTACTCTATTACCCATTCCAGAAGGCTCCAGCACTGTCATCTTTTCCAAGGAGCTTCAACCTGTGTATGCCCCCTCCTAAACTTTATTACATACAACGCAGGGCTATGAACCCTGCATTGTGTGGGGGGTGGGGCAAGGTGCAGAGACAGCCTGCTGGAGCATGGAATAGAGTAAATATATCTCCATACTTTATGAGCATTTAACCTTTGCAGTGTTTTGGGGGGTTCTTTTTGCTGTACTTCACTTTAAATCTGTGAAAGTATTTCTATTTTTAATTATTGGAGACCAGTAACAGAGCAAGTTGTTCTGCCTCCCAAAGTCAACGATGGCCATTAATGTGGTGTGACCATTGTGTGTGTAATACAAGCACCAGACATGAACACATGAGAGGTCCTATAAATAGAGCTCAGTGTGATCTCTGAAGGGCTTCACCTTGCTGCATACAAATAGAAGCCCCCTTCTGTCTACTCGTCTTCCTGGCGTAGAAAGTTGCCAGAACACTTCATTAAACTAAACCAAAGTTTCCTAACTTTAACATTTTTTAGCACAAGATGAACTGAAGTTGGTTACAAGTTGCTGTTCTGTTTTTCATTAATAACATATTTCCTTTGTCAACTGAGTCATTCGGGAAGCAGCTAAAATTAGCATCCTTTTGGACATTTTTTCAAACGTCTACTCCTTTACTTATTGTTGCTGGTATTTATTTAAAGACTAAAGCCAGGCAACAAATAAAACCATTCTTTGTCCTTCTAGGTCTACAGTCTCTTGTCGCATGATTGTGTGTTATGTTTTTCCCTGTCCGGAAAATATTACCAGAGAACCCATATCTTGAGATTTTGCTGGTCCACATGAAAGTGGTTGTGAAGGCAGAAGATCTTTTACCTTACTGCCAGGGGCGGACTGACAACTCATGGGGCCCTGGGCAATAGGGGATCATGGGGCCCCTGTGTCCTCACCCACACTCAAACCACACCCAAAAAAGCCCATGAAAAGTACTAGGGGCATCTCATGGGGCCCCCTACTGACCCCGGGCCCTCGGGCAGTGCCTGAGTACCCAAATAGTCAGTCCGCCCCTGCTTACTGCATTGTATGCAGTAAGGTTAAAAAACCTTCTGCGTTTAGCTCCCCCCGCAGCCCCCTTAAATATACACCTTAGCCTGATCTCGATCCAATGATATGCACGAGAGTCAAGGTTCTCTCAGCTCTCTCACTCCTAATTGGCTTAGATACAGCAGCAAGAGCGATTGGCTCCTGCTGCTTTCAATCAGAGCCAGTGAGAAGGGAGCAGACGTTGGGGCCAAGCCCTGCTATGTGTGTTATGGACACACAATGCTGGCTCAGGAGCGAGCATGCATGAGTACCCCCACAGCAGGCAGCTTGCTATGGGGGTACTTGGTGGGGGGAGGAGCCAGGAGCGCCGACAGGGGGCCCAAGAAGAGGAGGATCGGGGCTGCTCTGTGCAAAACTATTGCACAGAACAGGTAAATATATCATGTTTGTTATTTTAAAACAAAAAAAAACTTTACTATTACTTTAAAGGAAATCTGTTGTGAAAACAATATGTAGGCTGCCATCGCTGACCTCCACCTGAAAATGCTATTTGCTAGATTTCAATGCTTTCAGGGTCACTGTCCCGACCCAAAAGTGCAGTAACCCAGAATGACATGAAAAGTCTCAATCTGAATTTATGCCAAGCAGACAGACATTTGTTCAGACTGTCGGTATGTATGTCTGTCTGCTTGGCATAAATTCAGATTGAGACTTTTCATGTCATTCTGGGTTATGACAACATATTGCAATTTTTAGGAGGTATTCAAGACAAAACATAAATCTTTTTAAAGAATATGTAAACCCAAAATTTCATATTCCTGATATGTGCCTGCTGTACCATGTACAGTAAGGGCTGATATATACTAGATGTGGGTCTGGACAGGACCTCCTTCTGCTGTCACAGAGACCTGGGCCCTCCTATCTTATATGGCAGGTTGCAAGCTACCTATACACAGTGTTTGTACATGGGCAGTAGTTAAATGCTGGGCACAAACAATGTTCTTGCACAAGGACCCTTTGCCTGGCCCCTTTTCTGCCTCTCTTTTTGGAAAGTATTGAGGCTGCTGAATCTTGTTCAAGTAAGCTTTGCCAAAAATCCTGGAAGCTGATTGTTTTCTATGCAGAGCTTTACCAGATTTTGCACTCTCCAGCTATAGTAAATCAACCCCATCGCATGTTGTGATATGGTGCAGTCATTGCAGCACGCATGCATTGTGAAGGTGTGCTGGGCTGCCATTCACGTCTGTTTTTATATTGATGTATCTGTCCCCTCAGTGAATGTCTTGATGACCCCTTGTCACAAACTCACTATCACTATATCTAATAACAATGTTGGCTAAGAAACATAAACTTTAACAGAAGTCTGTGTCTGTATTGAGGAACCTTAGCAAGTGCACTGCATACAGTGAAATATTGTGCTCAATATAATGCTCCATATTACAATGATTAAAATATTGACGCAGTTAGTAAATTAAATTGGCAACAAATCTTTTCTGTCGAGGAGAGGTGGTTTAGGAATTTAGGAAAAAAGAAGGATCAGCAATAGAACATTCCTTGCACTTATTATAAGTCTGCTCATCTGGTTTGAGATAAATGATTTTTTTTGGATTTTTGTTTAGTCCCAGATGTGTTGCACTGTGGTTTTCTGCTCAGTGCAGTTAATGAAGCTTTTTGAAGTCGATGGCCAGGTCAGCAGGTGAAGTATGGACACTTCAACGTCTAAAAGCATTGCTTAGTGATCAGCCTAGCACACCGTGATTACAGCTACTCTTAATAGATTAGCTTGAAGAAGTAAATCAATTAAAATGAACTCTATTTGTAAGCAAGAGCTATGTATACTTCAACAAAAAGTATGGGTTGCCAGTTCAGAAGGACATCTGCTAATTACGTCAAGTGGAAATCAAGCCAGCTCTTTTTTTTTTTTCATTTTGATAGAGTAAGGAAGGATTAGAACCCTGGTGCCCAACTTGCTGCCCTTTGGTACTTATGATTCGACCCAAGGACCCCAGCAGACAGTAGTGGGAGCATTATTTTTTAAAGGGACTGTAATTGCAGTGATCTTTAGCAGTCACACGTTCCTTATCTCCAACAGTCTCCTGTAGCATATGACCAGCTCTTATCTACACCTGTAGCATGTCACTTGTCTCTGACCATCTCCAGCAGTGTCTTAGCAGTTTGTGACAATCCTCTGTGGTATTAAATATAACATTATGTCTGTCCCTGATTTCAGAGGATGCAATTGATGCCCCTGTATGTTGTAAGTTGACCACTATTGGGTTAGTACTTTGGCTGAATTTATGTTACTTCTGCCTCCACTGGGGAGTGTTTCCCCTCATTTCCTGGCATAGAGACTGTATCCACCTGGAACAGGAAGGCAAAGAAGTGCTTTCTGAGGGTGCAGACAGGTATATAAATAATTCTTGTCATAGAGTTTTTAGAATCTCTGTCAACATTTTATTCCACTCTGTGACCCCCGTTGGGGAGATTTCTCTTTACATTCTGTAACTTCACTGTGTCTGGATCACAAGACTGGCTCAAAAGATATACAAATCCTTTGCAAGGAAAAACAGTTCACCTGTATGTATCCATCTGTGCATTCACCTCTTGCTCAGAGATCAGTTCTCACATTTTCACATTCACTCATAGCAGAATACTATGATAGAGTCCTAGGTAGTTCCTAGTCCTGTTAAGTGATGACAGTCTTTATCAAGCCCAAGCCCTAACATACAGTAGGTTTCATTGTGATTCTAACATCCACTGATCAAGCCCTGAAGAAGTGGAAGGCCTTTGTTGGCTGTGTTTGATGCTCTTAAGCAATAAATATTTCATTAAGACGTTTACATGATATGTACTTTTGTACTAGGCATGCCTTAGTGCCCACCCCAGAGGTACACTTTTAAAGCTCACATCATTAGCAAGCCACTGATTTTATTTGAGGTGTCTCTTCAAATATGATTTTTCCAAGCACTTGCAAGCTCATGCTCTCAGTCAAGTATTTGGCTTATATTTGTTCTTTTATTAGGCTGTAAAAAGACCTAAAAAGCACTGAGAATGAATGTTACATTCTTTTCACAAGCTTGAAATTTAATCAAGGGAACAAGCTTGAAATTAAGCCAAGGAGTTGTGTTCATTTTTTTACATATGCGGAACTGCTGCTGAGCCTTAGTTTACAAGACTTGTAGTATAAGCCTACCTGACTAAGGTTTTTGGACATCATGTGGTCATCTTCTTCCTTTTTTTGGACCTTCAGGTGACTAAGAATGTTAAAGCGGACTTTGTAGTTAAATGCAAAGTCTGTCTATATCATCAAACTCTCCACTCCTATGTGTAGCATCATACGTGTAGAAAAAGAATACTTGTGAAGAAAAGGTAAAAAATATACTTACCTAATACCCAGCTGCCTAAGCGACAGTTATGCCACCATCTTTCTAAAGAGAGCCTGGAAATTATTGATGATCCCAAACTTCATGAGATGTTCCTCTATAGTGCATGAACACTTGGTATACTCTGCATTTCCAGAATCTTGCCATAAGAATCATGTCACCATATAAAGTGAGAAAGCTTTGTGTAATAAGGTGAGTATATTTTCTACTCCACAGTTTTTGACAGGTATGATCCAAAATGTTGTCATGGGGGTTAAGGGGCCTGATGTGTTAAGTTGACCTTGCCATTTAGTGCGTGGTCTGCTTTAATTGAAGGCACCAGCTGTTCTCCACTTGATAAAAGCTGCATTTCCTCAAATCATTTTGCAGCTCAATACTTCAGAAAATGTTTTATAGTTCATTTCTTTGGAATAAAAAATTGCAATTATTCCTATAATCTTAATTAACAATGTACTATAATATTTTGTGAAATTAATCAAGTGTGGTCTCTTGAAGATTTATTCCACTCAGTTCAGCCCTCTTTATATTGTCCGTCCCAAAGCCATTTTGAAAGCATTGATCTAGCTACATATATAATAGCCTCGTTCGTTAAAAGCGGTTGTGTATTAGAAGTGCGGCTGTCTGTGTTTCCAACCACTTCCTGATATTTTAATGGATGCATTTTACTTTATGGTTCTAATTGAACACAATGGCTGGAATCTCGCTGAAATTATTGCCACTCTTTTTTTTTTCCCCAGCCAGCTGTAATGAATTGTTCAAGCTAGACAACTGGCCAGTAATTAAGGGTTACTCATCAAGCTCGCTCCACAGTCAGAATATTGGAGTCAGCTAAGGTGCTCCTAGCCTGAAAATAGCTAGACGAGATCAGAAAAATCATTCAAACGCGCGTGCAATTAATCATCTTAATCAAAGCCATTACAAGTTTTACAACTGCAAAAATACAGCCTGGATATAATCCAGCGTTAATATAAATCAGATGCTATCCACTGTATGAAATAGGGAGGGGGTTTATTTGGGGCCTAGGGAAAAGGAATTGTGAGTACAATTTCAGTGAATTACAATTAAATGTGGTGTAATTGCAGCATTCTGAAAGAACCCTAATGCAACAACATTCCTCATAAAAAATGTCATTAAAGGCAATGGGAATGGGAGGCTGTTTGCTACAAATATTTTACTCTCTGTGGGTTTTAATAACCTGGAATATACCATTCCTTAGGGTTTAGACTGAACATAAAGTCTTTAAAGTTAAACTCCAAGCAAGCAGCTAAATGGATTGTTGAAAAACATAAATGTGAATTGTCTTACCTGGCAACAGATTTGTCCTTTGGTCCAGGCACTCCTGCCAGATGACATAGCCAGGACGCTGATCTCACTTTTTCCACTGGCACTTGATCACCCCCAGCCTGATGCATCAAAAACCTGATGAAGTCACCACCCTGCTGTCACCTCCTGTCAGTCTGTGTTAGATTTACAGCACTTTTCAATGAAGTATTTGTTGTCACTGATAGCCTTCATCTGCTAGTATGAGTACTTGTAATGCAGGAAGCAAGTATGAAGCTAGATTTAGGTGCTTATAATATGATTTTTGCAGTTATGCATACATAGCTGAATGTACATGTGGTCAGCCTAATGTAAATAATCTTTCTGTATATTGTTGTAAAAATCTTTATACGTTCGCTTTAACAGTACAGCAAATGCAATGCTGCAGTTTAGCCATTTAACCTTAAAACTGAATTCTTAAAATGGAACGAAACTGTAGCACCACAAATTGAAAATGCTATTTAATTCACTTTTAATATTCAAAGCAAACTCACTCATCCATCCATATCTCCATGCTTTTGTTCAGGAATCACTATGAAAAACATCCAACATTTCTAGTGGCAGCCATCTTGTGTGAGGGCACATGATTTGTGCAGCATTTACTTCCTGGAAACCATCTGCTCTTAGCTCAGGCATGCAGACAGGAGGGTGTGCTTTACTGAGAAAGGCCCTCCTCCCCTCCTGAAGACTCCTGGGATGTATGACATCATTTTGTACTAGACCACAAACTAGGAAGCAATTGAAGAAATGTAAAAAAAAGATTAAATATGATATATACTCTCTAGTTCCCTGGTCTGCTCTCTAGTTCCCTGGTCTCCTCCTCCCATGCCCATCTCCAGGATTTCTCCAGGGCTTCCCCCATTCTCTGGAACTCACTACCCCAATCCATCAGGCTGTCACCTACCCTCCTCACCTTTAGGCGCACCCTGAAAACCCATCTCTTCAGAGAAGCCTACCCCACCCTCAGCTAATTGCTGATCTCCTCCGCTCTTCCCACCACTCCATCCCCCACAGTTATTTCCTCCTGTACCACTCTCCCCTCCCTCCTAGATTGTAAGCTCCAAGGAGCAGGGCCCTCGAACCCCTCGTGTATTGTATTGTATTGTTACTGTGCTGTCTCATGTACTGTCTCCCATTATAATGTACAGCGCTGAGCAAACTGTTGGCGCTATATAAATACTGTATAATAATAATATCTTCCTTTCCTGCTATTAATGCTAGCAGCATAAGGATTAAAAATAGTTCATGTGGATTGGGAGATTTTAGTTGTACTTCAACTTCTTCAGAAGCCCCTATGATAAAGAGCAATCTCTGTCAAATATTAAAATACTGAAAAAATATGTCATCCAAGTGTCCTAGTTTCAATTTAAATATTATCCCCCCTGATGTCTTTTAGTGCCTGAAAACTTTATTCATAATCGTTAGGAGGAGGGCTTCAGGTGCTACAATAATAATGCAGACCTCCCAGTTTCAAATGCTGAGATAAAACTGTTCCTAACGTATTATCTCTGTCATTAGAACTTGTGAAATATTCTGATTTTGGCTGGAGCTCTTCTATAACCATGGTCATGTGCTGCCATTTCCGCAAATTTGGTTCTTAGATCATCACTGTCAGATCACAGGATTTCATGAACAATTGTCAGTTATCCCAAATCATGCAAGTAAGAAAATATTCTTTATGGTTCTGTAATTTTTGCAATCTTTACCCTGAGACAATAATTGCTATACATGACACGTGTGCTGGGAAACTGAAGTGTGGAGCTGGAGAAGTGTAATTAAACTAAAGCTGTAAATGAATGAGAATTTTAATGAGTTGTAGATACATGTTTAATCCAGGGCAATGAACTAAGATTTATAGCTACAGAGCTTGAAAAAAGGACTTATCAGAACTGGAACCTTTTTGTGCGAAGCTGTTTATCATTGCTAAGCCTGATACTCGGGCTGTGTTAGGGTAGCCATCTGCAAGCCAATAAAGCCAAGCAGTGTGACCATTTTGAGCATCACTTGTAGGCATACAGTAACAAGGCAGACAGAGGCAATGTTTATTAGGAAATTTTCAGGTATAGTTGAAAATCTGAGAACAATAGCCAATCTCTCTTCTCAGAGAAGGTCATATATAGACTGCCCAAACCGCAAAACTGGATACCACCATCCCTTAATTTGTAGAAAACCAAAAATATATAATAATTTTAAGGTGCCCTTGCGTGTATACAATATACACCATAATTACAATTCCATAATTTTTTTTATTCCTCTAAACATTAAGGCTGCTCTGTCTCACCTAGGCACATATACTCTATAATGAATTAATCTGTTGTATGGTTTAAGGTCATTGCATATAAACGTAGATTTTTACCCTCTTAAGAACGGATCACAACCCAATGGGGATTAACTGACTTTGGCTAGCAGAGTGGTACAGTTGTTATTCTCTCTTTTATTTGGTTGGGATACCATCTAAAGTTGGGATACTATATGGTGTTTCACAGAGCCTGATGAAGTGGGAACTCTAAACTCACGAAACGCATCATAATGACCACTGGAACCCCCCTGATGTTACTACTATGCAGGAAGGACTTTCAGAAAAAAAACCTATTCAGAAATGATAAGGATATAAGCAATTTGTGAAGGGTGGAAAGGACAAAATTTTATTTTGAACCCTAGAAATATATGTGTATACATTGGCTATTTAATGGCCAGAATGTTATGCATTATAAAGATCTAAAGGTCAAAGTTTTAGATGAATAAAAATAAAACTGTTTATCGTGTACATTGTATATATTTGTGAGGGAACCTTTAAAGTCCTGTATATATTTGATTTTTTTTCCCATGTTGTAAAAGAAATAGAATAAAGATGTACTCATGCATGTATTGCATTTATCCATTGGTCGTATCTGGAAGAAGACTGTGGAAGATCCCTGCAGTTGCCTCATTATCTTTTTATTTTTTTTTTAGTAAAACATATGACTATTTGTAGCCATCCAAAATCCAGCCATAGACAGACAGCAGATATTGTGGCCTCCATTTATGTGACTTGATTGGGAAAACTGCATGTCAAAGATGGAACCTGTATTTTTTCAAATACTTCTGAGTTGGCTTTAGCAGTGTGAATGGGCTTTAATATAACATTGCGCCTAGTGTGTGGACCTTCAATGGCAATTTTTAGCACTATGTGACAGGTACACATTGAAAGGGTTTGGGAGAAAATTAAGTTTCAAGGTCGAGGTGTGTTTATTACAACTATAAAAATGCAAAAGAGTAGTCCGATGTGTTTCAGGGTTTGAAAAATAAACCCTTTATCTGGGCCTAAAAATATAGGCATAGATGAAAAATTCTTGACTCAAATTCAATGAAGCAAATTTAGTGATTACAATCTCTAGGCACATAAGAACATCAGGTTTCAGCAGTGGGTGCAGGTATACGTAGACAGTGTGCCTTCATGCTAACATGTTCGGTACCAAAATTTCTTCCACCAGACTCTTGTCTGTGGGAGCTCACACAGACCACCATTATGGGATTTGCGGGAATAGAAAGTTGCAGAATATGTATAATAGATGCCTACAAGCTGTATTGGTCCCAAAGGGGATGGAATACTTTGTACATTGTGATACATTATAATCAGCTAGCTAATCAGTGCCTGGCCCTTTTCTGTTGTATAAGCTCTGAGACTGCAGAGGCCTCATCTTCGCTTGCACTGTATTGGTCCCACAGAGGAAAGAATAATTACTGTCTTCTGATACATTTTAATGGTACAATATATCAGTGGTAACAGTGTGCTTTGTGTATGTACAGCTGCTTTATTTAATATGGCAGGTCAGTTATTTTTGTTTTGTTAACTAATATTGTTTTCCCACCAGTGAGATTTTAAGCACACGTTTCCATTTTACAAGTGTGGAGACTTTGAAATAATACAATTAATTAAAACAATGAGTTCATATCTGGCATGCCAATGACTGCACAGCTAGATGCCAAGATGATCCAATAAGAAGGCTTGATGTCATTAATAGTGTTTAAAATGACTCTTCACAAGGGAATTGTAGTTTCCGATATCATCCGCAGAGTTAAAAAATATTAAATGGAAAATAAAATCTGTAATTTCTGCATAATTATTTTCTGGTTGCTATGTGAACCTTGAAAATTTGCCAGGGGCACACAAAGTCACATTTTTCACAAACAGATTTTCTCAATGATTTAAGCAGCTTATGGAGCCTTGCCAGATATTTGAATTTCAATATTAGTTTGAGCTAACAGGCATCTCTTATGTTCTTCAGTTGTGCATGTGAGCTGAAATTTTCATTACATATCTGAGCAGCCCTTTCTCTTTCATGCAGTATAGTTTAATGTTGAATGTCTTTTGCCCATTACAGTGGACCTGTTGACAACACACACAAGTGAATTATACCTCTTTGAGTTATGTGGACTATGGTATAGTGATATCTAGTGTGGGGCTAAATGCGCCAGTTTTCTGGCACCTGTCAAATATGCCTGTTGGTGCGCATAACAGATGTAGAGTTCTTTCAATGTTTTTGTCATCTAGTCACATGTAAAAAAACAGCAAAAAAGTAAAAACAGCAGTGCTGGCAAGCGGCTTCCATGTGGTTTCTGGTAGTTCCTGTGTTAGTCTTTGTATCAATCACCGTGTCCCTCTGAAAGCTCTTTAAGTAGCACAGAGCCTCAATTTCTCTCCATTTTAGTACTTAGTCCCATCCCAGCCATTCATCTGTCAAAGCCCAGAGTTTATACTGCACTGTGAGGCTTTGACATGTGATGGCTGAATGGCAAAGGACATGGCTTTAATCAGAAGGAGAGAGGTTTAATCTCAACTTGAGGTGAACTCAAGGCACTTTGTGCAACCCAGGCCCAGGATAAAAGTGGCACTGTTGGGGCCAAGCTAAGTCTGCTTTAATGATTCCCATAGGAGCTCAATGCATGGAGCAATTTCACTGTGCCATTGATGCTTCCCAATCACAAATTCCTCAGCATGCAATACATACTTCTGATTGGCTCTTGGTGGTCAGGTAACTTTTTAGTTAATAGTGTCAATTCAATTGGAAATGTTGACATATTTCCACATGGAAAAATCAGTGCCATCACTACCACATGGTAGTGATGCCACTGATTATTCTTCATATCTTCAAATTGGACATACAGAACGACTGCCACTGATTGCAGGCATTTGAACATGTTAACTTTATTAAGAAATGTACCACTTGATGGGAAGTTGCATGTCTCTCCAAAGTTTATAAGCAGGAATAAACATTTAAGTTTTTTCTTTTTTATAATCAGTCTGTACAAGTCAGTGGTTCTAGGCCTATCCAGTCTTAATTGCTGAAAAGCTTTAAGAGACGTCACAGAGAGAGCACAAGAGTCTAAAGAGCTCTTCATTTTGGTTAGAGCACAGGATGGAATATGAGCTTAGAACACTTTATAATCACTTGAGAGGAAAAGGTTTAAGTGTCACGGTGCATCCTCTGTACAGTGCAAACTTTCTGCAGAACTAATCATTTTATCCTAATCATAATAATGATGGCTTACATCTAGGTTTCTAAAGTATGCAAAGCCTTGGCTCCAAATACAAAAGTATCCAATAATATGAATTAGCATATGAACACTTTACGAGGATCGGAGACAATGGTGATGCTAATTAAGATGAGGGTCCTTGTAATCTGCCAGAGAAGATGTTATTGCGTTTTATTAATGTGCAAATAAATAAAATGAATGAGGGCTAAATATAGAACTGCTGGGAGCAGGATGTGTTTACTCATGAAGTGAACATGAAGTGGAATCAATTTGTCTTCTTTTGCTAAGTAACATGCTCAGTAGGAAAGAAGTAAATCATCTGAAATCAACAATACATAGGCTTACATGAATGGCAAAAAGAAGCATGCAATGTACAACCAATCAGAAATTATCTTCCCTTGTTCTGACCAATGATAAGTGAGATTGCACTGACTGTATCTTGAAAATCATCATTATTTGTAACATTCAGTTTTGGTTTGTTCAAGTGCTTATTCATTTTTTTAAATCCCATCAAGAAAGCCTTGTTCATTTGACCATTAAAAGAAGGTGCCTAGTGTTCCTTCCACACAAGCACCAATTTCAGGACGTAAATGGTATATTTAGCCGAATGGCACAGTGCACACAGCATTCACTATGCGTAACACAACAGTGCCCCAGTTATTATCTACACTGTCCATGTCAGTCACCTCAGGCCAATTAATGGAGAACAGAAAGCCATATATTAGTTGTTCTTCTATCTGTTACTGATCACTCCTTCTGAAAATTCTGCATTATAATGATCCGCTGGCTTCAGTATTTTCTGTGTCACTGGTCTTAATTACGTATGCAGAAATTCCAAATTTGTTCCAACTTCAATAGCTGTATTAGTGACCCAGAAAGTATTAAAATCAGAGGATCGGAATGGCTTCAAGGCATATGGCATTTACAGACGGAAATCAGCGATGGCAGTTATTAATATTTTAGCACAGATTAACTTTAATAAAGTTCACGTAAGAGGAACCTTTTTAGTTTTATGTAGAAATGACAATGGTTAGAAATCCTGTGA
Organism: Staurois parvus; assembly: GCF_062004578.1. Classification (NCBI taxonomy): domain Eukaryota; kingdom Metazoa; phylum Chordata; class Amphibia; order Anura; family Ranidae; genus Staurois; species Staurois parvus. The sequence goes on along the minus strand of NW_028317857.1, from coordinate 3,611,458 downwards.
GATTCTTTTATCAGTGTACCATTAAGGAAATATCTCTTTACTTCCAGCCTAGAGACAAAACAGGAAGTAAAGGGAAATCTTTCCTAATTAAGAGGAAATCCCTTCTTAGAGCAGAAACATGTGCCACTATTGGAAGATTACTATTACCTACACTATTCAAAATGTTATGAATTTAGGTTTAATTCCTCCCCAAAAGGCCCCAACCTCCCCTTCTCTCTCTTTTGTAAACAAGGCCTTGAGGTTAAAAGACATCAGTCACTAGTGTTGATTTACCCCCTTCTTTAGTGCCTGGCTGGACTGATTATCTACAGCAGCTTTTCCCAAACTTTTCAACACAGAAGAACCCTTGAAATAAATTTCAGTCTCTGGGAATTTGTGCTATAAATTACTACACTCACCAGCCACTTTATTAGGTACACCTTGCTAGTGCCAAGAGAATATCCCCCACACCATTACACCACCACCACCAGCCTGAACCGTTGCTACAAGGCAGGATGGATCCATGCTTTCATGTTGTTTACACCAAATTCTGACCCTACCATCTGAATGTCGCATCAACCAGTCTCCTCCAACCTCTGACATCAACAAGGCATTTTCATCCACACAACTGCCACTCACTGAATGTTTTCTCCTTTTCAGACCATTCTCTGTAAACCCTGCCACGTTCACTTAAATCCTTTTTCTTCCCCATACTGATGCTTGGTTTGAACTTTAGCAAGTCATCTTCGCCATGTCCACATGCCTAAATGTATTGAGTTGCTGCCTATGTAATTTGCTTATTAGCAATTTGTGTTAACAAGCAATTGAACAGGTGTACCTAAAAAAGTGGTCGGTGAATGTATATCTACAGTACAGCTCATGATACATTAGTGCAACGGTCACTGGGAAGAATTCAGACATTGGGAAAAATTATCCCTTTACAGATAGCTTAAAAGATCAACGGTGTCAGTGGGAACCTGAGAAGCAGAAATTGGTCATTGGTCAAGGAACCCCTAGCAACCTCTGGAGGAAGCCTGGTTGAAAAAGCCTGGTATACAGGTTAACATAACCATAGGAATAGCCACTTAGTCCAGTAGTGAAAGCTTCAAAACCTCAGATCGGTTACAAAGTGCTCTAGTTTTTTTGAAGTATTGGCTATTCTGTAGGTAATCACAATTTGCCTTATAGTACATTAACTTCTCCTTATAACCATCTTTTTCTGTGTTCTTTAAATGCAGGTAGACCTTGGGCTTCTGCGTTTTGTTTCTGGCATTGGAACCCAGGGAGCCGTATCAAAGGAAACTAAGAAGAAGTATTTTTTGAAATCCTATAAAGTTGATATTAGCTCAAATGGAGAAGACTGGATTACACTAAAAGATGGAAGTAAACCTCTGGTAAGAACCAAAGTTCTGTTTTTTGCCTGTAATTTATAAGCCATAGCAACTATTAAGAATAAAAAATATATACCATGACCAGTATTAAATGCCTTGAAACACATTATTAAACATTGGTACCATTTCTGTTTAATATGTTCACAGTCACTTGCAGAAATTAAGCTTTCCCAAATAGACCTGTTCAATTTAAAAGGACTTAGGAGACTCTTTTATAGAATGCAAGTAAAAGGGGCTATAAAAGCACAAAGGCCCCTAAACAGATGAAAAAGGAACCATTCTAGTTACAAAAAACAGAAAAAAAAATCTGTCAAGAGCAAGCACAGTATGGGCATGTTTATAAAGCACAGTTGGAATACATAAAAAATGATTTGTGTTTAATTGTTATTTTAGGCCACTATTCGCTTCTGTTAATGACCAGAATAAAAATGGACTGTCCCTTAGGAGAGAGCCAATAGGATGTTTTATTATTTTGGACAGCATTACATTTTGAGAATGCATTACAAATAGATTTATGCACTGTAATAAAGTCAACCCAAGACCATTGTTTAAATTTTTGGTACATGTTGATGAGTTAAAATAGCCACCAGTACTTTTCAATGACTCCTGTGTTGAAAGCTCCTCAATATAGTCCCCAGGTCCCCAAACCCAGCTTTCCCACACACATCAAACTTGCCTTGCATTCGCAGAATTTCTACTGCAGCAGTCTGTATGTGATATATATGAAAAAAGGAATCATGGGGCCACTCCCTTTTAATAGCCATAGAGGGTTGGTAAGAACCAGGATTATGGCAGCTTTGCAGCTATGAAGCATATGAAGCTCGTTGGTGATTGAACCCAACAGAACTGACAAACTGGTTGAACTGACTCATAAAGGGAACCTTTCCATCTCCATGTAAACATGGTGGTACATTCATAATGTCTTCCATCAACTGTTTCAAACATTCTCCTTTCCACAAAGCTTGCAGCCCTAGCAGACTGAAGGACATAGTTTAGAATATGCAAATTTGGCATTTTTATAAAAAGTTGCTATGCTTTTTATCCATCTCTAACCACATCCTGCTGTCTGACATGTACAAAGAATAATGACACATGACTGGGATGGGAAGGGAAGAGGGGTTTTTGACATGTGGGCTGTGACAGACAGCCTGGCTTCACGTTTTCTATGTTATGCAAGACTAAAGATGGTAGTGCCAGGTGGGAAAAAGCTGGGTCTCAGGGGTCAGACTGGAGCAGCATTTTTGCTTACTAATTGTGCTCCAGGAATGTGTTTATAGGCCCAAATAATTCATAATAAGCATTGGTTTTAGTAAACCTTTGCAAAGTCAAGAGTTACTATAAAACCACCAGTAGTATGACCCATATGGACGCTATAGCAATTGTAGTTTAAAACACACACTGTAGTAATTCCAGAAGATGCCAACTACTGAGTCAATGTATAGCATATCTTTTGTGTTAAATGTATATTGCTCATTCTTTGTTGATGCAGAGTTTTCAAGGGAACACAAATCCAATTGATGTTGTATACAGAGCGTTTCCTAAGCCTGTGCTAACAAGGTTTATTAAACTCCGTCCCGTGACTTGGGAGACTGGAATCTCTTTAAGATTTGAAGTCTATGGCTGTAAAATAACAGGTAAGGATATCAATGGGAACCTATCAGTAACCTTGCAAGTCTGAAATATGTGTCTGAAATGTACTGACAGCAAGAACATACAGTAAGTTTATTGCCCAAGAAGCAGGAGTTATATGTAGGAAATCTAGTTATTTGGACCAGTTACTGATTATTCCACCCATGTTCCTGAGAGTAAATCCACTAAACCTGCACTGTAAGTGAAGTCTAAAGACAGGTTTGAGAACCTCTGACTTAAGGTGTGGCTGTATTAACATGGGATGGCCAGATAATTTCCCTCAAAATAACCATATACTTTTATATAAGGCCAGATTTCCTTTGAAATATCCCATCCATAGCTGCTTCCTTCTCGATGAGATGTACAACATCCTCACATTTTAACTTTTAAATACAATGAAGGGAAGCACCCCTGGTAGGTATATTGTTGCTTGTTTTCTGTGGGGAGAATGTGAAGAGGCTGGACACACGCATACAGTTTATTTCTAGAACAATCATTATACTAAATTAATATAAATTAATAAATAAAATTAAAACACTAGAAATCAGAGGTCCAAAGCCTTCTCCTCTCTACTAAAAACAGAACTCTATAACAAAAACACTTCACTCTATGAAAAAAAAAAAATATCAACTGATTCTTCAAAAAATGCCAAAACTCTTAACCAACACCAATCTGTAGCCACCACTAGATGTACACAACATTATTGGAATAAAACAAAGCACCTTGACTGGTTACAGTCACATAATACAAGTCTTTATTGTCTCTAAACAGCATAGGTTTCACTTAAGTCAAGGTCATCTAATGCAGAACATTTGCTTTACTTTGTACTAATCCCCTTGTAATTGTATGGCTTTCAGCAGAAAGACATTGTAAATGTGACTATTTTATTTTTTGTAAGGCAACTTTCTTGTTCAGCTTCCACACTATTGAGACTGCACCTTTGTTATTAATTGATACCATTACATATTCACACACGGTACATGCAACATTATTGTTTTGGGTTCACAAGCCAATTTAGCACCAAGCAAACTGCACTGCTGATGTTCTTGAGGCCCCTGTGTGTGCAATTAGGAGTTGATTGCACCTGACTCCCACCGCCTGCTGTCCCCAGGTAACCATTTAAGCTGAAATAAACACCTGAGCACAGCTGTATAGCTTAATTTAGTATGGCATATATATACGACACTGAGAAAATGTTTAGAGAGTCTTTTTTTCTCTTTGTGAGGGTGGAGGAATACTAACAGACATTTATAAAATAGTGTCACAAGAAACATTTACTGGAAAAGCTTCTAAAGGAATTTGAATGTAATATATGATTGAAAATCTTATTAAATAACCAGTCAGCTTCAGTGTTCAATTCCTGGACCATATCCCCAGCTGTGATAAATGACAGATAATCCCACACTGACTTGTAACAGAAGCCAATGTCATACTGGGACAACAGCCCATATTAGTATACATGACACCACCGTAGAAGGTACAGAAGAACAAAATGGTTTATTCATGGCAAGCCTTTCTTAACCCATTTTTTCCACAGAGGAACCCTTGATAAAGTTTTCAGGTCTCAGGGTACCCAACTAATTTATATCTACAGCTGATGGTACATGTAGATAGTTTGAATGTCATGTACCTAATTTAAATAAAAAAAAAAAAAAAGAATAGGGTGTACGCTATGAAAAAATAGCTGCAGTGATACTCATGACATGAAAAATATAATAAATATGGCCAATAAATATAATACAAATAGTGTAGCGACCCCTTACTCTGGTGGTCAATGTAGACAGCATATCTTCCCCTGCCCAATCCTCAAGGAACCCCTAGCAACCTCCTGAGGAACCCTTTGGATGCAAGGAACCCATGCTGAGAAAGGCTAATTCATTGGACCCATTACCACAGTTCTAGGCAGGGCTGGAAGAAGAAGTTCAAACATTGTGATCTATTGCTTTGCACAATGCTGTTAGAGTAATAGCAGGAGAAGAGAGCAGGGTGTGGACAGGAATGAACCTTCACTGTCCATTCAGCAGCCAGGTGGATGTGATCAAGCTAAAGTTCTGCTTTACATATATCATTTCAGCAATGTGGTTGTTTGCTTGGATTTCAGCTTTTGCTTCCCTTAAACCTCTACATAGCAGAAATAAGGCTGATAGTAGGAGTGCCAGCACAATGTCATGCTCCATTGTATCACAGGGTGTTGCATTGCTAGCTTGTTTTAGTTACTGGGTTTGTAAAGGGACTGTTTAGGCATCTTCTTAAAAGGGGAAGCACTGGGATGATCTCCCCAGTGGTGTGATATTCCTATACAATCCAAAGAAGTAAGAAGAAATTTCTCAAATGGGGACACACAGAACAATAAAAACTTGACCTTCACTGTATTTTCTGTCCAGTCCCCTTATGGAGAGGCATGTGAGAAGTGTGGGAACCATCCAGACAGGCCCAATACAAAGCACATAAAATATTTTAATCTTTCCCCTCTTTGTTTAGACAGTGGCTCCTCACAGTATGGTATAATTGGAAAGCAGTATCTATATTTTAACAAAAGTTAGATTGTGCCATGTGACAAGAATAGTATATACACATCAATAATAGGTATACACATCAATCATTTTTTTGACTTTCATCTTGCAGATTACCCTTGCTCAGGAATGCTGGGGATGGTTTCAGGACTTGTATCTGATGCTCAGATTACAGCTTCTAGTCAATTTGATCGGAACTGGATCCCTGAGTATGCTCGCTTGGTAACCAGCCGATCTGGCTGGGCTCTGCCACCTTCTAACAATCATCCCTACATAAAGGAATGGCTGCAGATTGACCTTGGAGAGGAAAAGATTGTTCGCGGAATTATCATTCAGGGTGGGAAACATCGGGAGAACAAAGTTTTCATGAAAAAGTTCAAGATCGCCTACAGTAATAATGGGACTGAATGGGAGATGATCATGGATTCCAGCAGAAACAAACCAAAGGTGGGAAAATCTGTTGACTATACAATGTATATACTGTGCATATCTGTTCCAAATGTGGTAGGATACTTTACATTTTCAAAAACAAAAAACAGGTTAAACTGTGGTTGTTGCCCGATTGGTTTTTTTTTGCATATCAGACCATCAAGTGTTGTATAACTTTCCTGTAAATGTTGGCTCCTGGCTATTTAATTTCTGTTTATTTCATTTACATATAGAAATACATGTTTTAATATTCAGTTTCTTGGCTTATTGAGGTATATAGGAATATACTGGATATTGGTAGCCAGTCTATGTTTATAGACAAATGTTTTCCACTGTATGAAAGTGTCAGCCTTATCCATAGCAACAGGTGGTATTTCTTACGATGAGACACGTGATGGTTAAAAGACCCATTTTTGGCAACTGTTTTTCCCATTTGAAGAAGAACGCCTAAAGGCTTGTTTTGGCAAGCAAATACAGTTGTGCTTTATGGTGCATTCATCTTGTATTTCAGATGCTTCTGGCCTTCTTCAGATGCTTCTGAGCTGCTTCTGATCTCTTTCTGAGCTAATTTGAGCTGTTTTTGCATTCCCATTGTAGAAGGAGAAATGCAGTGCAGATGCAAGTAAATGCCTATGTACACAGACTTTAAAATTACTGGCATACTCTTGCGTTAGCCATATAACTAATACGTGTATGTCGCCCATAACAATCTGATTCTATTAGTCACTTAGATAGGAAGAAAATAAATTAAAGAACCCTATTGGTCATTATGGGGAACAGATGTTTTACCCTTCAAACATCTTGATACACAAGACCCATGAATCTCAGTGATACCAATAGTCCCAAAAATAAATGGAGAAGCTTCAAATCTATAGTTTGAAAATGCCATATACATTCAATTGATGACAAAGATGCTACACCAATAGATATTTGGATACTGAAACTGTAAAGTGCAATGTAATGTTTTGGGCAAAAGATGGTAGCAACCAATCACAATAAATCGGCTACATGACTAACCTTGTCTCACAATACCAACCAAACCATTCCCTTCGGTCCTCATAAGACTTCCTGCTTGCTAGCTCCCTGATCATCTCCTATTCTTGCCTCCAGGACTTCTCCACAGTTTCTCCCATCCTGTGAAACTCCCTACCTCAATCTGTCCAACTATCTCTTACTCTATTCACCTTTAGGTGATCCCTGTAAACCCATCTCTTTTGTAAAGCCTATCCTGCTTCTAACAAACTGTCTATTTTACTCTATTTATCAGCTCATCTCCCACAGTTATTACCTTTTGTATCACTTGACCCTCCCTCTTAGACTGTTATCTCTAACAAGCTGGGCCCATTGATTCCTCCTGTATTGAATTTTTAGAGTAACTACGGTCTGTTTTAATTTTGTAAAGCGCTAGGCAAACTGTTGGCACTATAAAAATCCTGAATAATAATAATAATCATAAACTGGGCTGTCTCTGATTACATCTTCCTTGGTAATATAATCCGTATTACATTTACTTCCATAGAATGCCACTGGCAAAATGTGGAGTTGAGGAAAGAATAACGGTTTTTACTCACTGATTATTCATTCTGTGCTGAATAACCAACAAAATACAAATTTCTGATGATGATGAAAGCTGAAAGTGATAACTAAATTATAAGTGAAATACATGGTACGTTCCCATGTAAAGCTTTGATCTGTATCAAATATTCATGTTCCAAGATGATGTCCTTTAAATGCGCAGCATTATTAACGTGAAATATTCAGAGATCGTTTGAATAAAAGAGAATTTTATACAATCTAAAGGGATAAATCTTTTGTCGGGTTGTGCTGATAGAGTTTGACATATCTAAAATTTTAATGGAAAGAATGTATTTTGGCTTACCTGCATAGAAAGGACATTCCATTAAGTGTCTAAAAAAGTGAACCAGTCATGGTTCAGGCAAGATGATGGCATTATGAAGTAGGCTAGTTGACAAAAAAGCAATATATTGAGGAAATCAATAAAGCTGTATGTAAGCATTATTAAAGTGATTGTAAAGGTTCAGAAAAAATAACAAACATGTCATACTTACCTTCTCTGTGCAGTGGTTTTCCACAGAGCAGCTCTGATCTTCCTCTTCTTGAGTCCCCTGCTGGTGCTTAAAGCCCCTCCCCCTTGCTGAATGCTTACAGAGCAAGCTGCTTGCTCTGGGGGCACTTGTGCATGCTTACTCCTGAGCCACCTCTGTGTGTCTATGAGACACACAGAGTGTGGCTTGGCCCCGTCCCCCCGCTCCCTCCCTCATTCACAGCAGTGGGAGCCAGTGGCAGCCAATGAGGAGGAATAGACCCAGGAGAGCTTCTGCACTTGTGCACTGGACTGGAATTGGGCTCCGGAGAGTATAAGGGGGGAGCTGCATACTGAAGGTTTTTTACCTACATGCATAGAATGCATGAAGGTAAAAAAACCTCTGCTTTTAGAACAACTTTAATTAAGTGCATAAACAATGAACGTCAGTTATTTTCTCTGTTTGTTTAATAAATTGGCAAAAGTTATTTATTATATCTATTTGATAAGCACTAAAAAAACCTGTTAATCCTGACAGAAAGCCAGTGAGCTCTTAACTTCCTGTGTTCTCTGTCTCTGCTGCACTGATAAACAGTGCTATCAGCCCTGCCTAATTTATCATTGTGCACTACAGAGCACCTCCCCTTATGCTGTGGAGATGCTGAGTGGGGAGGTGATCTGCAATCCTGCCCTAAGTTGGCAACAATGCTCTTCTATAAATGAAGCACAGTGAGTAAGCATTGTCGCCCTAAGACAGTACATGTGTTATTGGCAGAATCACCAGGTAAAAATAACGAATAGAATCCTGAAAAAGAAAACTAATGCAGTCAATACATTTACAGACTGGTGCACTGCAATGTATAACATTTTGTTCCTGGGTTTATATACACTTTAGTAAACCAATAAAAAGAGAAGACACTTAAATTATGACTTATTAGCAGGTCAGTATATATGTACACACCAAGGTGAATTTATCATCCAGAATGACAGAATAAATCTGTCCCTTGTTGACATTTTTCATGAACTTTGACTTAGACCTTCTTTCCCATTTCTAGACGTTTGAAGGCAATACAAATTATGACACCCCGGAGTTACGGACCTTTGCCCCTATAACAACCCGCTACATCCGCGTAATCCCTGAAAGAGCTTCAGTGTCGGGTCTTGGTTTACGACTGGAACTACTGGGCTGCGAAATTGAAGGTAACTAATTCCTTCCATTTCTATATTTAGCACATATTATATATGTATATACATCCTTATTTCTGCTTGGCAAAGAATTGGCCTGTCACACATATTTATTGTCCTGAGAGCTGAGTTACATTATCACTAATGCTTTTGTGTCCCTTCATTGATAATCTATCCTATGGCCAATCTTTGTGGATTTACAGTCCTTAATAGAGGGGATATTAATGTCCCATACAATGCTCCGGCTTCCATATCCTGTAGATGGTCCATTATGGCCATTTGCATCTGTCATTATTGCTAATGTATATTGTTGGGGGCCAGCATCTGTTCAAGCAAATGACCGTATTGTGTCCTGCACTTAAGTGGTTAATGAATCAACTTCAGCTAAGACTTATTACACTGTGGTTTGGGAGGGAGGAAAGCCAAGGTCTCTAACACAGTTAAATGTACCAACATGTACGTTCTGCATTTAACTTTACACAGTAGGTAATGCCTAACACCAAAGTGGCTTTAGCATTCCCTTTATGTACTTGGCTGTCCCTCTAGATAAACACCTATAAATGTTGGCACCTTCATAGTTACATAGTCACATAGTTAGTCTGGCTGAAAAAAGACAAAAGTCCATCCAGTTCAACCATTATAAAAAAAAGTTATAATCCTATACCCACAGTTGATCCAGAGGAAGGCAAAAAAAACCCAGCAAAGCATGATCCAATTTGCTCCTGCAGGGAAAAAAATTCATTCCTGATCCACCGAGAGGCAATCGGATAATCCCTGGATCATCTTTACCTATAAATGTTAGTATCCAGTTATATTCTGTGTATCTAAGAAATAATCCAGGCCTTTTTTAAAGCAATTCACTGAGCTGGCCAGAACCAACTCTTGAGGGAGTCTATTCCACATTTTCATAGCTCTTACTGTGAAGAAACCTTTCCTGGTTTGGAGATTAAATTTCTTTTCCTCCAGACATAAAGAGCGCCCCCTTGTCCTCTGTGATTATCTCAGGGTGAATAGCTCTACACCGAGTTCACTATATGAACCACTGATGTATTATACATGTTGATCATATCCCCCCTCAATGTCCTCTTCTCAAGAGAGAATAAATTCAGTTCCTCTAATCTTTCCTCATAGCTGAGCTCCTCCATGCCTCTTATCAGTTTGGTTGCCCTTCTATGTACTTTCTCCAGTTCCCCAATGTTCTTTTTGTGAATTGGTGTCCAAAACTGAACTGCATATTCCAGATGCGGTCTTACTAATGATTTGTACCGGGGTAATATGATATCTCTCTCTCTCTGGAGTCTATACCTCTTTTAATACAAGAGAGGATTTTGCTCGCTTTAGAAACTGCAGCTTGGCATTGCATGCCATTATTAAGCTTGTGATCTACCAGAACCCCCAGATCCTTCACTATTGATTCCCCCAGTTGTACCCCCCCAGTATGTACGATGCATGCATATTCTTAGCCCCCAAGTGCAGAACCTTACATTTATCAACATTAAACCTCATTTGCCACATAGTTGCCCAATTAAACAGAGCATTGAGGTCGGCTTGTAAGTTGGAGACATTCTGTAAGGACGTTATTCCACTGCACAGCTTGGTGTCATCTGCAAAGACTGAAATGGGATTTTTAATCCCAGACCCTATATCCCAGACCCTATATCCCAGACCCTACATCTTCTAAAGGTCCTGATTCGAAGCCTGTAAACATGCAGGGCATTTAGAGGAACGTTGAACACAGACTCATATGTTTAAGAATTTCAAGAATAAAATTAAAGTGTATCAAGTGTATCTCTTTAAGGAATGTACTGTACAGTTTATAAAAAAATTACATATTATTATTCTGCATATACTACTTTTAGCCTGTAGGTGGCAGGCTCCAAGCTACATAATACTAGCTTTCTTTGTAAAACCAACTTTAGGAGCCTTAGAGATCTGGTTACACGGACTGTTAAGTGACTCTGAGAAAGAACACCTCCCCCACACACACATACACACACACTTCCTTTTTCTGCCCTAGCAAAGATGCAGTTGTCTGGTTTAGTCAGTTGTACATAGGCTGCCAACAAGCATGCAGGCAGTGGTTTGAAAGCTTTTCATGGTTTGTAATCTGAGTGAAAATAAATATGTACCTGTAAATAAAAATTATATACAACACACATACAGAAAAATACTCTTTGGGGTTGATTTACTAATACTGCAGAGTGCAAACACTGGTGCAGCTCTGCATAGAAGCCAGTCAGCTTCCTTTTTTTTTGTCAAAGCTTAATTGAACAATCTGACGTTAGAAGCTGATTAGCTACAATGCAGAGAAGCAGCAGAATTTGCACTCTTCGCTGTTAGTAAATCAATGCCTCTGCCTCTATATGTGATATTTTCCCATTGGAGTGTGCCTTTAATTTTATAGAGCGCAATAAAAAAAAGGAGCATATAGGATGATAACACAGTGATAAGAGCACATCGCTAAAATATAAGTGCTGAATATTTTCCCATGACCGCGGTGTGTGCTTTTTGGATCAGCTGCATTAGAATTGTATTAGATCTGAGCCCATTATATATTCAGAGCTAGAGGGCATCTCCTCGCCTTATCACTACAAAGGGAAGACAAGAATCTGGCATTACATTAACTACTCTGAGCTGTTTAATGGTATCTCTATTGGGAACCCACAAGCTTAGAGGAGATAGAGGGAAGAAAAAAAAAACTTGATTACATTCCAGAAAAGTACTAGGTCATTTCTGAAGGAAGAAACTTTTCAGAAATATTATAACTTTCTAAAACAAAAAAAAAAGAGAGAGATATGAACAGGAAAATACCATTATTGCCATTCTAATAATATTCTTTTCAATACTCCAAATCTAATTTAAGAAAGTGAAGGAGACAAAACCTATCCCTGACACAGGACTGATTCTTTGTGCTGGCAGCACAGAATGGCTTTTGCTCACAATCAAATCTTATCTGACATTGGACAGCTCTAAATCCAGATTAGTGCTGATTGCAGATACCTGAGCTCCTGTTGGGAGTTGAAGTCTAACCTTCAGCACTGACATTTCTGCCCCTGACAAAAAGGAATATAACATGACTATGCAAGCTAACTGGGAATTTAGATGCAGATGAGAGTCCTCCTTTAGAGCGTATCTAAAGCCAAAAACTATTTTGTTTTAGTTGGAGTGTGGAAAGTTTTGAACCCCTGTCAGGTTTTATCTGCTACCTGTGTCCCCACTGAAGAGAAGCACCCTCTGTATTTGTCTTGATGACCATTGTCATCGGGAATGCAAATTATGGAAATCCAAAATGTTATCGTTCTTCCAGTGAGGATACCTGTCCCAATGACAGCAAGGAAGGTATTTGTTGTTACTTTGAAAAATGTCCTGTTGTATCCTTAGGAAAGGAAGAGAATTCTCTTTAATAAGAAGACACAGAGAGTAGAGAAAAAAACCTGAAAGGGGTATTACCCATTCCCTACTCTTTCCAAAATTAAAGAAACAAGCTTTGGCTTTAGGTACTCTTAGGGCTCATTCATACCATGTTCACTGGGCATTCCCAATGCAAGACAAGGCAAAAAGCCATGTTCCCTATGTGGGCAGTTCATACCACTGTATTGCAGTGTTGTACACTGATCAAACTACTGCATGTTATCAAATGTAACTGCTGGTGAAAGCCTCACTTTTTAGGGCACTGGGCAACTTTGGAAGATTGAGAAGAATGTGATATGACTAGAACACAACCTCATTTTTTATACAACTGTTTACAGCGCCAACCTCCATTCCTGCCACCCCAAAGATGGGAGCCGAGGACGAATGTGATGATGAGCTGATTCCATGCCACAGTGGAACAAGTGAAGACTACAAACTGGCAGGTGAGCCTGCGATCCACTTTAAAAATCCATGTATATTTTTTATATGCAAGGCAACAAAAATGAACAAACTACCCTAAATTGCTGAAACCTGTGTGATTGCTATAGGATACTGCAAATCACTACACTGTAATTCTTAGTACAAGGTGCAGGGGAGAGAAAGGTGCCTTACGTTACCCCTAATCAATCCTATTTCAGTTGTTGATGCTCTACTGCAGATATTAAAAGAGGGATCTGATCTGGTATGGTGCAATTCTGTTACCTTCAAGCATCAGTGCATTCCTAAAGCTGACCATAGAATTTCGTAAAAAATTCTCAACAGAGCATTCTTAGAACATTATTTCTTGCCATCAGCCCTTAAAAGTTTTTCCAGATCTGCTATTTGAATGTAATACTGGATGTAGTAAACAGGTTTTAATACAATATGTGTGATTTTTCCCAAGCAGACACCACCTTCAAAGTTAGAATTGTTTGAGAAAATGTTCTCATTGTGCTCCTTCAAATTTTTATATTCACTATTGTCGAAAAGGAACATCAATTTGACCCCACTAATCATTAGAATATCATATATGACTAGTGTAGACAGCCTTTAGGCCTTCATTCTAGGGGGAAGGGGAGCTGCAGACAAGTCCAGGTGATTGTGATTTTGTTTGTAACATGATTTTAGAACCATGTCCCTCTAAACTGCCATGGTTGCTTTTAATGCATTTGGTGCTTCACATGTTCCTACTATAAACTAGGAAGGAACTGAACTATCCAGTTATCCTCTTTGGCTTCAAACCACAAAAAAGTTTACACCTTGTTAACACATCACCTGCTTGGCCTTTTACAAGTCTTAACTTGTTGAATGCTGGAAAAAAATGTATTTGTGGACCCCAGGATGGTTATAATCAGCCTACTCCAGGCATTTCATTAAAACAAGCTTTGTATTTCCAGTAAAACTCAAATGAAGTTTGTTGTGGAGTTGCTGAGCTTCAGTGGTCCACTAAATAATGGTTTAGAATTTCAATCTTTACTCATTTTAACTTTTCATTGTTAAGGAATCAACATCTTTAAAGCGACCAATCTTGGTGGAAAATATACACAGCTCCCCAGCATTTAATAAGAGCCATTTAATAGTGTGAAGCTAAGCCACATGTTCCTTATTAAGTATCACCATGGTACTGCAAGAATGGACTTTTTTTTTTCATACCCAGTAATTACCAGCTCATTAAAAACTTCTTTTCTTTGCTGCCTTGAAAGTTCATTATGTTAAACCTAGATGGACAATGGAGAAGAATAGACCGGTTTCCCAGAAGTGTTTCCCAGAACTGTTGTAAAACCAATAATCCAATAATTGCTTCGATTGCTGCGAGATATATTACACCTGTTAATATTTTCAACAACTTAAGAAAACTGCCATTCATAGGTAATATGATAGTCAGGCTCAGATCATTTGGGATATTTTAGTCCATGTAAGTTATAAAATTAATAGAGAACACATGAGTGACACAAGGCCTTGTAATTGTTTCCAGCGCCCTAAGTGTGAATCTTATTTTAATTGATGCCAGTTTGATTTTACATCAAAGACTATTACAGTCAACTTAGACCTTTTACATGATCAGGGGTGTGTTTGTAGAGGAGGATAATAACATCTTTGGCCATTATGGGATTGTGAAAAGAATTTTGTTTAAATCCCAAGGATTGACCTGAAATCCACATTTTTTGCAAAGTTAAAAAACAAGCTTTGCAAAACTGGGCAATTCAAAAAAAGCATATGGTCTAAAAGTCCATAAGGAGAGGTTACCTACAATTAAAACAATCTGCTATCTAGAAATGTTATATGTAGATCTCTATCATATGTACAAGTTGATCGTGGAGACAAAGGAAGTTGACAAGCGTGCAGATGGTGCTCCGCAAACAAAAAGTCAAAGAAGCCCCATGTAATACATTTTTATCTGTAAAATGTATGAATTTTTTATCAAGTAATAAGAAAACAATATCCAAGATCAGACAAAAATTGGAATATTATTGACCAAAAACATAGTTTGCTTTAACCCCTTCCTGCCCAGCCCTGGCATCCCTTTAATGGGCTCTTTACACTCAGAGAGTGGGAAGGGTCTGCAGTCATTTGACTACTGTGATTGGCTGTCACAGTGATCACATGATTTGGAGCTGATATCACCAGTTACCAATAGTAAGGCTAGGTTCACAGTGCTACAATACGATTTTAATCCGACATTCAGTGTGATTATTTAGTGCTAGTTTGATGCAACTTGAAATAAATGGGCACCATTGAAAACAATGTGATTTCCCTTGTCATGAAATTCTGGCCAAATTAAGATGCATTTGAAATGACATTAGTGTGAACCAGGCCTTAGTGGGGGCCAAGAAATGACATTAGTGTGAACCAGGCCTTAGTGGGGGTCAAGAAATTACATTAATGTGAACCAGGCCTTAGTGGGGGCCAAGAAATGACATTAGTGTGAACCAGGCCTTAGTGGGGGCCAATAAATGACATTAGTGTGAACCAGGCCTTAGTGGGGGCCAAGAAATGACATCAGTGTGAACCAGACCTTAGTGGGGGCCAAAACCTTTCTCTCTGGTCTCTGTGCTGGGAGTGCACAGCGAGAATGCTTTCATCACAGCAACATTAGCCGCCCAGTGACACATATGTGCGGCATTAAAGCCTACCCTTTTGCTGCCGCACATATGTGTTATGTGGGCAGCAACAGGTTAAAGGATTCAGATTCATGCAAACAAAAAAAACTAAGCTCTTTTATACAGTATATGAATATTTTAACTTTTTATTTAATGTATTTTAGGTGGAACTACAATTCAGAGCACAGAGACACCAACCACTGAAGACAGCACAGAATCAGGTAAACATACGCTTTCACATTTAGTTATCACCTGTCAGCAGGGAACCTGTGCCTTATTAACCACACACAAGGGTGTATTTTAAAAAAAAAAAAAAGAGCTATTGATCCTATGAAACTGCATGCACCTACATTCTATGCAAACAGGGGCAAGAGCAAATGTTATTAGGTTATTTTCTTTCCAGGTTGAATGTTTTTCTTTTATATAGAAAACAGTGATTCTGCACTATGGCCACTAGATGGAGCTGATGATTATTGTAAGTATTTATTCCTATGATCATCAGCTCCATCTACTGGGCATAATACAGTATTTTCCTGTTTTACTCTATTCTGCATGAATGACACACACTTGACCTGGAGAGAGAATAATTGAATACTATTTGATTTTGCCCCAAATCACACAGAACAAATGTACATGCAGTTTCATAGGATGAATAGCTCCGAAATGTTTTTATAAATTCACTGCAGAGAGTGTGCAAGAGTTAGTTTTTCTGAGATTTCTCCTTGCTTTATGTAACCATATGCACTACGTGTGGCAGGGAATCATCAGTACAGAAAGTAAGAAAAAGTTTAATCAAAAGGAACAAAGAGACAAAGACTCTAACTCATTTTCCACTCCAAAATGTAAAAGGAGTTTGTCCTGGAGTTCCCTTTGAAAGAGAACCTATCACAAAGAAATATACCGAAACATCAGATGAAGCCTGGCATTCTCAGACTTCTAGTCCAAGACCAGTGACATTGCTTGCAGTGAATCTGAATAGACTCCGACCCATCAACTAATGCATAACCAGGAAGCTGGATGTCAGCTTCCATCTGAGGCTTTTCCTGCAGGTATTTTGCTTTGTGGCAAACACATTTGTAAGGAAAGCTTTCAGGAACCCATCCAATCTAAATCCTTCCAAGAAATAAAATCTAGTCCTGAGAGAGAGAGAGGGTTCATAGTCACTTGACTTCCTGTCTATAAATGCCTTTTAAAGACGTTATAGGCAGCAAGTGCACCTGTAATGAAAGAAAAGTGGGGGTGCTATTGGTGCTATTGCTGGCCCTCTTTTAAAAATTCTATTTTATTGTCTGTTTCTTGCTTCTATATGTCTGACCTAAAACAAGCCAAGCATCAAGGGAAATTTGGAGAAATATCTATATTTCTGTACTCAATGGGTCAATGACCTAGAAAGTATTGAAGCCGGAACATCAGCACGACAACCAAGCCCTTCGATTTATTAAAAGCCAAAATCAGACATGGGAGCCTTCACTTTGTTCACATAACATGCTAAAAATGAACATTCCTTAGTCTGAAATGGTTGATACATTTCATTAGTTAGAAGCTGATTGGCTGCCATGCACAGCTGCACCAGAGTTTGCACTCTCCAGTTTTAGTAAATCAACCCCAATGTGTATGTTTAATTTAGTTCATGTGTGGGAACTTTAAGTCCTCATGCACACTTGACTTTTTTACAGCGGCTGTTTTTGGCTTTTGGCATATTATCCTATGTGTCCATGCACACACAGACTGTAGTCAACGTTTTTTGGCAGGGACTTTTTTTGGCTGGAAAAATAACCCAGGACTAGTGGGTTTCTAGATAGGAGTTTTTTAGCTGTAAAAACGCTCTAATGCTGAAAAATGCTGCAAACCGGCATTTCTGGCCGTTTTTTTGGACCCCCCAAAATGTTTTGGGGGGGTTAAAAAAACAAGAAAAATGCAGAAACTGCAAATGCGAGAAAACGCTACTAATTACGGCAAAACGCCACTAAACGCTAATGCAAAAACACTAACAAAAGCTGAAAAACTCATGTTTTTAATGAGACTTTACGCAGCTAACGTTACCAGCGTTATCAAAACGTCCCGTGTGTATGAGGACTTCAGTTCCATGTACAGTAGCATTTTTTTTAAGCCGTTATTAGCATTTTTTCTGCTTCTAGAAGCTTAATAGTGTTATCCTATGTTGCCATGCACACTATAGGCTATTGGTGTTTTTTGAGCTACAGCATCTAGGAGCAGAAAAAAAAAATTTTCTAGAGTATTTTGAAGCAGCAGAAAAAAACGCGAAATACTCCTGCATGCTGCTAAAACACTACTAAAATGTTACTAAAATGCTCCTAACAGCTTTTTCCTAGCATGTTTTCTACATGTACTGTAAAAATGCTAATAAAATGCTGATGCCCTTAAATGCTTCTAAACCCTTCAAAATGCTACTAAAGCGCTACTAAAATGCTATTAAAAATGTTATTACCAGTGGTTTTTATCCAGCGTTTTTTGATCCTAACAAAAACGCTAGTGTGTATGGAACCTAACATGACTATTTTTTGTGAATGGCATTGAAAAGACCTTTATGTAAAGATAATGTGTATGGATAATAAGTAAAGATAACGTTCAGCAGGGCTGGTTGTTTATAAGTTTAGGGTGCATTCACACCTGCAAATGTAACTGCATGCCAGTCAGATGCAAGAACCCCAGTAGGGGTTCTAACAATTGGTTGCAGGATGCACCCCATTGAAATCAATGGAAGGCTGCTGGCTCCAGCAGCTAATAGCAGCCCCTCACATATAATCTCTTAGGGTCCTTTCACACGGGTGTTCCATTTTTTTTCAAATTACAAATGGATGAGTTTACATCCATTTTTTCATCTGTTTTTTCATCCGTTTTTCATCCATTTACATACGTTTTTCATCCGTTTACATCCGTTTTTCCATCCGTTTACATCTGTTTTTTGGCCCGTTTACATCTATTGACATCCGTTTTTCATTCATTCCGGGAAAAATAGGGTTTTCTTCAGTTCAAAAAAACGGATGTTAACGAATGCGGACATTAACGGATGTAAAAACATGTTCACCCGTTTACATCCATAGAAATACATGGGGGTCTGTTTGTCATCCGTAAACGTACAGATGAAAAATGGACATAAGGAACGCCCATGTGAAAGGAGCCTTATGCAGTAGTCAGATGTCAGTGATTGGCCCTGGACACAGATTGCCTGATCACTCACATGTGGCTCTGGACTGCCTGGGTCCAGGACCAATCACTCGCATGTGATCGCTGCATGAGAGATTACATGCCTGGGGCTGCAAATAGCTGCGGGAGCCAGCAGCCTCCCATTGCTTTCAAAGGGGCTGCCTCCCCCAGCTAATCATGGGAACACCCTGCTGGGATTCTCACATCTGATTGGAGTGCAGCTACATTTGCAATTGTGAATGAGCTCTAAAGTGTATCAAAAGCCAGCAACAAAAATGTAATATATTGCAGCTCACCAGATGTGGTGGCTGTATTAGTTTTCTAGCCTTTATTCTTTATTTTCAACTGGTGATGCTGTCAGTAACTTGTCCTAGTATCTTGGACTCTATACATAGAAAAGCAACTGGGACAGGGTTACAATAACCCCCCCCCCTCTCCTCTTCTCCATAACACAGTTGAGAGGAGTTCAGTAGTCCTCAGGGATAGCTGGGAACAATGTACCTGATAAAAGTGCAGCACAGGACATTATCAGCTCACAAGATTTCTGGCTGGATCGGGGAATATTTTTTGCTCTCATCGAGCAAATGTAACTAAACACTTTCAATACTTCTGCCTGGCAGTACTAGGGTCGTTGGTTCGACTCCAAACCACGGAACCACCTGCCTGGAGTTTGCATGTTCTCCCTGTGACTGCGTATTTCCTCCGTGTACTCTGGTTTCCTCCCACACTCCAAAGACATACTAGTAGGTTAATTGACTCCTGACTAAATTGGCCCTAGTGTGGAAATGTACGAATGTGAGTTAGGGACCTTAAATTGTATTCCCCTTGAGGTTAGGGACTAATGTGAATGTGCAATATGTTCATATGTATCTATATATATATATATATATATATATATATGTAAAGCGCTGTGTAAATTGACAGCGCTATATAAGTACCTGTAATAAAATAGTATAGTAAGCAGATGAAAAAGGACCAGATAATAGATGTTCATTGTTAGGAACTACATACCCTTTATCACTCAACTGACATTCGTTATAAGTAGGTCAGTTTTGCCCATTAATAGTGACATGGCCATATTGTCTGAGTTAAACACCCCATGATGAAGACTGAACAATGTACTGCAGACCTATGGCTCCTGGAGCTCCATTCCTCAGCGTTGGTTCCTGTCCTCTCCATAAATATATTTTGTCTTTTTATCCACATGTAAATTCTCCATGGTGAGCAAAGGAATGCACCTTGTTTGTGTGAATACTAAGCAGAACACAATTTACATCAAGCCGCCTTAACGAGTCTATTCACAACTACACATTTACATCCATGGCTTTCTTATTTGCAAACTTAATTAAATAAAAGACAGGGATGTGAATGCAGATCAATGGCTTACTATGCTGGAAAAATAGTAAGGCTCTTATTTAAGAGAACAGATGCCATGTAGATATTAAATGCCGGTGTTTACACCAGCTGTACTTTAGTGTCACTCTTTTGTTGTATGAGAGCTTGTTTAACTCTGTTTACTAGGAGCTGAACCATTGACCCAAGGGGACTACTTACTAACAAGAGTACACAGATGTAGAAACGATACTAACGCATAGAGATCTAGTAGGATCAACCTACAGTGAAAGGATCAGTCCACCCCGCGGTTTTAATTTTTGATAGATAATGGAGAGTTAAAGAATATGCTAACCCAACATTTAATATTCTTGATATGTGTCTTTTGTACCTTGTACTTGTGTGGAAAGGTATCCTGTTCTATTTGTATTTATTACTGTGTGAATATCTTTGGTGATCCTGCTTTCCTATTTCAAGCTGACCACACTAGGCATAGAATCACATCCAGCCCAGGGAGCACAGCCTGCCTGTGTTCTGATGATCAGACATGTCCTGACACATACCTCCTGCACAGCCATTCACTAACAAGGTCAGTGTTTCTCCATCCCACCTCTCAAAGGTGTCCGTTTATGACACACAGAATAGCTGAGATTCAGAGGATCACAGCTATTCTCTGGTCATTCACAGTTTATAACACCCAGGAGAATATGTTCAACCCTTCTCTGGAGATCTGTGTTCTCCCTTCAGATTCTCCAGCCCAGAGCTGGGGAATCGGAGGGATCGAAAACTAAGCAGAGATTATTTACCTCTGCTTAGTAAACTGATCTTTTACTGTAATCTCGCGAGATTATAGTAAAATCAGCCGTTTTCCAGAGTTTGTAGACCGTTCTCCAGCGTTTGGAGATCGTTCTCCCTTCGTTCGGAGAACTGCTTCATAAACTGCATTCACAGGAGAACTGTGTTCTCCGAGAATGCCGGAGAACTGAGCAGCGATCTATTACCGCTGGTTCATAAACGGACACCAAAGCCCCTTAGGCAACTGAGAACAGAGATTATGTGATCACTTATCAAAAAAGAAAAAAGGTATTTATAAAATATATATTTATATATAGTATATTTTGCCTTTCATGTCTATTTTAAACTGAATTGGTTGCTTTATAGGGTAAGGGTTAGCTTGGCCATACTTTAGATTTTCAGTGGAACGTTACAGAAAGTCTGAAAACTCTTTTGTTAGAACATTATTTCTTGCCATCATTGAGTCCACTATTTTCATATAAAAGCCCTTGAAGTTTCCAGAAGACCTGCTTTTTTTAATGGAATCTAAGACACATTAAACAGATTTTATTACAAGTACAGCATTTCCAGAATTTAAACCACATTCACAGTTAGAAATTAATTCATTAGAGAAAAAATTTCCATTCTGCTCCTTCAACTTTCTTGTCACTACTGGCATAAAAAGGATCCTTGATTTGAGTCCACCATTAGAAAATTGAATGAATGATCCCAAAATGAAGATTTTATAACAAAATTCTATTGGTTAAAGGCCAGCCTTAAAGAGACACTGTCACCTTGTTCATTTAGGGCAGAGTGACAATGTCTATGCCCAGGGTCCCCCTGACCCACTGATACTCAGCTTGCCGGTGCTGTCCCAACTTTCCTTCCTCCTTTACAGCTGCCAAAAAAATCTCCAGTGTTGGTTGGTGTCAGATGTTAGATTTGTCAGTGATTTTGCTCCCCATGTCAAATTATTTTATATATTCTATGTTCTATATTATAATATTAAGTTATATTTATAGCTGAATTTTCTAGCTCCTTCTGTCACATTTTCCATATTATAATAAAAATAAAGTTGAACAGTTTGGATTGAAGAATCTTCCCTGCCAGCTATTGTGTTCTGACAGCTGGCCCCCATGGCTGTCCAAACACCCAAAAAGTGGCTGCATCTGATTGGATGTAGGCACTGTTTGGCTGATAATTTTCAACTTGGCTCCTTCGTTTTTCAGTTCACAGGGTGTTGAAAGTGTATGGCCAGCTTTAGTGTTCCTTTCTTGTTTTGAGTTAGACCTTTGACAGTCCAGCATCACCAGTCTCTTTTTCAATGTCCATCTGTCTGACTCATATCTTCACTGAGGGCCAGAGGCCAGGTTTGTTAGAATCCTGAACAGTGGTTGCATCCGATTGGATGAAGGTGCTGTTTGGCTGGCAATTTTCCATCCAACTCCTTTGGTTTTCAGATCATGAGGAGTTGAACATGTATGGCCAGTTTTGCTTTGAGTTGGACTGTTGGCAGTCCCTGTTCATCAATCACTCTTTCCCTGTCAACTTGGCTCCTTCGATTTTCAGTTCACAGGGTGTTGAAAGTGTATGGCCAGCTTTAGTGTTCCTTTCTTGTTTTGAGTTAGACCTTTGACAGTCCAGCTTCATCAATCTCTCTTTCAATGTCCATCTGTTTGACTCATATCTTCACTGAGGGCCATAGCCCGGGTTTGTCAGAATCCCAAACAGTGGTTGCATCTAATTGGATGAAAATGCTATTTGGCTGGCAATTTTCCATCCAAATCCTTCGGTTTTCAGATCATGAGGAGTTGAACATGTATGGCCAGTTTTAGTGTTCCTTGTTTGCTTTGAGTTGGACTGTTGGCAGTCCCTGTTCATCAATCTCTCTTTCCCTGTCCATCTGTCTGGGACATCTGTGAGGGCCATAGCCCGGGTTTGTCAGCCTCAGAACTCCAGCCCAGCTCCAGGAGTTGTGGCAAAGACCAGGCATTCTTTCTGTACATAGCAGAAGCCAATAAATTAAACCTTACAATGGTGCAGTATGACCTTCAAGCCACAAATTTGTTCTTCACACATCACAAAAGCACTTTCAATACATTTATTATGTAGCTATATGATTAAAAAGTTGACTCCTTTCAGTTACATGGCATTGTTTCATGTACTGTAAATATATTAAGGGATGGATTTAACGTCTGTCGAGGAATTGAGCCACTGCAGCTCCATGCGTCATCCCGCAGCTTGTTTTCTCTTTTACCACGCCAGACATTCTTAGAAAATGGCCGGATGATTGCAGCTTCTTCAATGATGTGTTTTCACTATCACATAATGTATGCAATGATTAAAACATTGCCTCTTTTACTGCAGTCATACGTTCAATAGCAAAGCACAATTCTGCTTCTCACATTCATTTTAAGAGAAAATTATAACCAAGCATATGTTCAACTTAACAGCTTCTGAAGGTTCCATACTTTAGCCCGCAGCTGTTGTTTTTTTTTATGTGTATCTGAAATCTTCTGCATTTTTATCAGTAAAAACCTCAAGATAAGACGCATAGAGGCAGCTATCATTCTTGTTAACCAAGTCAGACGTGGCTGCTTCTGTTCCATGGCTGTATTGACATTCTGAGATACTTTTCTTCTATTAGGTTTATGCAGCTGTCATCGTTCACAAAACAGATGTCTCGCTGATCATAGAGCACTTAGCAAGAGACTTTATCATAAGAAAAACTAATGTATGCCAGTGTAAGGGGTGAGATGACATGAAGATCTTCAGTATGATCCCCTTGAAAAACATCTATCAGTTAAAGGTGGTGTTCAAATATTTTCCTGTACTTAAAGGGTCTTAAACAGGGCTCCTTACACAGTGGATATAGATTTATACTACCCCTTTCAGATAGTTATTGTGCAGATTTCGGGCTGCCTGATTCTTCTTTGGTTCTTCTCTATATTCTCATTTTTGTGTCCTAGCTGATTAGACTTACCCAGAAACAAATACCCCAAAAGTGGTCAGAAATACACTTGGTTAGAAGGCCACACCATCAAAGAGACTCTATCGCTTTGCTCATTTAGGGTCTCTTGAATGCCCATCCTGTCCCACTTACTCTCACTTACTCCATGCTTCCCTCTTGAGATTCCAGATGCTTCCTGCTATGGAGTAGCACAGTGTTTCTCAAACCTTTTTCAGTCAAGGCACCCTTTAAAATTATGGACATCCTCGAGGCACCCTTTAAAATTATGGACAGTCTTGAGGCACCTCATTCTAAATTGGGGTGCTTCTAGACTGTCCATGATTCTAATAGTTTTATATAAGACAGCAAAATCCACTCACATAGGACTCCCAACGTTAGAGGTGGTTGATTCTTTCAAAGCAAATACACTTCTGCACACTGGTACTGACTAGTATTCCAATGTTTCTCCTCTCCCTCAGTTTTTCTCCATCACTGAGCTAATGTTACCCCAGACTGATGGAGAGGGGCAAACTAGGATGCTGTGCAGGCAGCTGACATCCTCCTTATCAACTGATGATGTCATTGGTTGTCAGGATGCCGGTGGCTAGAAGGTCATTATGGTGCTCAATGAAAACCTGTGGCTTTGTGTAACTAAAAGTCAGGCTTGTTCCACTCGCTGGCTTGTATACAAGTTTTAAGCAATTTTTAGACATTTTGCCAAGGCACCCCTGAAGAAACCTCAAGGCACCCTGGTTGAGAAAGGCTGGAGTAGCATGTGAACTTCCCCCATGATGCAGTTCTCATGCATGAGCAAATGTGTCACGTAACTGGGGGTGTCATCAACTCTGGGAGCCAACTCTTGACACAGAGCTTACATGGGGTTTGGCTCCCAAATCCAGAAGATGAACAGAAAAAAGTTAAGCATAAGTGGGTTAGGCTTTCAAGAGATTGTGGCACTTTACTCCCTGAGTGGGTGTTAATCTAGTATATAGCGAGCATTCTCATGACTCATTTGGGTGTCTAGGGTATGGAAGAAGATAGAAGGCCTTCCCACAAATTTACAGCCAACAGGGAGTTGAAAAAATGTTGAAATCTGAAATGTGGGTTTAGAGTGGAGAGGGAGAGCCAACACTGAGAGCCAATCAGGCATTACTGCATTTGTTAGTGCGTCAATCAAAAGCCTAGTACACATGATGAGAAAATCGGACAAAAAATACCACTTTCGGAGTGATCGTCCAAATTTCTGATCGTTAGTACACAACTTGCAAGAGCCAATCATGACAGTTCATGCAAAATTATCCTAAGGGACCAGCATGATTTTTGTTTCATCAGTAATGAAAGAATACATTACAATACAATGCAATACAATACATCATTTCCAAAGGTGAATTCTGTCGTACTAGAATGTTCGTAACTTTAGTAACCTATTCATTTTTGATATGAGACTAGCATGCAAAAAAACCCCAAAACAGACGATCATTTATCAGATATTCCCATAGTGTGTATGATGGCAGGAGGGGATAGGAGCAGATTGATAACCTTGTGGGTGCGGTAATGTTCTTTTGGTGTTTGATTAGCAGGCTGTGGGCAAGTTAGTGATCAAGCTGTATCGTTTAATATCAGTGGACACCTGGCTGTGCTGTCTGGCAAGTCTAATTGTAAGAATAGCTGAAGAGAATTGCATATTTTTAGATCTTACAACTTAAACATTATACATACATTATATATATATATATATATATATATATATATATATATATATATATATATATTTAAAGTGTTATTAAACCCACAACAGTAAAATCAGTCTGTATATGCAGTACAGCATGCATGTTATACTCACTGTGGAACCTAAGGGGTTAATCCTCTGCATGGTTGGTCAAACGTTGTTTGATCCTGTCTTTTCTGATCTCCCCTTCTTCCAGTGTCCCCCTTTTATCTACTGATAACACACATCATGTGGAGTCACTCTGCACATGATCAGTTTGGTGTGTATTGCTAGAAAAGTTTTGGGTTTTTTTTCTTGGGAGAGTGCATGGGTTCAGAACAAGGCCAATCAGTACTGTCCAGACAGAGGTCAGGTGTCCTGCATCTTCATAGAGCAGAATGAAAACTCCTCCTACAAGCTTTAACATGTGCTCAGCTGGACACTGATAGAAGTCACAAGACTGATCTGTTGATGAGAAAAGGTATTTAGCAGCTTATATTTATTAAAATAATTGCATTTCCATGTTGTGTGTACTGTGGGAGACCAGATATAGTGAATGCAGGGTCCTGGGTTTAGTAACACTTTAATTTGTGCATTTACAGTCAGGTCCATAAACCATGACAGCTCTTTGGATTTCAACTTGAGAGTTGACAGCAACAGATTCCAAATGCAAATAGCACACTTGAAATGAACTCTGGACCTTTTATCTGCTCATTGTAATTGGGATAATGAGGGAATAACACACACCTGGCCATGGAACAGCTGAGAAGCCAATTGTCCCATTACTTTTGGTCCCTTAACAAGTGGGAGGCACATATGCAAACTGTTGTAATTCCTACACTGTTCACCTGATTTGGATGTAAATAACCTCAAATTAAAGCTGACAGTCTGCAGTTAAAGCACATCTTGTTTGTTTCATTTCAAATCCATTGTGGTGGTGTATAGAGCCAAAAATGTTAGAATTGTGTCGATGTCCCAATATTTATGGACCTGACCGTAGCTGTTTCTCTAGTCTTAATAACTAAGAGCCCTTAAAACATGTTTACAAACTCTTCAATGTAGCCAACTCTAGTAAGTACAGCACACTTTGTTCTTGATCATCTCTCTACCTTTGTCATTACAAAAACCTGACCTCACCTAGGGACCATGTGTGGGGCATTCTTTTTAGGCCAGGTTTACACTAGAATGGACAACTGTCAGAGTGCTTTACCTATCCGGAAGCTGTAGGCTCCCGACAGGGAGGGAGCGCGGAATGCAATTCAACGCATCACACAACTTCCTCTTTTTTTTGTTGTTTTGGACAAACTTTACAAAACGTACACTTGATTCATGACGCCGTATGAATTATTGTACAGTGCATTGTCTGCATTTTATCGCAGTTTGCTGCAGCACAGCTCTGCGGCTTATCATATATACTGAATAACTTGGAAATACATGGAGACTCACAAAGTGAGCCAGCAATGTCAGAGAGATAACTCTGACAGCCCTTAGACACGTAAACCTTCTATTCATTTCACTTGTAGCTTTCCATGAGACTTCAGGCTATCTGTCCTGGCTGTATTCTGTGTTCCTGGAATCTCATGTGATTGTATCCCCAGCACAAGGTCAGGCCGCTGACTGCTCTGCCAATGTTTACGCTACCAATGTAGAAGTTACGTGATTCCAAACACAACTACATGCCCCTGTCAAGTGCATTTCCTTCTGTAGAAGAAATATCCTTATGTCTAGAAATATTACCGGTTGACATTTTGAACTGAATAAATTATTCTGTAGACATTTAAAAGGCGAAAACTTAAATGTTATTTGACTTGATTTCTATAGGCCGCTATTTAACCTTTATCACTGTCCGCTCTTTCTAAAGAAAAGTCTAATCTATTCTAAAAAGGTATTCTCATGTAAAAAAAATAAAAGGGCTTTTCAGTATCTCAGGTTTGTATCTGATTCGTTACCAGGAATATGATATTTGAGGCATTTGTCAGAAAGACTGATGCATTGTAACTACCTACATCCACTGTAGTCTGTACAGAGTGCATGTAATGGCAGATACATTATTTACAGCCAGGGATTTTTTCAGTAGGAATGTGGGGAACGCAGTTCTGGCACCTCTAGCACTTAATGTATGCAATGGCAAGGGGTGCTGGGGTGTTCCGGAAGGTCTATTGATGCTGGCTGCTGGGGGATCTATTGATGCAGGGTGGGTCTATTGTTGCTGGTGGGGGATTTATTGTTGCTGGGGGGAATCTACTGTGGGGGGAGGAGTCTAGTGTTGCTGGCTGCTGGGGGGTATATTGATGCTGGCTGCTGGAGGATCTATTGTGGCAGGGTGGGTCTATTGTTGCTGGGGGGAATCTACTGTGGAGGGAGGAGTCTAGTGTTGCTGGCTGCTGGGGGGTATATTGATGCTGGCTGCTGGAGGATCTATTGTGGCAGGGTGGGTCTATTGTTGCTGGGGGAAATCTACTGTGGAGGGAGGAGTCTAGTGTGGCACCGCATCAGTGTGAACCCAGGCTCAGAGAATAACAGACCACCATTGGTGACCATCTCCCACCTCGTGACCTGTTTTGTATAGTATGAGCACCGTTCCCTGTGTCCCTGTGTCAATGAGCACAGCTCCGGTCACAGGGGGTTTGTCAGCACAGTAGGTTCCCAGACTGGCAGAACATACATTATAGAATTACGTGAAGAATGTGTGATTATTTTTGGTGTCTTTCAAGTGCCGCTGTTATTCACTTTGTTCTCGGAGAAAGTACAGCTATGAAGTTCAAGACTATACATTATTAATTATTTTATCCGTGTCTTGTAAGACGGTTGTGACTAATCCGACGTGAGTCATCTCTGACAGATAGTTCGCTCTGTTTGTCCTCGTTCTGTTTCTGTAGACTGAATCTCAGATAGTATACACCCCTCTGAGTTAAAGTGGTATTACATGCTCATGTTTCACTTGTACCTACAGCCAGGGCTTTTTTTTCAGCGGGAACGCAGGGGAACGCAGTTCCGACACCTCTAGCACTGAATGTATGTAATGGCAAGGGTTGCTGGGGTTTGCCAGAGGGTCTATTGATGCTGGCTGCTGGAGCATCTATTGGCACTTGAGGGGATCTATTTTTGCATGGGGATCTATTGTTGCTAGAGAGGGATCTGTTGTTGCTGGGAGGTCAACTGTTGCCTGAAGGGATCTACTGTTGAGGTAGGGGGTCTATTGTTCTTTGCTGCTGGGGGTCTATTGTTGCTGGAGTTGTATTCTGTTGTGGGGGTCCATTGTTGCTGGGGGAATCTATTGTTGCTCTGGGGGCTATTGTTTCTGGCTGCAGGGGATCTATTTTACTGCTTTTCTTGTTATCATTAACAAATTCCATACAAAATCATACTTTGCTTTGTAATCTCTATAAGGACCCTTTACTGGGAGGTGGGTTGGGGGTGGAACCAAGGGATGGTGTTCGGAGGTGGGTAGAGGGTGGAACCAAGGTATGGTGCTTGGAGGTGGATAGGGGGTGGAACCAAGGGATGGTGTTCGGAGGTGTGTAGAGGGTGGAACCAAGGGATGGTGCTTGGAGGTGGATAGGGGGTGGAACCAAGGGATGGTGTTCAGAGGTGGGTAGAGGGTGGAACCAAGGGATGGTGCTTGGAGGTGGGTAGAGGGTAGAACCAAGAGATGGTGCTCGGAAGTGGGTAGGGGGTGGAACCAAGGGATGGTGCTCGGAAGTGGGTAGGGGGTGGAACCAAGGGATGGTGCTCAGAAGTGGGTAGGGGGTGGAACCAAGGGACAGTGCTCGGAGCTGAGTAGGGGGCAGAAACTCAGAAGGGGGAGTTCCTGCACCTATTCTCTGAGAAAAAAAAGCCCTGCCTACAGGTACGTTAATTATAAGTCTTTCCTGTAGGTACGGTGTATTTCTTGGAAACTTGCACCGTTTAGGAGATATTTGCATAGGCTGCAGCCAATGATGTCATTGCGCACGCACAGTGCATTCTATATTTAGGGGACCTAGAGTGTGCCAAGAATGCAGAGAGTGCTGTGTCGTGATCCTGATTTCCGTCCACATGTGCGGGAGGGACGTCATCATGGCCAGAGACCATGTGAACCCAGATGGAAGGGTAGGAGAAGATGGAAGTGCCTGGAGCAGACACAGCACAATGCTGGAGGTCTCCTCTTGACAGGTAAGTCAGCCATAATGTGCTAGTGGTTTCTGATTACATCAGATTATAGCACTCTGCACACCTTCTCTACTCTGTAGATTACACTACTAAATGAAAGTGGTGTTAAAGTTACATTTCTTGTACCTAAAATAATAAACATGTTATACCTACCTGCTCTGTACAATGGTATTGCACAGAACAGGCCTCCTCTTCTGGGTTCCCCCGCCAGTGCTCTCTGCTTTTCCTTCCCTGCATGTGCCCCCATAGCAAGCTGTGTGCTACGGGGGCATATGTGCAGGCATGCTCCCGAGCCAGGCTTTGTGTGTCTATTGACACACACAGCATGGCTTGGCCTTGTGCCTGCTCCCTCCTGACAGCAGGGGATGACATCCAATGGCTCCCACTGCTGCCTTTGTGTATTTAAGGAGGTGAGCAAACGATACCAACACTGGGACATATTTTAACTGCAGGGAATGCATTAAAGTGTTACTAAACCCAGGACCCTGCATTCACTATATCTGGTCTCCCACAGTACACAGAACATGGAAATGCAATTATTATAGTAAATATAAATTGCTAAATACCTTTTCTCATCAGCAGTTAGCGCAGTCTTGTAACTTCTATCAGCATCCAGCCAAGCACATGTTAAAGCTTGCAGAAGGAGTTTTCATTCTGCTCTAAGAAGATGCAGGACCCCTGACCTCTGTCTGGACAGTGATGATTGGCCCAGTGCTGATCACATGCACTCTCCCAAGAACAAAAAATCTCTCTAGCAATACACACCCAATTGAGCATGTGCCGAGTGACTCCACTCGATATGTGTTATCAGGAGATAAGAGGGAAACACTGGAAGAAGGGAAGGATCAGAAAAGTCAGGATCAAACAACGGTTTTACACAATGCAGAGGATTAACCCCTTAGGTTCCACAGTGAGTATAACAAGCATGCTCTACTACATGTACAGACTTATTTTACGGCTGTGGGTTTAGTAACCTTTTCTCATGGGCAGTTAGAGCATACTTGTGACTTCTATCAGTATTCAACAGAGCACTGGTTAAAGTTTGTAGAAGGATTTTCATCCTCCCCTTATTGTCCTATGAGGCTGCAGGACCCCCGACCCTCTGTCTGGACAGTGCTGATTTGCCCTGTGCTGATCACATGCACCCTCCCAAAAAAAAACTCTCTAGCAATACACACCAAAGTGAGCATGTGTGGCTTGCCACCAAGACTCTGTTCTATCAGCAAATGATTTGGGGACAGTAGAAGAAGGGAAGGATCAGAGAAGACAGGATCTCATTCTGCTCCAGGAAGATGCAGGACCCCTGACCTCTGTCTGGACTGTGCTGATTGGCCCTGTGCTGAT
This sequence comes from Staurois parvus, assembly GCF_062004578.1. Taxonomy (NCBI): domain Eukaryota; kingdom Metazoa; phylum Chordata; class Amphibia; order Anura; family Ranidae; genus Staurois; species Staurois parvus. Next base: position 3,580,369 of record NW_028317857.1, on the reverse strand, counting down.
CCCATGCACTCTTCCAAGAAAAAAAAAAACCTTTCTAGCAATACACACCAAACTAAGCATGTGCACAGTGACTCCACATCATATGTGTTATCAGGAGATAAGACGTGGACACTGGAAGAAGGGGAGGATCAGAGAAGATAGGATCAAACGTCCTTTTTACACAATGCAGAGGATTAACCCCTTAAGTTCCACAGTGAGTATAACAAGCATGCTTTACTGCAAATACAGACTGATTTTATTGCTGTGGTAAAAAAAAAAATTTCTTTAAAAACACTTAATTAGGATGGTCTTAGATTTCTGAGGACAGTCCATTTATGCATCTATGATATATTCACCTGCCCAGCAAATCCAGCTCTGGAATAAGATGCATGAGAGTAGTAAGAGTAAGTAAAGGAGGGAAGATCTGCAATAAGTGGAACTAAACCTTCCTACGCTTTACAGCCAAGGAAGCTGCCGTCTTAGCCTCTGTTTGATCTGCAGTTGACATGTGATCAGTTATGTCACCAGCCATCTGATGGCTTTGCAGTTTAGTTGAGAGCACAAGCAACTGGGACAGTTATCAATCACAGCATGCCTTGCTGTGAAAAAAAAAAAGTGAATTCAGGGGCTTTAATCATCCATTGAGTGTCTGTTAGAACACGGGCTTGTTGAACTACCTTAAATATTGGCTTATGGACTTATGCAGGCCATACATGGCTCGAATTCCGACCAATTTTTTGTCGGAGAATTGAAACCGTCGTTCGCTCGGTAATCCGATGGTGCTATCAATGATTTCGAAAATCGGCCGACCAAGTCATACAGTTCACCCCATATAACAGGTAAAACTTCTGTTCCTTCCAGGTCATGGCTCATGCGCATATTCTTTTCGGAAAAATGATCGTACGATTTGACCATCATTGAGTCGAAAATCGGTCGTTTTTCATGCATTTTCCAACATGCCCGATCGGCGAAAAGGGAAGGAACCACGAAAATCATCCCACTAACAGAGCGAAAATTGGCCGATTATTCTTAGGTCCGATTTTCGGACGAAAAATCGGTCGAATTTCAACCTATGTATGGCCGGCAAATTTGGCTTGGCTGAATCCTTACTGTTGATCTCTGTGGGATATGTCTGTGTAATAATATTGAATATTGATTAGCACAGCGGCTAAATGGTTAGCACTTCCGCCTGGCAGTACTAGGGTGGTTGGTTTGAATCCCAACCACGGCACCACCTGCCTGTAGTTTGCATGTTCTCCCTGTGTGGGTTTCCTCCAGGTACTCTGGTTTTCTCCCAAACTCCAAAGACATGCTGGTAGGTTAATTGTCTCCTGTCTAAATTGGCCCTAGTATGTGTATGTATGAATGTGAGTTGGGGACCTTAGATTGTACTCCCCTTGAGGGTTAGGGACTGATGTGAATGTACAATATATGTATGTAAAGCGCTGCATAAATGTACAGCGCTGAGCAAACTGTTGGCGCTATATAAATACTGTATAATAATAATGGTGCTATATAAATACCTGAAATAATATCACTCGGCATATTCAGCAATGCAAGGAGCAGCATGCCCATGGTAGCATCCCATAGTAACTAAGGAGACGTTGTCATTCCCTAATCAGGCTCCAAACATCTGATTGGTTGCTGTGAGCTCCATTGCTTCGTAGTGTTTCATCCATCCAGCTCTCTTCTTTCTCTGTGGCCGATTGTGCCGTGCTTGTTTCCACCCTGATGGAACTCTGCTGCACCCCCACTTATTATAAACACGAGGAGGAGGATGAAAGTGCGACAGAACGCGGATTCTCTAGAAAGCAGAGCTCCAAAATTCAAGTGCTGCTGTCGCCACGACAACCGCAACATTATACCGCTAATCATCCCCTCTTACTGAAAGCAGAAGCCATTAACTATCCCTTATTACTACTAGGAGGCTTCATTCATGGCTTCAGAGCTATTAAAGAGTGCATTATAAAAGAGGAAATCTCAGTGAATTTCCCCAGAGCTCCTTCGCCAGTAATTTCCCTGGCACAGTCACAAGATGCCACTAGACGCACGCCGGCTTCATCACCACCTGATTGTAGTCACAGGACACGGGGAATTCTGCAGCCTTTCCAGGAATGGAAACAGGCGACGGGGGAATAAAAATAGAGACTCGCCATGTGAGCTTCACCACCAGACCCAGGAAAAGACTGAAAGATACTGCGTTACCTACAACAACCCCAGTAATGTTCCAGCTGTCACTTTTATTGGAGATCAGAACATTAAAGCTGCCTTGATTGACTTCCAGAAGCAGCACACTCTCCTCCACATCTGCACTTTATTATTAATATTAAATCTTTCACTATGTATGCCCAGACTGAAAAAGAACACATCTTTCACATTTTGTTTCTTTGCAATTTTTAACCACTTCAAGTCCGGACACTTTCACCCCCTTCCTATCCAGGCCAATGTTCAGCTTTCAGTGCTATCACACTTTGACAATTGTGTGGTCATGCAACACTGTACCCATATGAATTGTTTAGCATTTTTTTGAGACAGATAAAACTTTATTTTGGTGGTATTTATTCACCGCTGGGATTTTTATTTTATTGCTATATAAATGAAAAAGTCCAACAATTTAAAAAAAAAAAGTGTTTTTCTTATAAAATCTTGCAAATAAATGATCTTTCTTCATAAATTTTGGCCAAAATGTATTCAGTTATCTTTTTAGTAAAAAAAAATAGTTTATAAAATTAAAATTTTTCAAACTTTTTAAAAAAATTTTTTTTTTTATATCATATGTATATGATATACAGTCATGGCCGAAATTGTTGGCACCCTTGATATTTTTCCTGAAAATCAAGTATTTCACACAAAAAAGGTATTGCATTAACACATGTTTTGCTATACACATGTTTATTCCCTTTGTATGTATTGGAACAAATATAAAACAGAGGCAGAAAAGCAAATATGACATAATGTCACACAAAACCCCAAAAATGGGCTGGACAAAAGTATTGGCACCCTTAACTTAATATTTGGTTGCACACCCTTTGGAAAACATAACTGAAATCAGTCGCTTCCTATAACCATCAATAAGCTTCTGACACCTCTCACCCGGAATTTTGGACCACTCTTCCTTTGCAAACAGCTCCAGGTCTCTCTTATTGGAAGGACACCTTTTCCCAACAGCAATTTTAAGATCTCTCCACAGGTGTTCAATGGGATTTAGATCTGGGCTCATTGCTGGCCACTTCAGAACTCTCCAGCGCTTCTTTGCCATCCATTTCTGAGTGCTTTTTGACGTATGTTTGGGGTCATTGTCCTGCTGGAAGACCCAGGATCTTGGACGCAAACCCAGCTTTCTGACACTGGGCCCTACAGTGCGACCCAAAATCCTTTGGTAATCCTCAGATTTCATGATGCCTTGCACACAGTCAAGGCACCCAGTGCCAGAGGCAGCAAAACAACCCCAAAACATCATTGAACCTCCACCATATTTTACCGTAGGTACTGTGTTTTGTTCTTTGTAGGCCTCATTCCGTTTTCGGTAAACAGTAGAATGATGTGCTTTACCGAAAAGCTCTATCTTGGTCTCATCTGTCCACAAGACGTTTTCCCAGAAGGCTTTTGGCTTACTCAAGTACATTTTGGCAAACTGTAGTCTTGCTTTTTTATGTCTCTGTGTCAGCAGTGGGGTCCTCCTGGGTCTCCTGCCATAGCGTTTCATTTCATTTAAATGTCGACGGATAGTTCGCGCTGACACTGATGCTCCCTGAGCCTGCAGGACAGCTTGAATGTCTTTGGAACATGTTTGGGGCTGCTTATCCACCATCCGGACTATTCTGCGTTGCAATCTTTCATCAATTTTCCTCATCCGTCCACGACCAGGGAGATTAGCTACAGTGCCATGGGTTGCAAACTTCTTGATAATGTTGCGCACTGTGGACAAAGGCAAATCTAGTTCTCTGGAGATGGACTTGTAACCTTGAGATTGTTGATATTTTGCCACAATTTTGGTTCTCAGGTCCTCAGACAGTTCTCGTCTCCTCTTTCTGTTGTCCATGCTTAGTGTGGCACAGACAGACACACAATGCAAAGGTTAAGTGAACGTCTCTCCTTTTTATCTGCTTTCAGGTGTGATTTCTATATTGCCCACACCTGTTACTTGCCCCAGGTGAGTTTACAGGAGCATCACATGCTTGTAACATTCTTATTTATCCGCAGTTGTGAAAGGGTGCCAATACTTTTGTCCAGCCCATTTTTGGAGGTTTGTGTGACATTATGTCGAATTTGCTTTCTTTCCTCCCTTTTTTTGTTTTGTCCCAATACACACAAAGGGAATAAACATGTGTATAGCAAAACATGTGTTAATGCAATACGTTTCGTGAGAAATACATGATTTCCTGGAGAAATATCAAGGGTGCCAACAATTTCGGCCATGACTGTATATATATTTTATGTCACCATAGTGACACTGTACTACTTGTGGGGGGTGATGAAGATTTTTTTTTGCACTGATTGCTTTTACACCAATAAAGGCTATAAAAGCAATCATTTCTCCTTCTCTCTGGTTGCATTCTTGCAGCCATTGAGAAATACTGTGAGAGCTGTCATTGGTCACAGCTTGTCACATGGTACAAGGCTGTTGTGAATAGCCTTGTACCATGTGACCTCTGTGACCATTCACAGATTTCACACGTAGTAAGCAATGATGTCAGATGTGACATCTTGCTTACTACTATTAATGTGATCACTGATTGGCCAATCAGTGATCACATGATCGCGACCTCACATGAGGTCCTGTACAACGATCGGTGTTCCGATGTGTCCTCCGGACACAGTGGGCACCGTATCGCAGTGCTGCGCGCTCCCAGGGAGCGCACACAAGCAGGGAAGCGGGGAGGACGTTTATAAACGGCCACCTGACCCTGCACTGCTCCCTTCCGGCCGTTTATATACATGGGCCAGACGGGAAGTGGTTAATGAACGCTGCTGATTACTTGTATATGATATAGCTAATGCAAAAATGTTCAGAAGTTCTGAAGGCCTCATTCATTTGTGGCGTACTATAGCATACACCTGTGCTAGGGCTGTTTTCCCGCACGGGGAGGCTCAGGTGTTCCATGCATCCTCATGCAGGTAGTCCCATTCATGTCATTTGGAAAGCAGTGGCCGTAAGGACCCAGCCACTGCTCCAAATTTGACATTTGTGTGGGTGCATGTCCCAGAACTTAAACTGTTTACATTCGGGGACATGCACCCACATAAATGTCAAATTCGGAGCTGTATTCGTGTGGCTGTTGCATCCCGATTGTCAAGAATGGGACTGCCTGCACAGGGATGCACAGAACACCTATGAATCCCCATGTGGGGAAACATGGCCCTCGCACAGGTAGAAGTCTATAGTATGCCGAGTGTGAACAAGGTCTTGAAGCGGAACTTCACCCAAAAGGGGAATTCCCACCTATCTGCATCTTCTCCCATTTTCCCCCGCAGCCTTCTGAGACACATCAGAGGTCCCAGAAGACTACGGGACCATTCACAAAGCGCAGTGCGGTTTGCGCATACGCAGTGGGAAACCTGCTGTGAAGCTGTAGTCTGAAGACTTCGCTGCTGGTTTCCTTTAGTTAGGATGCCGGCTTCTGGACCTGAAGCCAATTGAAGAATCGGCTCGGGTGAGGATAACACTGGATCCCTGGACAGGTAAGTGTCCTTATATTAAAAGTCAGCAGCTACAGTATTTCTAGCTGCTGACTTTTAATTTTTTGGGGGAGACTGGAGAACCGCTTTAAGCTCAACTCTAGGCAGATAGAAAAGAAATCCTATAGCTCAAATGATATAACACCTCCTGTGCATAAGTGTGGTGGACTAGGGTCAGTTCGCACACATGCCTCTTTTTACAACATCACAGTGAATGGCAGGTTTTGCTGCCTCTAGCAACTGGGGAAGTCCAGTAACAACTGCAGGAAAACAAATAACAGAGGGTGCAACAGCCTAGTGCATTATCCCAGGGGTACTTTATTATATGAAGGTAAGAAACATACAGTGAAGATATACAGCGTGTCCAGCCACCAACTCGTGGCACAGTGGATAGTGGGACCCAAGAAGGTCCAAAGCCAAGCAGACACCGTTCGGGGTCCAGAAATGGCTTAAGCGGTTTGAGGGTAATCCCTCTTCATCAGGCTCTGATGAAGAGGGGTTACCGTTGAAACACATAAGCCATTTCTAGATCCCATACACCATCTGCTTGGCGTTGGATCTCCCTGGGTCCCACTATCCACTGTGCCACGAGTTGGTGGCTGGACACACTGCATATTTTCACTGTTTGTAAGTATGTTTTTTACCTTCATATAATAAAGTACCCCTGGGATAATGCACTAGGCTGTTGCACCCTCTGTTATTTGTTTTCTTGCAATAAAAGACATTATAGCAGATCTTTACCCCATCTATGACTGTGAATAATTTGACTCCTGCTCCCGTCCCCCCTTTGACAATTGGATAGTTTTTGGTGGATGAATTATGCGCATTGCCAACCTTTCAGAAATCATCTGTCTTTAGTTCACTGTGACAAGCTGACTTCCCAATGGTTACCAATATTTTTTTCACACCATTGTTCAAAAAGGTTAGGCTGGCCATAGGTGATTCATTTTTTTTACAGGGCTGATTAAAAAAAATGGATGGATTCCCCCATCCACATAAATGAGGTGAAAGGAGGAGACCTCACTGCTTGGCTATTCTGATAACGGGGACTCCTCCACTGTCAGAATACACTGATCAGCGCTGCAGCCAATTGGATGGAGCCACTGATCTAATGGAAATTTTCCAACTGTCCTACTCAACAAAAGTCGATCATAAGATTGAGTTCCGTTGAGTGGGAACGGCTGTAGATGGATCGAATTGTATCTGGTCCCTGCTGAATCGGCTGAATTTCCGTCCATCTCTGACCAGCTTTAACCTTTTTGCGCTGGCTGTACATTTATATATATACAACTTACCATGCTGAGAGAGTGCTCCCTGCATGGTAGCCGGCGGGAATCGTTAAGCTCCCGATGCATACTTACCATCGGCATCATTCCGATCATGTGACCTCTCTGACAGTCAATCACAGTGGTCACATGACCTGCATGCCCACCTCCCAGGATCTAGAAGCTCTTAAAGGGCCGGGAGGTGTGGGCACGAAAAGGTTAAAGAATATGTAAACCCAACATTTAATATTCCTGGTATGTGCCTGCTGTACCATGTACTTGTATGAAAAAGTATCCTGTTCTCTTTCTGTTGCTTCCTTTGTGTGAAATCCCTGGTGTTCCTGCCAGTCCCTCTACTTTTCTATTAAAAATTGACCACAGTAGGCATTAGAGCACACCGAGCTCAGTTCTCTAGCTGTGCTGAGAACTCAGCCTGATCTCCTCCAATGATCAGACTTGTCCTAACACACACCTCCCCTGCACAGCCATTCGCTGGGAAGACTAGTGTTCTGCTGTTTCTCCTTCCCCTGCTCTTATGCAGCTGAAAACAGAGAGAATGTACAGTTGTGACCAAAATTATTCAACCCCCACTGAAATTGAGTGTTTTGGCCAGTTTGACATTGCTTTTGATCATTCAGTCATCTTGCTTACATTTACATTAAAGAGGCACTTGTAGGTCAGACAAATATAACATAACAGTTATAATGAAATAACCACAAATGTCTTTTCTGTGCTCACAGCATTATCAGTTTTATTCAACCCCCAAGTGACATTCAATCTTAGTACTTAGTACAGCATCCTTTTACAGTTATAACAGCTTTTAAACGTGAAGCATAGCTTGACACAAGTGTCTTGCAGCGATCTACGGGTATCTTCGCCCATTCTTCATGGGCAAAGGCCTCCAGTTCAGTCACATTCTTAGGCTTGCGCACTGCAACTGCTTTCTTTAAGTCCCACCAGAGGTTCTCAATCGGATTTAAGTCTGGTGACTGCGATGGCCACTCCAAAATGTTCCAGCCTTTCCTCTGCAACCATGCTCTAGTGGACTTGGAGGTATGCTTGGGATCATTGTCCTGTTGAAAGGTCCAACGTCTCCCAAGCCTCAGGTGTGTGACGGACTGCATCACGTTTCCATCCAATATCTCCTGGTACTGAAGAGAATTCATGGTACCTTGCACACGCTGAAGCTTCCCTGTACCTGCAGAAGCAAAACAGCCCCAAAGCATGATTGACCCTCCACCATGCTTCACAGTAGGCAAGGTGTTCTTTTCATCATAGGCCTTGTTCTTCCTCCTCCAAACATAGCGTTGATCCATGGGCCCAAACAGTTCTAATTTTGTTTCATCAGTCCACAGAACACTATCCCACAACTTTTGTGGTTTGTCCACATGGCTTTTGGCATACTGCAGTCGACTCTTCTTATTCTTTGGAGACAGCAAGGGGGTACGCCTGGGAGTTCTGGCACGGAGGCCTTCATTACGCAGTGTGCGTCTTATTGTCTGGGCTGAAACTTCTGTACCCACATCTGACAAATCTTTTCTCAGTTCCTCAGCAGTCACACGGGGACTTCTCTCCACTCTACGCTTCAGGTAGCGCACAGCAGTCGAAGTCAGCATCTTCTTTCTGCCACGACCAGGTAGCGTTTCAACAGTGCCCTTTGCCTTGAATTTGCGAATGATGCTTCCTAAGGTGTCTCTTGGTATGTTTAACATCTTTGCAATCTTCTTATAGCCATTGCCCTTCCTGTGAAGAGAAATCACCTCTTCTCTTGTCTTCCTGGACCATTCTCTTGCCTTCACCATGTTTGTAACCACACCAGTAAATGTCTAGAAGGAGCTGAGTATCACAGTCATTTTAAAGCTGCCTAATTGGTGCTTATTATGCTTGATTGCTGCTCGGTGACATCCACAGGTGTTTTCAATACCTGATGGAAAGCACCTGTATGAACCTCTGTTCTTCAGAGTGGTAGTCTTTAAGGGGTTGAATAATTGTGGCAATGAAGAAACCACATAAGAACCATTTACTACTGTATTACATAAACAATTGATGTCATTTTAGTTGCATTTGGGTAGTTACAACGTCCTTGTAGGATTTGATTCTGAATACAATTCCAAATGTACACTATAGTCCCTAAACCCCTTTACAGCATTGGGGGTTGAATAATTTTGGTCACAACTGTATTCACTTTTAAAAAAGGGAAAAAGTGTTCATAATATTTTTTTTTATATCCAAACGCAAATGTTTTGCCTTTCATTTCTATTTCAAACTGAATGGGTTGTTTTACAAGATGAGGGTTGACATATACTTTAATATGGTCCTTTCGTCTTTTCAACCTGGACTTCTAAAAGTATTGTTTTATTATATATGGCAAGTATATATATATATATATATATATATATATATATATATATATCATGTTGTTTTAGCATAAGCATCACAATACTCAAAGGAAATGCACTTTACACGTTGATACCGCAGGGCGCCGGATATGATAAACGCCATTAGCGCCGGCTTCTCTGTAGAATTTACAACAGCCGCCAGTGACAGGGCGGTGGGACATTGAGGGAATTGGAGACCTATTTTTGAGGATGTTGCTCTTACAGAAAAAGAAAATAAAGGCAATTGTATCAGGAAAAAAATATGCAATTGCAAGGGAAGGATGTCTGCTTTCTAAGACCTTATATGACTTTGTTGTGAGCCGTGGCAGAATTCCTGAAGAATATTTTTTTGTTCTGCTAGGCGGGTGTTTCCTTCCTTGGGCAAAGAACCAGCAGCCAGGGAATTGAGAGGATGTTAGGGACATGATTTTTGCAGCAGGCGGCAGAAGTCAAAAACATAAACATGATTAGCTTTATCTGTCTCACACATCCTTCAATTCATCTTCCTAAACCTTTAGGAAAAAAAAAAAAAGAAGAAGAAGAATGCAATTACATTGTGTAAGGCTGTTGGGGAGCTTGGAATAGAAAGCACACAATTTTATAGGATCTCATAATGTCATCTAATACCAGCTCCCTTGCTGTACACGTGCCTTGGTCTTAACTCAGCTTGGCACTGAGCCTTTGTAGAGGCTGAAGGTTTGTTCGCAGTGACATCTAGTGGATGATTTCTATATTACACACAGCTGTCTGATCATAGCAAGTGATGCAAATTCAATTCTTAAAACCTAATTTGAAGTAAAAGCACAAGAGATGGTACCTACATGGAATGAGTAGTGTCTTGTTTGCTGGTGCCGGCTGTCCTAGCTGAAATCTGAAGTCCTCTGCTCCTCACATACCCCCACAGCCATATTCTTTCAATGCTGCAGGGGTTAATACACTTGCTGCACCTGTCATGGGCACTCTTCAAGACTGCCAAATATGCCTCCTTTCTGCCCCTCCCTTCCATTAATAGAAGCTGTGCTATCATTTCTATGAATAGAGAAGGAAGATCTTTCATTCATCCCCGCATCCTCCATTCATAGATCTAGAGGGATACGGTATAAAACGTACCTTATTCCTCCCTCTGGTAGGCTCCTTCCATCTATTTGTTCCTTCCATCTATTTGAACCATCCTGTGGACCTGTCTCTATAAGGCTCCATTCACAGCAATGCGTTTTTTAGTTCTTTTTGCAGAAACGTACTATAGTCCATTTAACATGATTTCCTATAGAATAGATGTTCACATCTATGATTTTTTTTGAGCTGCTGAGTTTTTGGAAAGGCTCAGGGACGTTTTTAAAAGCAAAAAGCAGCATTTTGCTACAGTAGAGTTCAATGGAAAAGCTGCTGAAATCCATGGTAGTGCGTTTTTGACACGTTTTGCATTTTTATTCTGTTCAGCAACAAAAAAAATTCCACTTTAAAAAAAAAAGTTGAACAAAACGCAGTAGAAACACATGAAAAACGTGTTAAAAACGCATGTAGAAAAATGCAAAATTAACTGCAAAATGGACAAAAAGCAAATTGCATAGGTGTGAATGGAGCCTAAGACACTCTCAGTAGCAGTCATGTACTTGCTTCCTCCACCTCATCTCCGAACCCCTAGATTCAATTAGCTTTTAATCCTTTCAATGTGGCTAGGAAGGGGCCACTGCAAGGGTAGATTCTGTCTAAGCCTGGGTTCACACTAATGCAGTGCAGGACACCGCATGTAAGTCGCACAGGAATCGCAGTGCATTCCTGTGCAAATTACATGCAATGTCTGTGCAGTGCAGGAACTTTTTTTTTTACCCACACCTGAATCAAATGGCATTCAGAACACCCATGCGATGCAATTTCTGGCAATCGCACTGTTTAGGGGTGTCATTAATTTAACATTGATGCCTGCACCAGATCACATAAACGCAGTGCGATTGCAATGCTGTGCGGGAAACGCACAGCATTGGCAGTGTTTCCCGCACTGTATCAGCGTTAACCCGGTCTAAAGCTGGCAATAAATTATATGATTTTCCTATTCAATTTCCTGCCTGATTGCAGACAAATTGAAAATGTTTAGGTTTGACCTCATATTGTATGGCTTCGGTAAATGTAAAGAAAATTGTATAATGTATGGCCAGCCTTATTCACCAAGTTCAGATTTAAACCTGATTGGACTCTTCATGCTTAGTGACTTACTATATTATGAAGCCAGTATATGGATAATAGGCCTGGAGCATTCATATTTTGAAGGCTTTCCAATCTATAGTTTTCCTTTGTATTACATCTACAATGATGTCATAGCCACTACAGGGAGCTCTGCATTTCTTTGCAGTCTCTCAATCCCCCTACTTAACAACTGCTGATGTGTTATTAGGCACACAGCTAGTATATTGTTTCAGTGAATCAGCAGACCTATTGAGGGAGATTTACTAAAACTGGAGCACTCAGAATCTGGGTCAGCTGTGCATGCTAGCCAATCAGCTTTTAATTTCAGCTTGTTCAATTAAGCTTTGACAATAAACCTGGAAGCTGATTGGTTTCTAGGCAGAGCCGCACCACATTTTGCACTTTCCATTTTCAGTAAATCTTCCACATTGACTTGCATTAGGAGAATAAGAAATGAAGCGCAAACATTGTGTAACAGTGTAAAGCAGGAAGCATGGCATACATATGTAAAGAATGCTGCCTTAGGTTTTTAAAGCCTGCACTGCAATTGTTAAATGTTTGTTTAGGTTTAGGAGGCATGGAAAAGGTGTAATGGCATGGAATAGATTTACTTACCAGATCCTCTGCTTCTCTGGGCTGTTAGACTGGTCCCCACAGCATCTGCTTCCTCATGCTCCCGCAGTGTAAGGTCCTTATGTCATCAAAACTGATGCAGGGTCTATAGCCCTCCATTGAGCGAGGACATTGAAGGACAGTTCACCACTGGAGCTCCCTCTGCTGGAGGAACAAAGGATCAGGTAAGTAAAAGTGCTTTATTCTCCCACAGACTAAATGAGGGGCTAAAGTGGAATTCCGGTAAATAATATATATATTATATATATATAAAACAGTAAGTAACAGTATGACCTCATCTGGAATCTGCAGTTCTATTTTGGACACCAGTTCACAAAAAGAACATTGGGGAACTGGAGAAAGTACAGAGAAGGGCAACCAAACTGATAAGAGGCATGGAGGAGCTCAGCTAGGAGGAAAGATTAGAGGAACTGAACTTATTATCTCTTGAGAAGAGGAGATTAAGGGGGGATATGATCAACATGTATAATACATAAGGGGGGATATGATCAACATGTATAATACATAAGGGGGGATATGATCAACATGTATAATACATAAGGGGGGATATGATCAACATGTATAAATACATCAGTGGTTCATATAGTGAACTTGGTGTAGAGTTATTCACCCTGAGGTCATCACAGAGGACAAGGGGGCACTCTGGAGGAAAAGAGATTAAATCTCCAAATGCGGAAAGGGTTCTTCATAGTAAGAGCTGTGAAAATGTGGAATAGACTCCCTCAAGAGTTAGTTCTGGCCAGCTTAGTGGATTGCTTTAAAAAAGGCCTGGATTCTTTCTTGGATACACAGAATATAACTGGTTACTATTTATAGGTAAAGTTGATCCAGGGAATATCTGATTGCCTCTCGGGGGATCAGGGAGGATTTTTTTCCCCTGCAGGAGAGAATTGGATTATGCTTTGCTGGATTTTTTTTTCCTTCCTCTGGATCAACTGTGGGTATAGGATTATAACTTTTTTTATGGTTGAACTGGATGGACTTTTGTCTTTTTTTCAGCCAGACTAACTATGTAATTATGTAACTGCTCCCACCTTCTAACACCTATGTAAACTACCTTGTGGAAGAAAGATCTGTATACTTACCTGTGTCTGTGACAAAGCAAAGATAGGGTTTTTTGTTTTTAACCAACACTGTTTTTTTTATATTTACACAGATTCATTACAAAGCAACCTTGACTGTACATTTGGCTGGGGACTACGGAAAACATTCTGCCAGTGGGAACATGATCACACGTTGAGCCTCAAGTGGACTTTGGTGAACAGCAAAACCGGCCCAGTGCAGGATCACACAGGTGGGTCAAAAAACTTCAATATTCGAATGCCTGACATGTAACAGTTCTGGTTTGGATATTGTTACAGTGACATCTAGTGGAAACAAATGTATTGCATATACTGCATTAGGTCCTGAAGCTGGTTTACATCATTGCGGTGCACTTTGGCTGCGTTTGAGGTTTGTTACCCTTGAACGCTGTATAATGCACGTTTTCATTGAAAGTGCATAAAAAATGCAGCAAGCAGGATTTTTATTTAACTACTTCCAGTCCGGACACTTTTACCCCCTTCCTGACCAGGGCAATTTTCAGCTTTCAGCGCTTTTACACATTGAATGACAATTGCACGGTTATGCAACACTGTACCCATATGAATTTTTTACCATTAAGACAGATAAAACTTTATTTTGGTGGTATTTATTCACCGCTGGGAGTTTTTTTTTTTTTTTACTATGTAAATGAAAATGTCCAAAAATTTAGAAAAAAAGTGTTTTTCTTATAAAATTTTGCAAATAAATAATCTTTCATCATAAATCTTGGCCAAAATGTATTGCGTTATCTTTTTAGTAAAAAAAAAATAAGCCAAATTAGTTTATAACCAAAAATTATAATTTTTAAACATTTTGTTTTACATTTTTATTTTATATTATTACTTTTTTTTTCTTTTTTACATACTGTCACCCTAGCAGTACAGTGATGAGGGGGGTGATGATTGGGGGGTGATGAAGATTTTTTTTTGTACACTGATTGCTTTTACACCCATATAGGATGTAAAAACAATCATTTCTCTTTCTCTCTGTCTGCATTCTTGCAGCCATTGAGAACTACTGAGTGAGCTGTGATTGATCACAGCTTGTCACATGGCACAAGGCTGTTGTGAATAGCCTTGTACCATGTGACCTCTGTGATCATTCACAGATTTCATACATAGTAAGCAATGATGTCAGAAGTGATATCTTGCTTACTACTTTGCATGTGATCACTGCTTGGCCAATCAGTGATCACATGATCGGGACCTCGTACAGAGGTCCCGTCCGACGATGGGTTTTTCAGTGTGTCCAGAGGACACAGCAGGCACCAGATTGCAGTGCTGCACACTCCCGGGGAGCGCGCACAAGCAGGATGCGGGGAGGCCGTTTATAAACGGCCACCCAACCCTGCAGTGCCAATGTCCGGCCGTTTATATACAACGGCTGGTCGGGAAGTGGTTAACACTCATGCAAGAGTCATGCGTATTTTTATTTGAATCTTGTTGCACTTTGTGTCTTTCTTACAGATCTGTGCAGTAATCCAGTGTGAAATTTTGCCTTTGTGTAGGAGGTTCCTGTAATAAAAACTGGTCACTGCTGCCCTCTCATCTTGTGCAGGGTGACTGGTCTTGTCTCCACCTCCCCTGTAGTTTTCTGCAGGGAGTTATTAAAGGGTGGGGCCTGCTGGGCCCCTCCCACAGCTTTGTTTATGAACAGGAATGAGGTCACAGGGTAATATCTGGGCTTGCAAAGGCATTTATTGCACACATGGGGGTTGATTTACTAAAGTCAAACAGACTGTGCACTTTGTAAAGTGCAATTGCTCTAGCGCAGGGGTCTCCAAACTATGGCCCTCTAGGTGTTGAGAAACTGCAAGTCCCATGAAGACATGCAAGACTCTGCCAGACACAGACAAGGCTCTCAGAGGCAGGGGCATGATGAGACTTGTAGTACTTCAACAGCTGGAGGGTCATAGTTTGGAGACCCCTGCTCTAGAGCTTAGTAAATGATGGGACGCTTCACTTTGCAAAAAATACCCAATCACATGCAAGGAAAATACAAAAAAAATGCATTTTTGCATGCACATGATTGGATGATAGAAGTCAGCAGAGCTTCTGTAAAATTAATACGCTCTTGAGCAACTGCACTTGCAAAGTGCACAGTTACATAGTTAGACTGGCTGAAAATAGACAAAAGTCCATCCAGTTCAAAGATATAAAAAAAAAAAAGTTATAATCCTATACCCATAGTTGATCCAGAGGAAGACAAAAAACCCAGCAAAGCATGATCCAATTTGCTCCTGCAGGGGAAAAAATTCCTTCCTGATCCCCCGAGAGGCAATCGGATATTCCCTGGATCAACTTTACCTATAAATGTTAGTATCCAGTTATATTCAGTTGTATTCTGTCTATTTGCCTTCAGTAAATCAGCCCCATAGTGTATTGATTTATTTTGTGGCTGTTGAGGAATATATTTAAATTACACATTTTTGTGTCTGGAGTTCATCTTCAGCCACTTGCAATGAATTCAGTTGTGTTAACTGAACTGTAAAAGAATGACAACAGCAGCAAAACCAAAAGGCTTCAATGTTCACATTATTTCAGTAAGATGTCCTGGGCTAGAGATTGTAGTCCCATACCCGGCTCTGAATGTATTACACAAGGGTGCATGTTTAAAAGGGTAAATTTATATCAATTTAGTCATGGACAGCATTGTTTGTATCCTCCTCCCTGCTGTTTGATGGGCAGCGTGTAGAAAATTAACATTGTGTTTGATGAATTGAGCCGCTAATAAAACATGATCTAATCGAGTTGAACGGCCAAGCCTCTCTTCATCCTGGACAGTGAGCTGACTGCAGCTCTGCAGCTGAGCATTAAACAGCCTGCTGCTTTGTTCCGCACAGCTGATCAGGAGCAGAGCGATGCAGCTATCGCAGGGAAGCTCTCAGGCCCGCTGGAATCTAGGTCACATGACTTATTTATGGCATTTTATTCATAGGACGTTTTCTCATTTTGCTGCAAAATTGCCTTTCTATAAGTGTAAGGTCATTACACATAGGAAAAACAGGCAGGGTATAGTGACATAAAAGCGTAATATCTGCCGCCAGCGCAAAACTATGTATTTCAGAATCCAGCAAAGATTTAATAGCTTTGCTCTAGCAAAAATACTGAATCTATACTCAAATGTAAATATATATATATATATATATCTTTAGTATTCTTCGTAGGAAGAGCAAACAAAAAGGCCACAATAACTACCTTTCCTGGAGAAAATGCTGCTCCAGGTTCCCTCCAGTGTTAAGATTCGGCCTGTCCCTTCACCAGTTATTACATGTTTGATAGCTGCACACCAGAGGCTTGTTTTGTTATTTAATCTTTTATTTGGCTGTTCTTTTTTATCTTGGTATTTTGGTTGCAGTTCTGCTTTAATTTGCATGCCACCCGGAAAAATGCTGTGGTTCCAGCCATCCTGTGCAGTTCAGCATTATGAATGGCCACGCATCTTTTAAAGGGAAGAGTCAGGGAAAACATCTATTGTTTGTTGATTTTATGAGCTTTTACCTTGTTCAGACCTTCTCTGCTACATTGTGCTTATGTTTTGAGGCCAGTTGAGTTTGTAAGCAGCCCTTTGCGGAGTTCTTTTTTAATCTCACATGTAAAATTTAGGTTGATCATGGATGCAGGTGTTTAGTTGAGTTGGGTTGGCTTGGTGGTGAATATTTCTGCCTTACAGCACTGGGATCAGCCCTTTGAATCCCAACCAGGACATGGAGTTTGCATGTTCTCCATGTGCTTATGTGGGATTCCTCCAGGCAGGGGCGGACTGACCATTTGGAAACTCGGGCACTGCCCAAGGGCCTGGGGTCAGTAGGGGGTCCCATGAGATGCCGCTGGTACCTTTTTCATAGGCTTTTTTGAGTTTGGGCAAGGACACAGGGGCCCCATGATCCCCTACTGCCCGGGGGCCCCATGAGTTGTCAGTCCGCCCCTGCCTCCAGGTACTCTAGTTTCCTTCCATCCTCCAGACATGTAGGCAGGTTGATTGGCCCTAGTATGCATAGGGTCCCTAGCTATTAAGCTCCTTGTGGGCAGGGATTGATGTACAAAATACTATATGTAAATTGTTGGTATAATAATACACATTAAATGTATGTAAACCCTAATAATGAACTTCTCATATTTGCGTTTCAGATATAAAATTAAAAGTGTTTGTTATATCAGTTTATAAGAAATTACCTGTTGATCATGTCAGAGCTATCTTGAGTTCTGAGCTCTTTTTCTGTGCCATCTTATGGAGCTTAATTAGCTCTTCCAGTTCTTTTCTTGAGACTAAATAACAATTAGTCTCCATCTGGTGAAGAACAGGATATGAGGAAGGTTTGAGCAGTTCAGAAAAAGATAGCTGGGCAGGCCTGACACCACTAAAGTGTCCAAAATATTCACAGAATTTGAAGTCCATAAATAGGCTGTGTCTTGTCAGGTCACAACAGGAGTTTGGAGCTGAGTGCATTTCTGGCAGATCAACTGGTATTTTTCTGTACTTGCGTGGTCTTTAAAGGAATGTAACATTGGGTAATGTGCATGTATTGCGGACTGAATCTTTTTTTTATTCTTTATTTTGCCCTGAGAAACACCTTTTTATTTCTTTTTCTCAGGAGATGGAAATTTCATTTACTCCGAAGCTGATGAAAGACACAGAGGTAAAGTGGCCCGACTGTTGAGTCCTGTGGTGGACTCGTCCAAATCCTCCCAGTGCATGACCTTTTGGTACCACATGTCTGGACCTCACGTTGGTTCTTTGAGCATCAAGCTAGAGTACCTAAATCAGGAAGGCTTTGGTCAGATGTTGTGGACAGCCGGTGACAGTGAGCGTCGGGATGACCACTGGAGGGAAGCTCGGGTGTTACTACACAAGTCACTGAAGCAGTATCGGGTAAGAGCAAACACGATTCCTCTTCTTCTCCGTGGTGGGGGCTTGCTATCTAAATAGGGTCTGCATTGGGGGGTATGTGTTTGGCAAAATCTGTCTGCTAGCTAATTAGAGAGATTCTCTTTCATTTCCCGACAACCTGACACATTCTTTACCCCTTCACTGAGCTATCCAGAAGCTTTTGTTGGAATTCCACCTTGGGTTAAAACAGATTTTTATAACATTACGTCTAATTTTTATACAGGTGGTGATTGAGGGCACGATTGGCAAAGGAAGCAGTGGTGGAATTGCTGTGGATGATATCATTATTGCTAATCATATACTTCCTGAACAATGCAAAGGTAGGTTGCTTAACACAGGCTGAGTTTGCAAGTCACCATAGACCTTATGTTGTATTTACTAAGCTACAAAACGTATATGGATGGTGTAACTTGGCACTACTGAGAAAGTATGGAGGCTATTGCTGACCTTTGCTTGATGGCATTTATGTGAATTGAATGACTTCAGTAATTGCACTGACCTGGAAAGAACGTAAATCAGGAGTTCACTGTGACTTCACTTGCTGTGTGCTTGTTCCAGGTCAGCCACTCAGAAAGCCAACAATAGCCAGGAAAATGGTATATTCAGCAAGCTAGTGTAATCATATTTCAACTCCAATTTGGGGAAGTAAAACAAAATTGTTAACGGGAGTGCCTGGAGACTGAGAAAAGTGCCATGTTTCAAAGCAGCCATATTGTTCCTAGCTGCATGTTTAGATGGCCATGGGGTTGGGGGGCTGGGACAGGGGGGAACTGTGACCTTGCAGCTAGCCTTAGACATCACCCAGGAAGATGGGGAACAACACATATTAATAAAAGTTGACACAAGACTTTTTCTTTAAAGATTTCAAAACTTATCAAAGTTTACAGAGAGCAGATATCACTGTGTTATTTTCACTTTAGGCAAAATAAGTTATTAAGCAGAGTAAGGACCTGGTTCACTTATTATAAAGTAGATAAATATTTCTCATGAAAGAATCCTGTTGCCCTCCAAGTGCAAATTATACCCATTCAGGCATACAACTTGCACTATGCAACGTAAGGAGGAACTAAGGTTTTAAGGTTTGGTGCTACTAAATGTGAACCTGTTGATGTTTGACACACTGTAGACCTTAGTCTGTGGCAGAGGTGGACAAACTTTTTGACTTGAGGGCCGCAATGGGTTCATATATTGGACCCAGGGGCCGGACCAAGAGTAGATGAATGATGTGTATGTGTCATCCATAGTAAGTATAGTAATATTCCCCCATAGTAAGCATAGTAATTAATCCCCCATATAGTAATTCATCCCCCATAGTAATTCATCCCCCATAGTAATTCATCCCCCATAGTAATTAATCCCCCATAGTAATTCATCCCCCATAGTAATTCATCCCCCATATAGTAATTCATCCCCCATAGTAATTCATCCCCCATAGTAATTCATCCCCTATAGTAATTCATCCCCCATATAGTAATTCATCCCCCATAGTAATTCATCCCCCATAGTAATTCATCCCCCATATAGTAATTCATTCCCCATATTAATTCATCCCCCATATTAATTCATCCCTCATATAGTAATTCATCCCCCATAGTAATTCATCCCCTATAGTAATTCATCCCCCATATAGTAATTCATCCCCCATAGTAATTCATCCCCTATAGTAATTCATCCCCCATATAGTAATTCATTCCCCATATTAATTCATCCCCCATATTAATTCATCCCTCATATAGTATTTCATCCCCCATAGTACTATTCCCCCCCAAGTAGTAAGCCAAGTCCCCCCTGTGTCAATTCACTTACCTTTGCTCCGCGCGTTCCTCTCGCCGTGTTCCCGCGCCGTTCCGGTCTTCAGGGCGGACTGTGAGAGGAGCCTAGCTCCCCTCACGTTCATCACGCTGCCCCGCCTACACACATCCTGACAGCCATCTTGACAGTATCGCGCTCCACGGGCCAGATTAAAAGGTCCGCCGGGCCGTATACGGCCCGCGGGCCGTAGTTTGCCCATTGCTGGTCTATGGCAACCTTCCTCAACCTTCGTATCCCGGAGGAACCCCTAAAATAATTTTCAGGTCTCAGGGAACCAGTACTAATATCTATTAATCAAGGGTCAATATGAAAATGCCTCATACAATGGTGGTCAGTAGAAAGAATGCAACTTTGACAGCGGTGGTCCGAATGCCATCTTTACAGACGGCTTAAAAGATAATTGGGTCAGGCTGCTGGTTTTGCTAAGAGTTGGTCCTGGAACAATGCAGGCACCATTAAATGGCAGATCATTTAGCCATGGCTCAAGGAAACTCAAGCAAACTCTGGATGTAATCCTTGTAGGACCAGCAATGCATTAATTTTGTTTTTTAGCACAGGCTGCAGGAACAAGGGCACGTAAATAATCTGCTGTTGGAGGGCTGTTAAGCTTTATTTCAAACTGAGCATAAGTAAAGCATGGATGAAACAAACTGGAATTGATAGCATGACTCAGTTGTACTTAGCTTGTTTTTGATATAAGAGGCTGACAACTTTATTTGCAGTAAAACTGATTTTGTTTTTGTGGTTATTTAGGTCCTGACTCATTGGAATCTGGAACAGGAACTGAGGACAATAATAACGATAAGCCAGGTATTGCCACCTTCTCTTCATCCTATATAACTTGTTGGTGTCAATTAAAAATTTTAATAACCTGATGGGAAACCATAAATAATAAAGAAAACAAAATAGAGATTGTCAGAAAGAATAGACAAAGCTTTCATTCTAATCTCCCAAAACAAACATTTTAAAAAATGATGTTAAACAATGTAATTCATATGACTCTATTACATATTGCTTAAAATGTACAGTTAATTAAGAGTTGTTATCTAGTACATAGTAGCCATATGCAGGCTTGAGCTTTCACTGATAAAGTAAGCCTTTATACTACAGTTGGCCGATGTCACTTTTGCCTGAAGGTATCAGTATTTATCTGTTTATTACTGTATTTGTCAGATGCAATTTTGCTATAAAAGATAGTAAATAACGAAAATAGAAAATGTACCAAATAAAAGCCAGATTATTTAGGTATGTAAATTAATCATAAAGCTATTGTCAAGTTAACCAAGTTTTTTGGCCTGGGCATCTAGGCAACAGTGACCCTTGGTCACAGAAGGGTTAAACTCTAAATTTGGGACAGCTTTAAGCTGTACTTCTGTACAGCTAAGTTTATAAAGCAAACCTAGCTATTTAACCTTACTGTCAGAACAGTGAATTTTAGAAAATTTGTGAAAATGTTGTTATTAACAGTCTTTATTATTCCTTAAATAGGGATTACTCCGAATTACTCCGGTGATGACCGTGTTGATGAAAGCATCTCCAAGAAGCCAGGTGGTGTACTAAAGACCCTGGACCCCATCCTCATTACCATCATTGCCATGAGTGCTTTGGGAGTCTTACTTGGTGCCATTTGTGGCGTGGTTCTGTACTGTGCCTGTTGGCACAATGGCATGTCAGAGAGGAACTTATCCGCCCTGGAAAATTATAATTTCGAACTTGTAGACGGTGTCAAGTTAAAAAAGGACAAACTAAACACACAAAATACATATTCAGAGGCATGAAGCAGCAAATAGGAAATAAAGAAAATTGTTGCAGATAAATTCAGCGGAAAGACTAAAGTCAGTTTTGGTGGAGGCGGGCCAATGATCTTTTACTGCTAGGCTATAAATGCATTGGTTGACGTGAAGCCAAACTTCTCTCAGGAGCTTCAGTGAAAATACCTGAAAACTATGGACGCATATACAATCTGAATCATGTACAGCTGGCTTTTCTGTTTTCATTTTTTTGGGTTTTTTTTTTTTGGATAATCAGATGCTGGTTTTGAGACCAATTATGATTGACTTTATGGTTTTGTAAACTTCGTTCCATTTTGTTTTGTTTTTCTGCTGCGGATATCTTTTTTTGTGAGCAGAATCCAGAATACTGTCACAGAAATACACTGAGTAGGGTTCTGTGGATGGTCACATGGTATGCCACGTCCACCAAGTCCCCACCCCACGCATCATAGGACTTGCAGCACGAATTACTCCTCCTGTTTGTGCATATCTGTTTGTGCTGTGTATAAAGCAACAAAGGCTTAGGCAGTCCTAAACAAAATGTGCCACTATGATGTTTTCTGGCAATTTTTAAAGCAACGCTACCCATTAATGTTGTGTTTCAGTGTTGTTCTGGAGCATAGTGCTTTAAAACGTCTCTAGGGTTCATGCACCATCATCAAATGCAATGGGCAATAGAGGGTACGGCCTACCCTTAAGACAATGTTGTTGGCACTGGCTAGTGGATGTCCTCTCAAGTGCCTTTTTGTGTTTGTGTTAGTTTTGACTGTGTTCTCACTGATTGCAACAATGCTTTTGTTTCATTTCTTATCATTATAGGCCCTTGTCTAGAACTATGTACCATGATGGCCAAAAAAAAAAATGTGATGATGGCCTCTCAAAGGCAAGGGCTACCACTGAATCATCAACTCAACTGAAAGTTTTTATTTTGAAACAGAATGATTTTTTTTTTGCATTTATTTTAATGTTGAATCCATTACTTTGTTTTTTAAAAGGCTGCAATATCCCATTTTTTTTCTCTGTAGAATGTATTTAACGGTCTATACTCAACTCTGAGTAAACAATGTAAATGTTTTTGCCATAGATTGACAGGCAAAATACAGCTCTGTTTCCGATAATGAGATAATCCTCTGGTGTAAATCCAATAAGGGAAACTTCTTACATTAACCCTACAAAGTCTAACTTTGGCTTTCTATCTGGATGTTAGAAGATACAGTATCATTTTTCACCGTAGGGCAAATTATATGGACTTTATTTAATAATATTGGTAGAAGTCATTGCTTGACAAAACCAGAACAGCCAATAGGATAATAGTCCTGAGCATAAGTCTGGTTTGTCTGACTGGCTATTTTGAGTTATACCACAGCACTTTTGTTATTTAATAATCCTTATAGGTCATGTGTTACAAAATGAGCAAAGGAATACAGGAGGTTTCGGTGTTGGGTAGAATGTTTTTAAACCTATTGTATGTTGTTTATTGTATCCTAAAAAATACCTCAGATATATCTCCCCATTACAGGTGTACTGGAGCAGTATAGGGTGGGTGATAGTTCTTCAAAACATTCAAAGAATGAGACAGTAAGCTGGCTTTATGTCCAGGACTTCAAGGTCTTTTCATTCTTCTACTTATACAGGCTGATATAACCTGGAAGTGCCTGGATCTTGAAACTGTATAGTCCTTAAACAGCATTCATTAAGATTCCCTTTAACAATAATGCATGAAAAGACATCAAGTTAACTCACTAACGGCATCTGTGAAGCTGGAAGTGCACTACTCCATAGGACAAGAATTAATAGAAAGTTTATATTTACATATCAAATTATTCCTATTTGCTATAGAGGACTAATACCATTTAACACCGATAATTTCTGTGGTGCTTTATAAAATGAAGGGAGACAGTACAGTAACAATACAAATCAAGACAAGATTGTTCAGAGGGCCCTACTCATAAGAGTTTACAATCTAAAAGGAAGGGGGAAGTGGTAAATGTGAAAAAAAATCCCAGAGTTCACCTTTAGGCCAAAAAAATCTTTTGCAGACACTAAATAAAACACTACAGC
Source organism: Staurois parvus (assembly GCF_062004578.1). NCBI lineage: Eukaryota > Metazoa > Chordata > Amphibia > Anura > Ranidae > Staurois > Staurois parvus. The sequence continues at coordinate 3,556,633 of NW_028317857.1, read as the reverse complement.
AAAATATAGTCACATCTTTTTCACATTGTGTACTATATAGAAAGAGAGAAAAGGGGAACATGAGAATAGGGGTGTTTTTAAAGGGAAAAGAATATGAGGATCACCATTACTGACTTGTAAGGGCAAGCAGCAGGACAGCTATCTCAATCCTTTCCTCCCTACTTGGGGTTATTTTTACCTGGAACAAAAATATGCTTATTGGAGTATCGGAAAAGTTGTGCTTCCGCTGAATCAGTGACTCCTTAAGGAACAAAGAAAATCTGACAAAATAGACAAGTCAGCAAAGGCAGTTCCTATATTTCTATCCTGACATTTTCCATTTAACTAGACAGTGATAACCATTAGATTATACTTGATGACTTCAAATGTTACTATACCTTTTTAATTTTTGGTTGATGGTGTTTTATATACCTCCCTTTCTTCCAGCCTTGATTTCCTTCACTTATCATTAATGGTTGAAGTGATGGGTCCTGTTGATAGTCACAGAAGACAAAGAATCCGCAGCTCTCGGTCTCTACGGACTTCATTCATCACATACACCCCCATTGACCTAAATGTCATATAGGCATTAAATATCTGAATGAGAAATAATTTCTCAGATCTAAACATTTGCTTTATTGTACTGTTCTTTATACAATAAAGTGTTAAGATCTAGGAAGTGACTTCTCATTCAGACATTATGATGTTTAGGTTTCTACCAATGGGGTGTATTTGATGAGTAAAGTCCGTAGAATCCAAGAGTTAAGGAATCCTTTGTGTTCTGTGACTATGGTTGGTACTGGTGGACTTCGACCTCATATTAGATTTTTATTGTGAAATTTATAAAGGGATTTATTTTGTGGGCCTTGTGTCAGTGTGCAGAATTTAGGTTTTTGGAGATGTTCTCTTGATAGGGCTAACCATTCACCCATATTCATCTTGGCTGTGTTCTTCACTACTCCTTTCTGAAATACCCAGTGTATAGGCCTGAGCATAGATTAGGCTCTAAAGGATAACATGCGTGGGTTGAATTTTCAAGCATAAAAGCTAACATAGGAGAGGAGATAAAATAAGAGCCTGTATAAGCTTCCAGACAGACCAGCTTAGAACATACACAGGGTTTAGATTTAACGCACCTGCAGGCAATGTGCAAAGTACATTAGCTCCATGATTGTGATAGGAGCATTAAATTGTAGCTTTCAACAGAGGCAAGAACTGATGCCATTGGTACTCTGTAAACTATCATGGATTTTGTTGTCATCATATAAATTAAGTCAATATGGTAGCTATGGGTTGCTGCACTCTGCATGTTACCAAATTCCACAACTGTTTTTGCTCGAATTTTGTTTAATTTTCATCAATGACTAAAAAAACCTTTAAAATCTAATATTTGCCCATGATACATTTCAGCTCTTATCGTTTCTTTTCATCCATTTAGCTGAGCATAGGAAAAATGATACTGAATCCTCCTCAGCCGAGAGAAAGGAATCTTGCACTGAAATCTCTATTTAAAATTATATGTTGATAAGGTTATTTAACCCTTTAGCAGCCAAAGAGGGTAGCGACTGCTGCGTAGCAGATTGTCACTACCCTCTCTGCCTGGGGACTAAAACGAAGGGTTTGTTTGTAAAGGCAGTGTTAAAGAAAAAATGTTCATTTATATTTGTTTTAGATTGTTTCATAATTTTTAAAAATGTAAAATAACATATTTTTTTCTTTATCAAAAACTATTAAGGAAGAAAAAAAAAACTTTTTTCTGTAGTAAAATGATTTCATTTTACTGGTATATTATTGCTTCATGTTTTGTATCATCATGAACTTTTGTGCAAATTTTTTTACAGAAATTTTTATTTTATATGACAATATGACACTTGTAAACTGTTGTTTTGGAATGAACTGCGAAGCCTTAACTTTGAATGACATTTGTATTCTTGGACATTGAATTGCATAATAATCACATAAAATTGAACTGTAATTTAAATCCCAAACGATGACTACTACATTCCAAAGATACAGTTGAATAAACATTTTCATAAAATACTCTCTTGCTTTTCTTATGTGTAGCGCTCACCCCCCAAAAAGGGCTGCTGGATTCCACAGGTTTTTCTCCAAAGTTAGTGTAGAGGCAGCCAGGCACTCACTTCGGATCAATAATCAGTCTAAGGGATGTCTTTGTTTATTGCTAAAAACCTGCACAATAGAGTATGGGATTCTCCAAAATGTCAAAGCACAGATTTTGCAGATGACACTTTCTCTAGTGGATAACAACACAGTCTTGCACTCCGAGCTGTGGACCAGGACAATATTAGGCACAGAATTAGCAGATGTACCTCTCCACTAGGGATTAGTTTTTCGCTCCCAGTTGTAGGCCAGGAGAATGTTAGGCCAGGAGAATGTTAGCCCATGAGTAGGTCATGAAAGCAGACTGGAACAGTCTAAGTTTTCTGCAGCTGATGACCACAAGACAGGTTTGGGCAGTTATGAGGAACAAACTGAAACAGTCTGGGTTCTTGCATCTGAAGACCACAAGATGGCTAGCACACTAGGCTTACTGGAGCAGTTTGTAATATCCTTAGCTGAGGACCATAGATAAACTGCAGCTCGGATGATTGGGCTCTACTTACAGTATGAATCCCAATAGAAACAAGGGTATGGGCTCGATCCAGGAGAGGGAGTAGTCCAGCAGTCAGTCAGGAAGGTTTCAAGGCTTAGCAGCCCACTGAATCACATGGTCCCCCTTCTTCCAGGGCAGTGTTTCTCAACTCCAGTCCTCATGGACCCCCAACAGGTCATGTTTTCAGGATTTCCCTCAGATGAAACAGCTGTGGTAATTACTAAGGCAGTGAAACTGATCAAATCACCTGTGAAAAATAATGGAAATCCTGAAAACATGACCTGTTGGGGGTCCATGAGGACTGGAGTTGAGAAACACTGTTCCAGGGGAAGAACAGATCCCTCTGGGCTATTACCTGCCTCCCACCCACCGTCTGGGCACACCTCCCCAGGGATTGGCTGGAGCCCTGAGATCTGGAAAGTTCTCAATATGTTTAGGGGAAATCAATCAAATGCCCAGACTGTGGAGCCTGAACAGACATAAAAGCAGATCAGAACTCCTCTGGCTACAGAGCAAGCCACACTGCAGTACATTTACCGAGCATCCTTAGCCTAGGAGGGTGCATTGAACCAAGTGGCCCTGTGTGGCTCTAGGGTAGGGAGGGGAACTGAAGAACACCTGACATCTGTACTGGTGACTACTCTGATCTATACTGGTCACCAACTCTTTTCCCCCAGCCTTGTGTGTCACAGAAGTAGCACAGCTCCCTGTACACTGTATGTCCCAATGTGGTGGTGATTCTGGAAAGGGCCCCACTCCTGCTGCTATATATCATAGACCTGGCTGATGGCTCGTGACCACCAGCACCATAGCTACCAATTACACCATGTGGCTGGGCCACACTGGGTCATATGCTTCCATGGTGTAGGTGGCTTGGCTGCCACTGCCCACACCATGGAAACACATGGTGCTGTGTGGACCGGCCAGATGCATTCTAACAACCAATGATGCTTTATCGCAGTGTGACAAATCCAGCTACCACTTCCATAATTACATGCATGTGACAGCCAGGTCAGGGAACAGAGCTATATTTATAAAAACTCATAGAAATGGGAACACATCCAGGGACACTTTTAATCTGGGAGAAGCCTATCTTCAGAGAGAAAACTGGGGATATCTGGTCAGTCTATCTTTGTGATGTCTTATATGCTTAAGCAGGCCATAGATGATATGATTTTCTTTCCATGGGTGGAAGGAAAGAAAATTGCTCAATTTCTATATCAACACAGTTGGTGTTGATGGGGGCATGCCTCCTGTGGAGCTATTGGGTTCTTCCAACAGGGAGCCTTCCCTTCCGGCTGAACACAATGATCACTGCTAGCGACTATAGCCGGTGGCAGTAATTGCATACAAAAAATCCAACAGGCTGGTTGTACTGAAGTTGTTTGATAGATCTACTTCAGTTACATAGTTAGTCTGGTTACAAAAAGGCACAAATCCATCTAGTTCAACCAATAAAATGGAAAAAAAAATGTATACAAACCTATATACACAATCCTATACCCACAGTTGATCCAGAGGACAAAGACAAAAAGACCCCTAGCAAAGCATGATCCAATTTGCTCCTGTAGGGGAAACAATTCCTTCCTGATCCCCCAAGAGGCAATCGGATATTCCCTGGATCAACTTTACCTTAAAATGTTAGTATCCAGTTATAGTATGTGCATTTAGGAAAGAATCCAGGCCTTTTTGAAAGCAATCTACTGAACTGGCCAGAACCAGCTATTGAGGGAGTCTATTCCACATTTTCACAGCTCTTACTGTGAATAAACCTTTTCGTATTTGGAGATTCAATCTCTTTTCCTGCAGACGTAAAGAGTGCTTCCTTGTCTTCTGTGATGGCCCATGGTGAATAACTCTACACCGAGTTCACTATATGAACCACTGATGTATTTATACATGTTGATCATATCCCCCTTAATCTCCTCTTCTCAAGAGAGAATAAATTCAGTTGCTCTAATCTTTCCTCATAGCTGAGCTCCTCCATGCCTCTTATCAGTTTGGTTGCCCTTCCCTGTACTTTCTCAAGTTCCCCAATGTTCTTTTTGTGAATTGGTGCCCAAACCTGAACTGCATATTCTAGATGATGTCTTACTAATGATTTGTACAGGGGTAATATGATATCTCTCTCTCTGGAGTCTATACCTCTTTTAATACAAGAGAGGATTTTGCTCGCTTTAGAAACCGCAGCTTAACATTGCATGCCTATTATTAAGCTTGTGATTTACCAGAACCCCCAGATCCTTCTCCACCATTGATTCCCCCAGTTGTACCCCCCTAGTATGTATGATGCATGTATATTCTTAGCCCCCAAGTGCATATCTTTACATTTATCAACATTAAACTTCATTTGCCACATAGTTGCCCAATTAAACAGTGCATTGAGGTCGGCTTGTATGTTGGGAGACATCCTGTAAGGACGTTATTCCACTGCACAGCTTGGTGTCATCTGCAAAGACTGAAATGGTACTTTTAGTCCCAAACACTATATTGTTTATAAATATATTGAAAAGTACAACTAGCTTGCCCATAGATGGATCGAATCTCGGCCAATCCCTGCTGAACTGGCCAAGATTTGATCCATCTAACTTCCGTTGTTATGACATTACATATAGAGTTTTGTAGCTAGCTGAGACTCTCAGTGTTTCAGTGCAATTATTCTGTCTCTGTCTTCAGAGCTGTTGTGATAACATAACAGCCCCCACAAGAAATGCATTGTTTCCATGAAGGTAGATTTACTAAAGAGATACTAAATAATCACTTAGCATAGCAAAGGTGTACTTAGGTTAAAGCCTGGTACACACGGGCCGACGTTCGGCCCATGTGTACAGCAGCCTATTTGACAGAAGACGGCATCTGATGAGCATCCAATCGGCATCTGAAAAATGTTATGTTCTGGTGTGGGGGGGGGGGGGGGCACAATGGCTCAGTGGTGAGATCGCTGTACTCACATCGCATAGTTAGTTCAGTGAGCTCCTCCAATTTTTTCAATCAGCCTGCTGGGTTGAAGGAAAAAAAATGCCTATTTGTATGTATAGGTGTGTGTGTGTAGAATTTTTTTTTTTTTTGGTCATTACTGTGTGTGTTAAAGTGTTACTAAACCCCGGACCCTGCATTCACTATATCTAGTCTCCCACGGTACACAAAACATGGAAGTGCAATTGTTTTAGTAAATATAAACTGCTAAATACCTTTTCTCATCAGCAGTTAGAGCAATCTTATGACTTCTATCAGTGTCCAGCCGAGCACTGGTTAAAGCTTGTTGGAGGAGTTTTCATTTAGCTCTAGGAGGATTCAGAGCCCTTGACCTCTGTCTGGACAGTGCTGATTAGCCCTGTGCTGATCACATGCACTCTCCCAAGAAAAAGAAAAATCTCTCTAGCAATACACACCAAACTGAGCATGTGAAGAGTGTCTCTACACGATATGTCTTATCAATAGATAAGAGGGGGACACTGGAAGAAGGGGAGATCAGAAAAGACAGGATCAAACAGCGTTTTCACATAATGCAGAAGATTAACCCTTACGTTCCACAGTCAGTATAACAAGAATGCTTTACTGCATATACAGACTGATTTTACTGTTGTGGGTTTAGTAACACTTAAAGGAATAAAGTTAAGCTATACTGAAATTGGAAAAATGGGATTTTACCTCGCACAAGAAAGGATGAGTAAAGTGAACATTACCTTGAGTACATCAACCCCAATGATTTGGCTAACTCATAGACTTGCATTGTGAAATGCACAACCGTTGTATAACATTGTAAAGCAGGAAGCAGAGCCTGGGGATGTAATGCATATATATGGATGCCTTAAGTATATAAGCACAGATTATGCACAGAATTTTTTTTTTGTTAAACCATTAGCACATATGAAGAACATTTACATAAAATTGATCAATTTACATGTTTATCTACAAAAAAAAACAGACTATGCATTCAATTTAAAGATTCATGAGTTTTATCCCTCTGGCCTGAGCATTTTAATAGTATTCCAGAGCAACCCCTACCCCTGCTTTACTTTTTTCTCTTCCTTCTGCCGCTAGTCATTGTGTTACCTCCTATAGCTGGAGCACATGCAGAGACAGCGGAGAGACACAGCATTATCAGTGAGCTGCAGAAAAGAACCTCAGGCAGACAGTTTAAATTAGCACCATGCAGATGTATTCCACTGACTATGTATACAGTATTCAGAAGGTTGGAAAAAAAAGTGCCTTTTGAATACCAACAGTGATATAATATGGGTGAATTGTACCCTATTCCTTCTTCTCAGAGGGATGTCTGGAGCACTAATTGAATTCTCTTCTTGTGGTTGCCTTAAATCAGACTTACATAGGAGCTAGTAGACTATAGTTGCGGTCCACCAATGAGTCTAGTTCCATCCTCATAGTATGAACTTGCATTGATCTATATGTTTGGAGCAGCCATTCTCAAATAGGATTCTCTGGAATACTAGGGTTCCTCCAAAAGTGGCTAGGGATTCCTTGAGCTGTGGCTGATTTAACTCTCATCTAATGGTGTCTGCATGGCCCGGGGCCAATACCACTTGGCAAAGCCAGTAGCATGACCAGTTATCTTTTTAGCTGTCTGTAGAGTGCACTGGTTGCATTCTTCCTACTGACTACCTGATTGGAAATTTCAAATTACATATTTCCTTAACAATATTGGCCTCACAAATGTGTAAGAATGCTTCCAAGCCTTGGTTAAAGGGCTATATGAGGACATGGTCTGATTACCTTAAATAACAAAGGAATGTGACTATATGGACAAACCAGCCCACTCTCCTTTCAGGAATGTGCCACTTTCCTTAGAAGGTCATCATGTTGTTGTTTACAAGGGGGGTGGATTGTCGATTGCTTACACACAAGTCCAGTATATAACACACAGCTAGAATGGAAATATTTGTCTTGATCAGAACAGACGCATACTTAATGCAAGCTCTGGGTCATCAGCCACGCCATATAATGGAGGGACCCATGGTGAAAACAGCAAGTATTATTGTTATATTTTCTTTATCTGTCATTACTTGTAATAAATGTTATAATTATAAGTATTTGTTGTGATCTCTCCTTGCACATATCGAATACGACCCCAAAGACGTAGCGAAACACTACAAACGTAAGGAACATCTTTCCCACTGATCCCCAGTAAATTGGTTTTGGTAAGGGTTCCAAGAGAAACCAAACAAAAAAACCCATTCCTCCATCCATGCAAAACAGATTCCTCCATCCATGCTAAACAGTTTGGATGGAGAAATCTATCACTGCTTGGATCCAGGCACTGTTCAGACCACAATCTTCCACCTGGATGTTGGGCAAAAGGGTGCAGACAGGGCCACCCTTGAAGCAAATTTCAACCAGTTCATCAGGAACTGGATGAAATTCCCAACATGTATGGCCAGCTGATCACTGTGGAGTTTTGTAACTTTTTATTTTTTGTTTCTCTGTCTGGTTAATACAGTTAATTTATATTTGTTTAGTATATATTTTGTCATTAATATTGGTTCTGGTGGCATCTTATGGCACTTATTTTTACAAATTAAAAGAAATTTAGCAGTTTCATATTTTGTTGATTTAATATTTTCTACTGTTTTTTAAATTTTATTTTTTTGAGGGGGGGGAGGAGCACCAGTATCTGGTCTTGCCTAGGGCACAAAATAGTCTAGCACCGGCCCTGGGCTGGAAATACCTTTTAATGCAGCGTTGACCACATAAAGCGTTGGAAAAATATACAGCAGGCATCATATTCACAAACCAATAGAGAGAGGTGAGTGAATAGCTTAAAACAGTTACACTACAAAAGACACCTTGTAAGGTGCTTGGGTAAGCCAAGGATCCCACACAGGTTGGTACTTGGGATCAGAGTCATGAATAAGGTGGTAAACCCCTTCCATAAGCTGAATATTGGTGACCCTAATGATTACTTGTTTGAAGGGAATATTCAATGAATCACAGTTACACACAATAGTCTATTGCACCGCCCCCGGGGTAGACTAGATCAGTTTATGAAATACATTTGGAGTGGAAGGTTGAGGGAGGAACAATGAGTAATGGGCTAAAGAACCATTCAGCGTAACACTGATTAACTGAGGAATAAGATCTCATACCCTACCCCAAAGGACCAAAACCAAGGGGCAACTCCATCAACTATCATGGCCCAGATATTTATGAACTGTTTTCCGGACAGCCAATTAATAGGAAATCTTTTTGATATTAATAAACATCAACTGCCATTGTTGTGTGAACATAGGTGTCCTAAGATCTTGGTCCCAAGCAAACATGTAGGATGTAAGTGGGTCAAATTAAAGTAGTTACAAAACAGGGAGAATGAACCCTTAACCTCTGAAGGGGTCCAAAAACAAATGCTTAAAGTGTTAGTTCACCTTTACAGAAAAAAAATTAAAAGATGGACTAACATAGTACAACTGTTCCACTCCTCAGTCCCTGCTGTACTTACCTCCATGGGTGTTGAGCTGTCAGTGCCCATGCTGCCAATGCAGTGATCCAGGTATTTGAAACCCACGCCCTTCTCCCTCTTCTCTGTGCAGGACTTCCGAAACATATCAGAGCAATTCTGATTGGTCAGCGCTTGCACCGAGTATCGCTCTGATCGGTTCCAAACGTGCTGCAGAGAGAAGATGGAGAAGAGATGGGATTTCAAATCCCTTGACCATTGCACCAGCTGTGTGGGCACTGACAACTCAACACCAATGGAGGTAAGTTCAGCAGGTACCTGAGGAAAGGGGGTGTTAGTTTACCTTTTCTGTTTTTCTGAAAAGGTGAACAAACCCTTTAGGTTGACGGTAGCAGAACCTTCCAGAATCTGGTATACACTTGATTAATTAAAGAAGGTAAATTAAATAAATTTACTGGCCATCCAGGAATCTTTAGCGTAAACAATTTGCTATATTTTTTTACTTCCACAGGTTATAAAAACATAAGCAATGCTGGAAGGAACCAGTATTATAAAGATAACATATTCCACATATACATTATTTATACACTGTATTTATGTAAGTATGTGTAGTATTTAAAATCTGTTTAAAATGCACGCGGTATGTTAAATGCTAGTTCATCAATGAATAAACATTTAAAAGATATATTGCTTTTTTATGCACTTTTGTTTTACTACATCAAGTAAACAAATAACATGCCATATTCTATATTAAATTACCGGTACATCGCCCAAGACTCATAATTTATAAAAATGGATTCTAGAATGTTACACAACATACAGTAATTACTGTTGTTAATATACTGTAAATGGACAACATACACATAAAAACATCTGCATAATCTCAACCTACGTAGAGAGAATTATAGTTTAAAAACACTGCATGTTCTGTATTTTGACAGTCCTGTAATATATTATCTCTGAAAAGATATTAAACATGCAACTACACATATTGTCCAACTGGTCTCCCAGAATGTCCTATAGATAGAGCTCTTCCTGTGGGATTTCAATGCTGTTCCACAATAATCATTTCCTTATGATGATGTGGTTTCTGTGAATTTACGGTAAAAGGAAACAATGATGGTTTTTGTATTAATTCCATTTTTTTACCCCCTGCCCCCCCATACATGAGGATCCCAAATCTGGAAAAAGAATGGCGGGGAAAAATTTGGGATCTTCATCTTTCCCAGGATCTTGCAGGAAGGCTCTAATATTCCCATTGTAATGGCACTGTGGGCAGAAGCTAAGGAGTCACCCTAGGTTCACACCTAAGCGTTTTCCACAGTGTTTTGCGTTTTGCAGAAATGTCCTACAGTCCATCTAACATGATGTCCTGTGGGACACGTTCACATCTCCACATTTTCACCTGATGCGTTTTTTGGAACGGGTCTTGGACGTCTTTGAATGCAAAAAGTTGCGTTTTTAGTTCTATAGACTTCAGTGGAAACACTGCGGAAAAGTGTGTTTTTGCTGCATTTTTTATACATTTTTGCCGCGCTTTGATACATTTTTGATGCGTTTTGCATTTTAAATCTGCCTAGCAACAACAAAAAAAGAAAAAAATTGCAAAACGTATAAAAAATGCATCAAAAACACTGCAAAACCACATCACAAACACGGCAAAAATGCAACGCAAAACGCAATGCAGAAACGAGTCAAACGCAAACTGCATAGTTGTGAACCTAGCGTAAGGTAAAGTATATTGTTTTACAGGGGTTGGACAAAAAAAGAAACACTACATGATTTGCAGGTGTAAAAGGGATGACATGGAAATGTTGTAATATTCTTTTGCTTTGGCTGTGTGATGAGACACCTAGCTAACAGGTGGGAAGCCTCACTTCCATCATACACTGCGTGCGCTGCTAGTAATACGGAGTCATGTGAGAGCTTACTGAGCTTCAAAGAGGGCAAATTGTTGTTGCCGCTTAGCTGGTGCCTCTGTGACTGAAGTTTCCAGTTTATTTGCCGTGTTGTGAGGTACGGTACCAAAGGTTATAATGGAATATACAGTTTTCAGGAAAAGGTCATCTGATAAGCATAAGTGCGGTCAACATGGTCAACTGACTGAAAGAGACAAAAGGACATTGCGCAGAATTGTGGCCCGGAATAAGAAAACAACTGCTGCAAAAGTGACTGCAGAGCTCAATCTCAGTCCCCCGAAGATTGCAGTCACTTTTGTAGTAGTTGTTTTCTTATTCCGGGCCACAATCCTGCACAATATCCTTTTGTCTCTGTCAGTCATTTGACCATGTCGGGTGCCTATGCTTATCAGACAATGTTTTTCGGAAACTGTATATGCTGTCATAACCTTTGATACTTTACCTCATGACACGGCATATAAATAGGCAACTTCAGTCACAGAGGCACCAGTTTAGCGACACCAACAATTTGCCCTCTTTGAAGCTCAGTATGCTCTGACATGACTCCATATTACTAGCAGCGCACACAGCGAATGACAAAAGTGAGTCTTCCAACCTGTTAGTTTGGTGTCTCATCACACAGCGGAAGCAAAAGAATGTTACAACACTTCCGCTTTCAACTCAAAACATGTCATCACCTTCACACCTGCAAATCATGTAGTGTTTCTATTTTTTTGTCTAACCCTGTATTTTCTGCCAATGAGTGAAATTAATTTTCAATATTGCAATTTTGCATGGGCGGGTGAGGGTCTAAAGACAGATGACAGGGCACAGAAGACACTGTCTGTGACAGGCGCGGCGTCAGACCCCAGCCCTTCTCACCAACTTGTGATCGAAGGACTAGCCAATCTAAAACCGTGCTGCCACTTGCGTAACAATGCCACTCTCAGCTGCACCCTGCACAGAGATTTTCCAGCTCACTGGACCAGAATCTATGTGCCAGCCGCTTGAGAGCGATTGTTACTGGGTCAGATTAATTACGCAATTAACCCTTCACACTGCCACCACCTCCTTTTTACAGAGAAGGAGGAAACTCACAAATCTTAGCAGTAACACTGTGATGTTTGAATAAGCATCTGTATACACACTGTCACCGCAGACAGATGTATCCAGAGGTTTTAAAACACAAAGTAGCACTCTTCAGAGACAGGGATTCTTAGTTTGCATTAAAGAGCTTTAGAAACAGTTCAACACTTTTCAGAAAATAGGATTCATAACTAAAAAGGTCAAAATGGTGCAATAAAAATATTTACAGAAAAGATGTAACCAATATATATATATATACGTATATAAATAGAGCAATAACACAACAGAGAGATAAAGGAAAAAGTTTAAGAAGGTAGAATACTTGCAGAAGTCCTGGTTTAAGCAGCGTTCAAGTGTCCTGAACAAAAGGGTTTTTTTTCTCCCAAAGTTGGTTCCTGATGTTAAAAAGGAGAATTTCATCATCTTACTCCCCAGGCATGACAGCCTTTTTTCTAGGAACCCAGCAGGGTGTCTCCTTAAAGCAGAGAACCAATCACCTCATTTGGGGAGGGGTGTTTAGGCGGGGACGCAGACTGTGACCAAATCCCTCCCGCGTTTATACCATGGCCAATAACCTTCACTAGGTACATGTAGCAGCCTAGCCACTGGTAGATTAATATGCAGAATGATATCCTGAACGTCCAGACATCAAGAGTCGGTGAGCGATCACTATACAGGTGCGACCCTCCTGAGCTTTATCCAGAGCTTCTGTTACGGATCCGCCAGGTGGCACCTCTGGCAGCCCACTAGGCGGAATCACCCGGAGCGTGGGGTCTAAGTCCCGGTCTGCGTTTTCACCAGGGCCCCTGATGGTGGGGATGGACTTGGAGCAGAACCAGGACCAGGTCACGACCTCCGAGCAATACCACCCGTGGCAGAGGGAGCCTCCGTGGATAGAAGTAGGACAGAGTAGAGTCAGATGTGAGGAGGCCGGCAGGACCTGGCAGGATAAACCGGCGGTTGTCACCGTGGGAAATGGCGTGGTACCGAGACAGTAGGCAGAGAGTGGTCAGGTCGCACGCTGGGTCAGTTACCGGGGTCAGTCCGCAGAATGGTCAAACAAGCCGGGGGTCGGGACAGGAGAAGGCAGCGTAGTCAGGGACAATGCGGGTCAATCACAGGGGAAGGCAACGTAGTCAGATAATCCGGGTCAGGGCAGGAGCAGGCAGAACGTCAAACAATCCGGGTCACAATCACAGGAAACACAGGTATCAGATCAGACCTTGCGGCGATTTGTGACAGTGCAGGGCATCTTTAAATATCGCGCCCTGCACTGCCATTGGCCGCCCAGGACGCCCCCCCGGGCTGTCATTGGTCGCCCGAGGCGCGCCCGCGGCTCCTACTGCGAATGCCCGGCCTCCTGTCAGCCGCGGCCCGCCGGGATCTGGTGCCTGTGTCCCGGCGTGAGCCGCCGCTATTGCGCATGCGCCGGGGACGGAGCCGCGGCGGACCCTGATATTGGCCCCCCCTACGGGCACCCTCCGGGAGCCCCACTGATTTCTCCACCGCGGGTGGCCACGAAAGAACTCCCGGATGAGCCTGGGAGCGTGAACATTCTGGATGGGTTCCCAAGAGTTTTCCTCAGGACCATAACCCTTCCATTTTATCAAAAACTGCGTCTGGCCTCCCCTTCTACGGCAACTGAGAATCGTTTCTACCTCGTACTCTTCTTGTTCACCTATGGTGACTGCCTCAGGAGGCCTGGATTCCCGATCCGGGAAAGGGTCCGATGCGGCTGGTTTCAGAAGAGACACATGAAACACCGGGTGAATCCTGAAAGACTCCGGCAGTTCGAGTTCGTAAGCCACCTCGTTGATGACTCGCTTGACTTGGAACGGGCCAACAAATTTCGGACCCAATTTCCTTGATGGACACTGCATCTTCAAGTTGGCAGTGGCCAGCCAAACCCGGTCTCCAGGTTGAAGCGCCAGTTCCCCCCTTCTCCTCCTGTCAAATGTCTTCTTGCTGTCCTCCTGGGCTTTCGTGATGGCCTCCTGAACTGTTTTGTTATTGGTCGAAAGGAAATTTAGGATGTCTTGAGATGCTGGTACTGAGCTCTCTGGCATGAGATCGGGAAGAAATGTTGGATGGTAACCGTAATTGGTGAAGAACGGGGATTGCCCCGTAGTGGAGTGGTTCGAGTTGTTGTAGGCAAACTCCGCTGATGGTAACAGCGTCAACCAGTCGTCCTGTAGGTAGGACGTGTAGCATCGGAGGTATTGCTCTAATACTTGGTTGGTCCTCTCTGTTTGCCCATTGGTCTGGGGATGGTAAGCGGACGAGAGTGACAACTTGATTCCCAATGCTTCGCACAAAGCCTTCCAAAACCTTGAAGTGAACTGGGCTCCCCGATCTGATACTATATCCTCGGGAACTCCATGTAGTCTAACTATTTCCTTGATAAATATTCGTGCAGTTTCCGGCGCGGATGGTGTCTTTTCCAGGGGTACGAAATGGGCCATCTTAGAGAAGCGATCGACAATCACAAATATGGCAGTGTGGCCTTGAGATGGTGGGAGTTCGACAATAAAGTCCATGGCTATCATTTGCCAGGCCCTCTTTGGAATTGGCAACGGGCGCAACAATCCCCAGGCCTTGCTTCTGGAGGGTTTATTCCTCTGGCAGGTAGGACAAGTCTGAACGTAGCGCTCGCAGTCCTTGACCATGTTTGGCCACCAGAATGAGCGCTGCAGAAGTTCCAGGGTCTTCGTAACTCCGAAATGGCCCGCCATTGGATGGTCGTGGCAGTGGCCCAGGACCATGGTTTGGACTCCTTCGGGTACTACGATCCGACCCTCCTTCCACAATAACCCTTCACGGTTCAGGAGAGGCGTCCCAGGTGGCGCTGGTAGTCCCACGGAAGCGTCAAGAAGTTTGGAGCGGAGTTCCGTCTGTAGGACGAGGAAGTTTCCGGATGGTAGGATCGTGTCAGGTCTTGGTGTATCGTCGGGGTCCTCAAACATGCGGGACAGCGCGTCCGGCTTAGTGTTCTTAGAGCCAGGTCGATAAGTTATGTGGAAGGTAAACCGGGAAAAGAAAAGAGCCCATCTCGCCTGGCGTGGCTTCAGTCGTCTGGCTGTCCTCAAATACTCCAGGTTTTTGTGATCGGTATATATCAGGATGGGGTGTGTAGCTCCTTCCAGCAAGTACCGCCATTCTTCCAGGGCGGTCTTTATGGCCAGGAGCTCCCGATCTCCGATGTCGTAGTTTCGCTCGGCAGGTGTCAATTTCCTGGAGAAGAACGCTACAGGATGTAGCAGCTCCTTGGTGCCGTTCCTTTGAGACAGGACCGCTCCTACCGCGTTTTCTGAGGCGTCCACTTCCAACACGTATGGGAAAGAAGAATCGGGATGACTGAGTATCGGAGCAGAGGTAAAAAGTTTCTTGAGAACTTCAAAAGCAGTTTGTGCTTCGGTAGACCACTTAAAGCGGATCCCCTGTTTAGTCAGTTGCGTGATTGGGGAGACCAGCCCGGAGAAGTTCTTGATAAATTTTCGATAAAAGTTTGCAAAACCGATAAAACGCTGCACGCCCTTCTTATCGGTGGGTATCGGCCAATCCAGGATTGCCGAGACTTTCCGGGGGTCCATCGCGACCCCCGCGGGGGAGAGAACCAATCCCAGGAATGTGATCTTATGCTGTTCAAAACAGCATTTGTCTGCTTTGGCGTATAGCCTGTGTTGGCGCAAACGTTCCAACACCCGCATCACGTGATTTCGATGAGCCTCCAGAGAGGGCGAGAAGATTAAGATGTCGTCCAAATAGACAACCATGAAGATATCAAGGAAATCACGAAACACGTCGTTTATAAAATGTTGGAAGGTGGCCGGAGCATTACAGAGCCCGAACGGCATGACCAGGTATTCAAAGTGTCCGTAACGCGTATGGAAGGCCGTCTTCCATTCATCACCTTCCCTGATACGAACTAGATTGTAGGCCCCCCGTAAGTCTAGCTTAGTAAAAACCATTGCGGACCTTAACCTCTGGAGGAGCTCGGGAACCAGGGGGTAACGGGTAGCGGTTTTTCACCGTGATCCTATTCAGGTCGCGGTAGTCTATACAGGGCCGCAGTGTCTTGTCCTTCTTCTCTACAAAGAATAGCCCGGCCCCGGCTGGGGACGTGGAAGGGCGAATAAACCCCTTCTGAAGGTTTTCGTCTATGTATTCCCTCAAAACTCCTGACTCAAGCTCCGATAAAGGGAAAATACGGCCGAACGAAATTTCAGATCCGGGCAGGAGGTCTATGGGACAGTCGTAAGATCGGTGTGGGGGAAGTGTGTCTGCCCCTTGCTTACTAAACACGTCCAGAAAGTCGTGGTAGGCCGGGGGAATAACCTGGGACAGATCTGTATCCCCATCCATGCATAGGAGTAATTGGGGGACCACGAGCCCTGAGACGTGGCAACTTTTCAGACAGTATGTGGACCGAAACTGCACAGTTCCCTTCTCCCAGTCAATCTGGGGGTTATGGGCTCGCAGCCAAGGAAGCCCCAGAATGACCAGGAAAAGGGGGGACGCGATGGCGTCCAGACGGAGGAATTCCTGGTGATGATCAGCCATTGAGGCGATTTTAAGCTAGACCCATCCGCCAGGAAGATGTTCAGCCCCCTTTCCTTGGTCTGGAGTGGGATACCTTGCTGGTGAGCAAACGTGAGATCAATAAAGCAGCTACATGCCCCCGAATCTATGATAGCTGTCACCGTCAAGGTTCTTCCTGGGAGCTGTAAAGACACCGGTATTGCCAGATAACTTGACTGATCACCCCTTTCTGCAGATAACGGGAAAAAACTAGAAGTGGACTTACATTTTTTCGTAGGACAGGAGCGCACCCGGTGGCCAGCTTCTCCGCAGTACAGACAGAGGTTCTGTGATAGTCTCCTCTGACGTTCTTCGGCCGATAATGTGGACCGAGCCAGTCCCAGTTGCATGGGTTCGGAGGTGTCCTCAGGTTCCGAGCTCCGGGTAGTGCTTCCTGTGGGTGGGAATAATCCCCTTGATGGTACCCAAGCCGCCCTTTGACCCTGGTTGCTTCGTTCAAGCCGGCATTCTCTCAGTCTGCGGTCAATTTGTATGGCCAGCTCGATTAGCTTCTCTAGGGAGTCAGGTAGGCCTACCCGTGCTAACTCGTCTTTGAGTGACTCAGATAGCCCGATGCGAAATTGGTGACATAATGCCGCATCGTTCCATCGGGTGTCCCCCATCCAGCGTCTGAATTCAGACGCGTACTCCTCGGCTGCCCGGCGACCCTGCCGCAGAGAGTACAAGGTGGACTCTGCGGAAGCAGCTCGCTGAGGGTCGTCATATAGTATGGCCATGGCTCTAAAAAATTCAGTCACGGAATCAAGATGGGGGTCGTGATTCTCCATCAGGCGATGAGCCCAATCCTGTGGCTCATCCTGAAGGAGAGAGACTATAAACCCCACCTTGACGGTCTCGGTGGTGAACGTGCGGGGCTGCAGGTCGAAGAACAGGATGCACGCATTCCGGAAAGCCCTGAAGCGGCTTCGGTCTCCACGGAAGCGTTCTGGTAAGGGAACGCGGGGTTCAAGAGTAGGGGGTGCAGGAAGCTGACAGGAACATAATGTTGTACAGGAAGCTGACAGCTTCCTGTACAACCTGGAAGGAAACAGCAAAAAAGTTCTAAACTGTACTAGAAACACAGGTGAGGGTAGCACCCAGGAAAAGCAAAAAAAGATCAGATAGTAAGAAGCACTTTGAAGATCTGAGATGATAGGACTTATTCTCCAAAAATAATCCATACTCATCTACTACTTACATGAGCACTGCTTACCTAGGTGAGCACAGACAAACCACACATGTGAAAGGGATCAGGAACAGCACTGCAGCAAAGAGGACAAGGGCCTATCTCTCAACCAGTGTCCAAGATAAGCAGTTCGTTTTAACCCCTTGGCTGCCTTCCATCTCCAGATGTGTTATGCTTGATTGCCTGTTACCAGCTTTATTCTGGTGACTGTACATCTGACAGAGGTGGTGGATTCCCCTGTGTGATCAATACCGCACTTGCACTTTGCACCTTTATGTTGCTGTACCTTATGGTTCTACGGACACCTACTTGGCGTTTCATGGATTTATGATTTTACCAACATCACGTTTAATCACGGACATTATTATATTATTATTATCTGTTTATTTTATCTTAATCTTGCGATTTTAGTGCACTTTACATCACGTATCATCACAGACATTACTATAATATTATTCTATTTATGATGTACTTTACTGTTCCGCTTAAACCAGACAGTTTATCAGGCACTTTACTGTCTCTTTCAATCTCTAGAGTTCCCTAGGATGGGTGAGGCTCGGAGAAGTACTGGATGTCAGCATGGGAGGAGGTGACAAGGAAGCTAGAGAGCAGGAGGTTTTGTGAGAAACTGTGCAAAATAAAGCTAATGCAACCACCACATAGTAGGTTGCATTACTATCAACTTTTTGATTTAGGGTTTAAATATGCTCTAAATTGAATGTGGCTGCACAATGTAGTATTTTAGACTCACATCAGGTAGAGACTCTAGAAAGGTCTGGATATTGGCTTCCTCGGCCACCTGTTCAATCTCCTCTTGGATCACCTTTCAGCTGTTGTCACCATATGCAATGTTCTCTGCTATGCTGCAGTCAAACAGCATGGGCTCTTGGGATACAATACCCATTGGTGCCCGCAGCCACTGGATGTTCATATGCTTCACATCAGAACCATCTATGCACTGCAAGAGACACACAATAATATCAGGCAATAACCAACAAAGATACACCATTACTAGAGGTGATATATTTGCCATATTATTGTTTTTATAGGCACCACTGCCTCTCCAACATCTATCTTATAGGCAATATGTTAAGTGCGTTTATACAGAGTTTAAAGTTATTGATGGCACCTTTGTTAAACTTTCCCCCATCTCTAATTCTTCAGTGGTTTAATAATTTATTTTCCATGCCCCAGCTGGTAGAATGGCTCAGGTAGGATGTCTATCTACACCCTTGGCTATAGAATGGAAGACAGTCCCTGCAAGATATCTTCTATTTACAAGCTGAACTCTGACAAATTGGCTGACTGGCAGTGAGTGCAAATAAATGGAAAATGCACTTAGAGTCAAAAACGTACATGCAACATGTAGTCCTGGGGGGAGTAAAAATAACTGAAATAACAAGGAAGAAGGATCGGGGTGCCCTTGTTGTTTTTCCAATCTTCAGCTTCTAAAGCTAGAAAGAGGCAAAGACTTAGGAGAGAGACATAGTTTTGTCCCTTTACAAAGCATTAGTAACATTTCATCTACAATATGAAGTTCGCTTTTGGGGACCAGTTCACAAAGAGGATGACAAGGAACTGGGAAAAGACAATTACACGATTGAGGGGCATGGAGGACCTCAGTTCGGAGAAAAGGTTAGCTAAATTAAATGTATTTTCAGAACACTTCAGAAGAGGCAATTAAAAGGGCTTTATGATCATTCATATAAATGGGCCATAAGGAATATTTAGTTGAAAGTTCTTCACTTTGAAATCAACTCAAAAGGAATGACAGCATTCTCTTTTGACTTGAAAATAAAAGGTGCAACTTTGCATATAGAAAAGGTTCCATACCAGGGTTTCTCAACTATGGTTCCATGGAATTCTAGGGTTCCTTCAGAGGTTGCTAAGGCTTCCCTGAGCAATGTATGCCTCTCAAATAAGTTCCCACTGACACCAATGATCTTTTCAGAACTTGACTGTATTAGAAAGGACTGGGACTGTTCTGTTAGTCGATCCTGCTCAGATGCTCACACACTGTAGTTAACAGGAGACATTTTATTAGGTGGTTCTAGCTGCCATTATACATGTGTCTGCCCTAGAACTACAACCAAAGAGAGGCAATAACACAGTTGTACCAGTATCTAAGTAGTGAGACCCCTAGAGGCCATACACAGCATATAACATATTGCTACATCCTTTCTCTTTTAAATAAAAGAACAATGAAATATAACAAACACAAAATGGTGAAGTAGAACATAGCTATAAATTAGATATAATCCTTGAGGTGAGCCGGCTTTCTGATTGTTCTGCCAGCTCGCGTAACATATGAGGTTTCTTCACAGAAATCTTGGTGTTCTTCTGATTCTGGCAGTCTATTTTCTGGGACTGTCTTTCTCTGCCTAGAGACCTCCCTATGCTCCTCAGCAGTCCCTGTTTCTTTGTTGCTGGTATTCATAGTCTCATCGCTTTGAGTGTCCATATACTGTTCCCAGGGCCCTGTATCATCTCCTTCTTGTGTTTTTCTCAGATGTCTCCGATTTCTCCTCCATCTTCTTCCTTCCTCTGTTATAATTTCATAGGACCGTGGTCCCAATTTCTGTACAACCTTCGCTTTTTTCCAGTGTTTGTCATATTTCCCTATTGGCTGAATCCGTATATTGTCATTGCTCTGGAGAACAGGCAGATCTTTTGCAGATTTATTATAATAGAAAGCTTGCTTTATCTTGATTCTTCGTTAGTTTGGCTTTAACATTGCCCACAAGCTTTGGCTTTAGTAGTTGACCTGCAGTTTGTAGGAGAGTCCTTGTACGTCTACTCATAAGCCGCTGTGCTGGACTGGTGTCTAGGCCTTGTGTGGGTGTGTTTCTGTGGTCCAGTATAGACAGGTATATCTCTGTACCTGCCTGTTTTGCCTTTTGCATGAGTCTTTTGGCTGTTTTTACTGCTGACTCGGCTTTACCATTACTCTGCGGATATCCAGGAGATGATGTCTGGTGCTCAAATTCCCACCTCTCCCTGAATTTTTTGAATTCTTCCGATGTAAATTGAGCGGCGTTGTCAGAGAACACAATATCCGGAATGCCATATCTGGCAAAATGGGCCTTGAGTTTTTTAATTACTGTTTTGGCCCTTGTGTCCTGTAAGTAGTCTATCTCCCAGAAGTTGGAAAAATAGTCCACAGTTACCAGATATTCCTTGTCGTTCCACGTGAACAGATCTGTTCCTACTTTTGACCATGGTCTGTTTGGAATTGTATGTGGTTGCAATGTCTCTTTCGGTTGCTTATCATTGCACGATGCACATATTTCACACTGTGCTATAAAGTTTTTTATGTGGTCATTCATTCTAGGCCAATAAACATATTCTCGTGCACGACGTAGACATCCTTCTACACCTAAGTGAGTCGAGTGAAATCTTTCTATAATGTCTCTTCTAAGTGATTGTGGTATGACAGCTCTTTCTCCTTTAAAGATGATTCCATGCTGCACAGAGAGTTCATCTCTTATGTGAAAAAATGGAGAAACCTCCATTGGAGCATGCTGCTTGTGTTTTGGCCATCCCTTCAAGATGACAGTCGATAGGATCTGTAGAGTTTTATCTTCCGCTGTGCAGGTCTGTATTTGTTTCAGTCTGTCTTTTGAGACAGACAGATATTCACACATATTGATGCTTTCAATGTCTTTTTCTTCTTTATTTGTGATGGGTAAGTAAGCTCTGCTTAGGGCATCTGCAATCAGTAAATCCTTCCCTGGACAGTAACAAATGTTAAAATCATATTTATGAAGCCTTAACAGCATACGCTGCAGTCTTTTTGGGGCATTCAGTAGTGGCTTCTTTGTAATACTTTCTAAAGGCTTGTGATCTGAATGCACCACCACTTGTCGACCGTAGGTGTACTGGTGAAATTTCTCTAACCCAAATACTACCGCTAGTAGTTCCTTCTCGATTTGAGCATATCCTTGCTCTGTTAGAGTTAACACTCTGCTTGCATATGTGATTGGCTGTTTATCCTGCATTAGTGTGGCTCCAAGGCCGGTTTCTGAGGCATCACATTGTACTACCACTGCTTGATCTGGATCAAAATATTTTAGCGTTGCTGCGTCTGCAATAGCATTTTTCACTGACTGAAAAGCAGTTTCATGGCTTGCTGTCCATTCCCAGAGTACGTCTTTGTGAGTTAGCTGTCTCAGTGGCTCACACATGTCTGATAAATGCTTGCAAAATTTGGAAAGATAATTCACCATGCCCAGGAATCGTTGTACTCCACGTATATCTGTAGGTGTCGGCATGTCCTGTATCGCCCTTACCTTCTCTGGATCGACTTTAACACCATTTGAGGTAAGAAGATGTCCAATATATGGTACTTCTGTCATTTTTAGTTTGAATTTTTCCAGGTTCAGTTTGATTTGTTTTTTTCTACATCTGTCTAAGAATTGTATCATCTTTTTATCGTGATCCTTTGTTGCGGATTCTAGATCATCACCTTCCCCAACTATTAGTATATCGTCTGCTATTATTTTTACTCCAGACAGTCCTTCCAAAGCTTGCATCAATTTTTGTTGGAACACTTCTGGAGCTGGGCTTACTCCCATTGGCATTCTAAGCCACTTATAGCGTCCAAATGGGGAAGAAAATGCTGTTAATAAACTTGATTCTTTATCCAGTTCCACGTGCCAGAACCCATTTTTCACATCACATACCGAAAATATTTTAGCCTTTGATAGATCTGGTAGAATATCTTCTATTGTTGGCATTGGATAGTGATTTCTTTTAAGGGCCTTGTTCAGTGGCTTAGGATCAATGCATATTCTTAACTTGCCTGATGGTTTTTTCACTATCACCAAACTGCTTATCCAGTCTGTGCTTTCCTGTACTGGTGCTATCATACCTCTGCTGTGCAAATCCTGCAGTTCCTCTTTAAGCGGTTGCATTAAGGCTACAGGTACTCTTCTTGTAGGCAGTCTGGTAGGCTGTATTGTGTGATCAATTTCTAGTTTGTATTTACCTTCCAGGCATCCATCACCTTCAAATAAATCAGCATACTCTGTTTTTATGTGGTGAAAATCCAAAATGTATTCTGCCTTTTGTGTAGGATTTTGAGTATTGTCAGAAACTTCCAGAGCCATGATGTTATGGGACTGCACCTTTATTAAATCCATAGCCTGAACTGCTTTAACTCCCAGCAAAGGAATGTGATCGTCCTCCTGCAACACAGTAAACTCCACTCTGTAGCTCTTTCTGTTACGTGGATTTCTTAATTTTAGCTTGCATGTTCCCATGGGTTTCAGAACACTTTGTTGTAGATGACCAGTACCTTATCAGTGGGCTCAATGGGAACCTGTTTGTTAAGCAGAGTAAATGGAATGACATTGCAACTTGCTCCACAATCCAGCTGAAATCTTATGGGCTGTTCATCCACCATAAATATGGCAAAGAGCTGCTTTGCATCATTGGCTACTGGCTGTTTGACTACATTGACGTTCTCTGTTGCAGACTGCAGCTGCAGCCATGTGATGCCCTCTGTGCTGTCCTCGTCTGTGTCCTGGGTCACTGTGTGGACTTGTCTGTACTGTTTGCTGGTTTTGAATCTGCACACAGCTGAAAAGTGGTTCATCTTGCCACAAGTCCTGCAGGACTCCCCATACGCTGGACATTTCTCTTTGTCTCTTTCATGTCTTTTGCCACAGTATTTACACTGGACTGAGCTCACAGGGAGCCTGGACCTTGCTCTGCCTTTCACAGATACTGCATGTACTGAGGCATCACTGGTGCCCTCCATCATCTTCAGCCTGTCTTTAGTCAGCTCTGCAGCCCTGCAGATTTGTATACATTTCTCCAAAGCCAGCTCTTCCTCCCTCAGTAATCTTTCTCTGAGGTGAGAGTCTCTGATGCCACACACTATCCTGTCTCGGATAAGGGAGTCCCTGATGTCCCCAAATACACAGGTTGCAGCCAGTCTCCTCAGCTCTGTCACATATCTGTCCACACTGTCCCCAATCTCCTGATTCCTTGAGAAGAACTTGTATCTCTCCACCGTCTCATTCTTTTTGGGGTCACAGTGCTTATCAAATGCTTGCAGTATGTCTGTCAGTGCCATGCTGTCTGTGAGCAGGGTCTCGGCTAGTTCTCTGCTTTTTTCCCCAATCAAGTAATAAAACAGCTTTACTTCCCTCTGCTCATCTCTGGGTGCAACTGTCAGGTCCACATACAGAGTAAACTCTTCCTTCCAGTGTCTCCATGTCTGTGAGAGATTGGAAGAAGTGACATCCAGTCTCTGAGGGGGTTTCAGGCCACTCTCCATAGTGCAGTCTGATAGGGACTCTGTACTTACAGTTGCTGATTCTCTGTACAGTTCTAGTGTCACACAATCTGTATTTGTAGACAGAAGACTTGCTATTCAGAGGTTCAGTGCCCAGCTGCCACCATGTTCTGTTAGTCGATCCTGCTCAGATGCTCACACACTGTAGTTAACAGGAGACATTTTATTAGGTGGTTCTAGCTGCCATTATACATGTGTCTGCCCTAGAACTACAACCAAAGAGAGGCAATAACACAGTTGTACCAGTATCTAAGTAGTGAGACCCCCTAGAGGCCATACACAGCATATAACATATTGCTACAGGGACAGTGATAATAATGAAGGGGGGGTTAACTACCCTAAAATTGACTGGAGTAATAGCACTGCAGGAACAGATAAAGGATAAATTTATAAACCTATTACAGGACAATTTCAGTTTATCTGACTTGAAAAAAGTGATGTTACGCCTTCCCTTCCATAGATAAATAAATGCATTTCATATCCCATATGTATATGTGAATATTGCACTTTTCAATATAATATAAATTAACATAAATCTAAATAAATATTCAACACCATAACAGTGTAAACTTGATTTTAAAATATCCTTTGTGAATATACATAAACGGTCTCTTAAAATATTATGCTAATCTTGTGACTGCGAAGATGTGTGGTGTTTTCTCCACTTTAAATTATATAGCACCTCCTGTGTTCATTCCACACCATGCAAGTTGTATCCACCACTGTTCACCACTGGGCTCACCTCCAAATGTGGACCTGTCCATTGGCAAGTCATATGTGCCTTTTTCCCTTGTGTAGGATTCTTTTGTTGATTCCCCTTTAAGACTCCTGCTGTTTCTGGGTTTGGAGATCGTACTTCCACTGGTTTATTTTTTTTTATAATTATATCTTTTATTAGATTTTATTTTACACATACAAATTAAAAAAAAAAAAACAACAGCTATAAATCTTTATCACAACATATATATCCACTTTAACCCCCTACCCAGATTTCCCTCCCGAGTTCCAAAAGACAGTCTAGATTGTTCCACATCGAATTTTCCAATTCTTTCCTTTTGATTCTCGGAACCTTGTATCTCAGGACTTTTTCCTGTGCTGCAATATATTTCTTAATTGTACTCATATTTGCGTTCGATTGTGGCGTCTTTACACCTCCTCCCTTATTAGTTCTACTCCTCATGTTCACTTGGGCTTATCCGCGAGAGCTGTATTCGCCACTGGTATATGAAGGAAGAAGAAAAAGGAAAAAAAAGGAGATATCCCTCTAGTCCAGTACAAGGCCCTTCCTCCTAGTTGGTCATTTTCATATGTACAGTTCTGGAATAATTAGCACAGATATGTGATGATATCACCTTCCTTTGAGTACACTTTCTTTGCCCTTCAGAGATCACTCTGCCCGCTCAAACCCTTCTCACAGATGTTAGATCTCTTGTAATAATGACAAAGCAATATCTGTATAAATATTTAGCCGTTGACCCCCGGCAACTCACCATTTCTATCCAAAGTTCTCTGGCTCCTTGTGAGGCGGCCTGGGCGGGAGGTTATGCAGATCGACAAGTCCCGAAACCCTGTACAGGCAGGTGTTTCAGGGTCTTTACTCACAGAATGGAAGTCCAGCAATAATCCCCACCATGGATCTCTCCAGGGCCCATCTTCCACTAGGACTCTGATCCCTGGAGCTCCTGGAGGGATTGGTGACAGAATACCGGAGTGTGTTGTACTAAACCGGGCTTCTCCACCAGGGGTCAATCCACTCAGGCACTCTCTGCCTTTCTTCAACCTGGGTAGCCGACAGCTCCTCTCCAATGCAGACAGCCCCGGTGTCCTGTCTCCTCCACTGCCAGCCAGCGCCCCCCGCTGACACCACGTGGGCACCTTCGGCATCTGCCCCTCCTCTCTCAGGTCGCTGCCTCTCCACTGAAAGAAAGCCAGTCCTCCTCTCTCCTCTCCGCTCCCTCTGCCTCAAGATCTCATGGCGCCATGTTCAGGCCCCTCCCCCTTATTTCCACTGGTTTAAAGCCCCTTTGGGATGTGGTTCTTATCTTTACAATAAGCTCATGCAAAACATGGGATTCCCATAGTGTAGTACGTATAAAAGTTGTATTTATTAGATAAAAATTAAACTCACAATTAAGTAGAAATATATATATTATAATAAATAAATCAATCAATCAAAACTGTGTAATATATAAATGCACTGCTCAAAAAATTTAAATGAACACTTTTTAATCAGAGTATATTATCAAGTCAATTAAACTCCTGGGATATTGATCTGGTCAGTTAATTAACAGAGGGGTTGGTTAATCAGTTTCAGCTGCTTTGGTGTTAATGAAATTAACAACAGGTGCACTAGATGAGCAACAATGAGACGACCCCCAAAACAGGAATGGTTTTACAGGTGGAGGCCACTGACATTTTGTTCCCTACTCATCTTTTCTGCTTATTTTTCACTAGTTTTGCATTTGGCTAGGGTCAGTGTCACTACTGGTAGCATGAGGCGATACCTGGACCCTACAGAGGTTGCACAGGCAGTCCAACTTCTCCAGAATGGCACGTCAATACGTGCCATTGCCAGAAGATTTGCTGTGTCTCCCAGCACAGTCTCAAGAGCATGGAGGTGTTCCCAGCACAGTGCTTCCTTACATCAGGTGTTCCCAGCACAGTGCTTCCTTACATCAGGTGTTCCCAGCACAGTGCTTCCTTACATCAGGTAACTCTATCACAGTGCCTCCTTACAACAGGTATCCCTATCAACCTATTTCCTTAAATTACGTGTCCCTATTAGAGTGCCCCTTACTTCAGGTGTCTCCATAAAACTAAAAGCAAAACCTTTTTTTTCATTTTGGATACAGTAAGTTATCACCCCTGTCAAGTTTTTTTTTTTTTTTTTTTTGCCATGTGTGTCCCATTGGGAAGATTTCCCTTCACTTCCTGCCCCATAGCCAAAACAGGAAGTGAGATGAAATCTCTCCAAAGGGAGGGAATCCCAGGGTGTCAACAAGGGTTACCAGAACCAGTGTGGCCATTGGAAGATTTCCCCTCTAATACTGTTCTGGTGTCAACCCAACATTTGAGATTTTTCTTACTTTCACTTTTAATGAAAATGCTAAACAGACAAAGAGTTCCTTAAATTAGGTGTCCCCATCATAAAGTACCCTTTCATTAGGTGTCCCCATCATAAAGTACCCTTTCCTTAGGTGTCCCCATCATAAAGTACCCTTTCATCAGGTGTTCCCATCATAAAGTACCCTTTCATCAGGTGTCCCTATCATAAAGCACCCTTACATCAGGTGTCCCCATCACAGTACTCCTGTAGCTTTTTGTGCCAGGCAGAAACAGAGCTGGATACAGGTCTGGACGGAGGTTCAGACCATTTAGTGATGACTGCTGTAAACAATTTGTGCTGCACTCGGTGTTCTTCATCCTTCCCCTGCCACTCATCACACTGACAGATAAATGGGGTGGGGTTGGTGGAGTCTGAAAAGGAGTTGAGACACTGGTCCCCATTCAATTTTCCCTGAATTATGAGTGACAGCACACTGCTAAAGGCAGTACTAAGGCATATGAAAGAGAGCTAAGCACATAGAGGGCAGCACAGTGGTTAAATGGTTAGCACTTCCACCTAGCAGCACCAAGGTTGTCAGTTCAAATCCCAACCACAACACCACACTTCCTCCCACACTCTACAGAGTCCAAATTGGCCCTAGTATGTGTATGAATGTGAGTTAGGGACCTTGAAGGCAGGGACTGATGTGAATGTAAAATATATATATGTAAAGCACTGCCTAAATTGATGGTGCTGCATAAGTACCTGTAATAAAATAAATAAAAATTCCAATGAGCCTATTTGACACTATTACAGTGCATTTAAAAAGAGCCCAGCAAGCTGCATTTTTTGCAAGCACACATGAATGAATGCAAATGCGGGTAAACACAACTTAATAAAAAAAAATGAATTGAGATGACACAGAAAAGCAGAGTGAAAGGAGAGATTGTGGTGTAAATGAGCCCTAACCCAAGGTTGCAGGGTGGTTGTGGCATGATCCATTTGAATGGGTTGCATTTGGCAGTGATACTGCCCCCGTCTGGATGTCATGTGAGGTTAACATCCCAGTCACATCGGGTGTGACTTGGCATGCGATTTGCATGCCATGCAACTTGCAAATCGTATGCTAAGTCACAACCTATTGTCTGCTATTAGAGCGGTCATTTCAGTGTGGCTCCGACTTGGTCGGAGCTGCACCGATTTCTAAAATAGTGCATGCACTACTTTTGGTGAGATTTGACTCCAAAGACATGCTGGTAGGTTAATTGGATCCTGTCTATATTGGTCCTAGTATGTGTATGTATGAATGTGAGTTAGGGACCTTAGATTGTACACCCCTTGAGGGTTAGGGACTGATGTGAATGTACAATATATACAGTGGGGATCGAAAGTTTGGGCACCCCAGCTAAAAATTTGTATTCATGTGCATAAAGAAGCCAAGGAAAGATGGAAAAATCTCCAAAAGGCATCAAATTACAGATTAGACATTCTTATAATATGTCAACAAAAGTTAGATTTTATTTCCATCATTTACACTTTCAAAATAACAGAAAACAAAAAAATGGCGTCTGCAAAAGTTTGGGCACCCTGCAGAATTTATAGCATGCACTGCCCCCTTTGCAAAGCTGAGACCTGCCAGTGTCATGGATTGTTTTCAATCATCGTCTGGGAAGACCAGGTTATGTCACTCTCAAAGGTTTTAATAGCCCAGACTCATCTGACCTTGCCCCAACAATCAGCACCATGGGTTCTTCTAAGCAGTTGTCTAGAAAACTGAAACTGAAAATAGTTGACGCTCACAAAGCTGGAGAAGGCTATAAGAAGATAGCAAAGCATTTTCAGATGTCAATATCCTCTGTTCGGAATGTAATTAAGAAATGGCAGTCATCAGGAACAGTGGAAGTTAAAGCAAGATCTGGAAGACCAAGAAAAATATCAGACAGAACAGCTCGCAGGATTGTGAGAAAAACAATTCAAAACCCACGTTTGACTGCACGATCCCTCCAGAAAGATCTGGCAGACACTGGAGTTGTGGTACACTATTCCACTATAAAGAGATACTTGTACAAATATGGTCTTCATGGAAGAGTCATCAGAAGAAAACCTCTTCTACGTCCTCACCATAAAAATCATCGTTTGAACTTTGCAAATGAACATATAGACAAGCCTGATGCATTTTGGAAACAAGTTCTGTGGACCGATGAGGTTAAAATTGAACTTTTTGGCCGGAATGAACAAAGGTACGTTTGGAGAAGAAGGGGCACAGAATTTAATGAAAAGAACCTCTGTCCAACTGTTAAGCATGGGGTTGCATCAATCATGCTTTGGGGTTGTGTTGCAGCCAGTGGCACAGGGAACATCTCACAAGTAGAAGGAAAAATGGATTCAATAAAATTTCAGCAAATTTTGGATGGTAACTTGATGCCATCTGTGAAAAAGCTGAAGTTAAAGAGAGGATGGCTTCTACAAATGGATAATGATCCTAAACACACCTCAAAATCCACAGGGGATTACATCAAGAGGCGTAAACTGAAGGTTTTGCCATGGCCTTCACAATGTCCTGACCTCAACATAATTGAAAATCTATGGATAGACCTTAAAAGAGCAGTGCGTGACAGACAGCCCAGAAATCTCAAAGAACTGGAAGACTTTTGTAAGGAAGAATGGGCAAAAATACCTCAAACAAGAATTGAAAGACTCTTGGCTGGCTACAAAAAGCGTTTACAAGCTGTGATACTTGCCAAAGGGGGCAGTACAAGATATTAATTCTGCAGGGTGCCCAAACATTTGCAGATGCCATTTTTTTGTTTTCTGTTATTTTGAAAGTGTAAATGATGGAAATAAAATCTAACTTTTGTTGACATATTTTAAGAATGTCTAATCTGTAATTTGATGCCTTTTGGAGATTTTTCCATCTTTCCTTGGCTTCTTTATGCACATTATTACAAATTTTTAGCTGGGGTGCCCAATCTTTTGATCCCCACTGTATATGTAAAGTGCTGCGTAAATTGATGGCGCTATATAAGTACCTGAAATAAATGTAAAAAAATTTGTATAGATATCTGTGTCAGATGTCTTGCAAATCGCACCTCAAATTGGCAAGTCACTTGACTTTGAAATTGTGCGACTTCACTGTAAGGCGCACGATTTCAAAATTGGCTTTGATGTGACTGGGGTGTTAGGAGGATTTGGGAAGGGTGGTAAAGGAAAAGGCTCAAACACCTATTTTTACTGCCTTTGGCCACAAGTGTAAGAAAACCTTCCATGGGTGGCAAGTATTTTTATCAGGCTAGAAAACAAATTACACTGCTCTCATATTAAACTGGAGTGGTGTTGGCAGCTGTCAATTTTATCACATTGAGGGGGCGGTGTGAGGAACGTTCCAGTGCATCACACAGTTCTCTGCACAGTAGCGGTTTGCATTCTTATCCCCTGTGCTGCCATCTTGGATGTAGTAACCAGCTGTGATTTCCTGATGTCTCGCAGCCGACTCCCGCTGCACGTGTGTGAGGTTGTGTGGCACTGTGTGTGGCGCAACTTGCAGGGACACAGCACCTAGGATGTGTGTCGTGTCCCAGGAAGCTGCAGGTGGCAGGAACGATGGGCCAAGGGGATGTAATTCTCACCTAGGCAAGGATGAACCTTTTTTTTTACTACTGTCCATCTATGAATGGCAGATTGACAGCCCTTTATTAAGTGTTCTTGCATGGCAAGACCACTTACTGTTATCTCACATATATGTTCTTATTATTATAGCCAAATTTACCACCCTAACTCCTCCCACAGTTTTTACACTACATAGACAGTAATATACCGAAACGTGCGGATTGTTCCTGATTGGTGTGCTATTACTTTGTGGAACGTTTCGCCAAATGGTTCTTGAAATATCGGCATTTTTGCGGTGAAATTGGTCCCATAGGAATGAATGGCGGAATGTTCAAAACTAGAGTAGGAGCTGACAAAAGCTAGAGTGTGAGCTGAAAATCAGGACATGATTTCTAAACTGCCATCACTCCCTCATTTTCAAGCTACACAAATTTTATATCAAAAGGTTCAGCTATCCCTGCTGCCACTAAAAATGTCCACGGCTAAACCATAGTCCTGATAGTTTTCACAATATGACCATTTGTTTGCAACTCACGCCGCCCTTTGACATTCATTGAAACTCCACTCTAGCCACCACAAATTTGAAGGGCAATTTCTAAACTGTGACTGTGTCTTCAAAATGTAGGCCTGGGTCTTGTGATTCTCACAATATAAAGCTCTTCGGTGTAGGATTTATCATTTTTAAACTACAACTGTTTGAAGATGGCAACTGCCAGTGAAGTGAGCAAGTTGGAGCAGTTTGTTTTTAACCGCTCTTCTCTGCCCTTGCTGAGTGAGTTGCCATAGGAACCCAGGTGTGTGAGCAGTCAGAAGAGTGACAAAAGCTAGAGTGTGAGTTGTAGACTACTGGTGGAGGCAAGAACACTTCACACAATTTCCCTAGAAATTGTAGCTTTTCTAGTTTACCCAGTGCTGTTTTTTGATTGCTGTGTACCCACCCGTCATTAGATACACAGACACTGAACCCAGCTGATCCGAGGGGCTACGTACCATGTGATCGCTTTGATTGGTCACAGCAATCACATGGTATTATTTACAATGATTCTTTCCTCTCCTTCCCCTGTTGAGAGATCAGTCCTTTTCAATGGGCACAGAATGAATAGATCAGCAATTGCAACTGCTGATCCTTGCATTCTGTGGCACTTACTCTGAGGCCTTTTTTTAACCCTATCCTGCTCCTTCTCCTACACATACCAGCTGTAATGCTGTATCTATGTGACTTTTATATTAAAACCTCACCCACCCACCTTGTCCTGCCCAGCTGAACATTAACCCTTTCATCTCCATCCTGCCACTGTATGTGATCAGTGCACTTCCTCCTCCTTCTGTGCATGACCTGTACATTAACATATCTTTTCACCATTCTCAATCTCTGTGGTTAACCCCCTCAGTACCAGCATGTTTCTTCACTTCCAAAAAATTGTGGCACAAATGAGATCACCTTGGGTCTGCTTTCCAAAAAGGGTAATTTCAGGGGGTTTTGTACTATTCTGGCATTTTTATTTTAACAGAAAGTAAGGAGGAAAAAAAGAAAGCTATTAGCATCCATGAATAAAATAGCATGCATGAAGGTAAAAAAAAACTTTGAGCCTTTACAACCACTTTAATGCAGTGCAGATCACACTGCAGTAGGTTCTTCCCCAGCCAGTATGGTTGGAGGAGCTAGGGCTTGCTAAAAAAAAATGAACTTTCCATTTGGAAGGGAAGGTCCTCTTTAAAGTGTTACTAAACCCAGGACCCTGCATTCACTATATCTGGTCTCCCACAGCACACATAACAAGGAAATGCAATTATTTTAGTAAATATAAACTGCTAAATACCTTTTCTCATCAGCGGTTAGAGCAGTCTTATGTTTTTTTTCAGTGTCCAGCTGAGCACTGGTTAAAGCTTATGGGAGGAGTTTTCTTTCTGCTCTAGGAGGATGCAGAACCCTTGACCTCTGTCTGGACAGTGCTGAGTGGCCCTGTGCTGATCACATGCACTCTCCCAAAAGAAAAAAAAAACCTCTCTAGCAATAAACACTAAACCGAGGATGTGAATGTGGCTACGGGTTCAGTCTGTCTTATCAGGAGATAAGACGTGGACATTTGAACAAGAGGAGGGGCAGAGAAAACAGGGACAAATGGCCTTTTTACACAACGCGGAGGATTAGCCCCTTAGGTTCCACAGTGAGTATAACAAGCATGCTTTACTGCATATACAGACTGATTTTACTGTCGTGGGTTTAGTAACACTTTCAGAAACCTTCCCCTTTTCATGGTCATTAGCCATTTTTTCCACTAGATGGAGAAAGAAATCCACATTTTGATAACAATCACAGCAGCTGTGAAGTGAAATATAAATACAGGAAGGAAACATTTGGTAGGCACATGGGTCGCACATGCCAAATATGAACATTATTTTCCACTGCAACGGCTTCTGGAAAATATTATCTGGTGTTGGTTTGGCGTGTCACCTCCTTACAGCTGAATTTGACTTTCCAGTTTTAGAGTTTCACTACAGTCGAAGAAGCTCCCAATTAAGACATTCAGTATTTGTCAAGTGCAATATCCACATTTTTAATCATTGACAATTACATTAATGAACAATCCTTGTTCTCACTTTTTTTAATACATACATAAATATTGTTAATAAGAATGTGCCAACATAAAGTCGGGGACAATTTGCTGCTGAGTTGCCATCAATCATAATACCATTCAAGAAGACCGCATTTTAAATTCTCCAGCACAGCATAGCACAGTAGCTGAGTTGGGTAACAAATACTCTTTTTTGTTCTTCTAAAGGTTCCCACAGACATGACATGACAGGCTTTGAATATGTACTTTTTAGGTCAGACTGAGCCACCATCTAGTATATATAGGGCATTTCCTTCTCTGCTGTCTTAGGCCTCATTCACATGAGACGT
This sequence comes from Staurois parvus, assembly GCF_062004578.1. Classification (NCBI taxonomy): domain Eukaryota; kingdom Metazoa; phylum Chordata; class Amphibia; order Anura; family Ranidae; genus Staurois; species Staurois parvus. Next base: position 3,523,022 of record NW_028317857.1, on the reverse strand, counting down.
ACATAGCCGTACGCCTGTGGAGGGCCATTAATTACAGTACAGGTGTGCACAGGTTGTATGAATCCCTATGCAAGAAGTCCCATTGATGTCTACTTGGACTCAGCAGCTGCACGGATACAGCCGCTCTTCCCAGTTTGATATCAGGGTGAGTTTGTGGCTGCGCACCTGAACAGATGTCATATTGGGAGCAGCGGCTGTGTCCGTATGTCTGCTTAATCCTAATTGACAGCAATGGGCTTTAATGAAAAACCTCTGCATCCCTGTCCCAGTAAACATGGTCATCCATAGATGTACAATTATGTACGCCCTTTGTTAAAATCTTATAATAGAGCAATAAAACACCTAGAAAATCTGTCCCAGAAGACATCAATCCTGCATGCTCATACCACTGTTTACTAAAGTCTATAGGAGAGACACACTGAGCCTATGTCCATTCCACCTGTCCAGCATACCTCTGTTACCTCACTCTCAGTAACAGAATGGGGTCCGACCATGATCATAGCATGGACCTCATGCGTGCACTTAGTTCCTCCTACTCTTCCATACCTGGTAGCTAAGCTAAGGTCCTCTGTGACGCTGATCTGCTCCCATAGCTGTGGGCAACATACTGCTGGAGAGGGGGCCCTAGAAGCGACCCACTCGCTACTGGAGGACACCTCACCTAGCACAGGAACGACTCTTCACGACAGGTTGCTTATACTGGATATTAGTCTCTCCTTGCTCTTGGCAACTACTCGCTGCTACTCCATAACACATTAACACTTGCAGAGACTGACTTCATACCCCAATGTACTTTAATTGACCCAGACTTCAGATGACTGTTTACTGTGCTGGTTGCCATACACCCCTTTAGAATAACTTTAGACCAGGCAGAACATTTTTAAAAGGCTTTAATGATAAAACTCAGCATACCAGTTTAACAGGCAACAATCTTCTTCTAACTAACTCTACCTGTGGCTGCCCCAGCATACCTGCATAGAAAGAGTCCATAGGTGGTAGGTCCAGCATGGCGGTAGTCCATGAGGACGGCGTCTCAACAAGTCAATAACTTCCAAGCAAACTACAAATCCCAGAGGATCCTTTACATGCTGGTGTTATAGCTGTTCCCTGAGCAAAGTACAGCGGAAGACTCTCGGGTGGCTTACTGTAAATCCACCGGACTCACAGTATCAGAGCACACAGGACAAGAGGGCCCAGAACCCAGAAAAGCCAGTGAACTAAACCCCAGGGAAGGCAGTAAAAACATTAACCCCTTCACCCTGGCTGGGGCAGCCATACCTAGATAACTTAAATTAGACTACAAGTAAGCTGAAAATGCAGGAAAAACAAAACAATGGAGCCAAGAGAAAAGAGTATTGTCTAGATTCATCTCCTCTTTATAAATGGGCCCCTTGTGTAACATTTACCTTACAGCATAGTTTATCAAGGTTTATTAGGTTATTTGGGTCAACAGCAGCCTCGTAAATAAGGATATTGAAGTTATTATTGCTTTCCCCCACTTGACCATTCAAACGTTCCTCTTGCAAGTCAGATAGTGGGAGCAGAGAAAATGCTAAGGAAAATTGGACCTTCCTTCCTCCGGTGACAGATCATAATCACCGAGGACAGGAACTCGTTAGCCAGAGTCTGGATGTCACAATAGAAATGAAGCATGACACTGCAAAGCAAAATATTGTGATGGCGCTCCTGAAAATAATGGCCTCTGAGCTTTGCTTTCCTTTTTGGCTTTCTTCCAGTTTTAAAAGAATCTCTTAATAGAGTACAAAGAATCCCTTGATAAAGTACAGTATTGGGAGTACAGTGTTGGCCAGCACTACAGAAGAAAACGAATTGGGGGAACTGATTGCAGATGATTGCAAAGTGAGCAGGCAGTGGGAAAAGTGAATAGAAAACTAGGGTGCATCACTAGAGGGGTCACCTGCAGGTAGAAGAAGGTCCTGATTCCTCTATATAGATCTTTAGTGAGACCTCATTTAGAATACTGTGTCCAGTTCTGGAGACCTTACTTACAAAATACAATTGATAGGATAGAACAAGTCCAGAGACGGGCAACAAAAATGGTGAAAGGTCTGAGGGATAAAAACAGATCATTAGAGACTTCAGGAACTTAAAGCAGAGCTCCACCCAAAAGTTCCGCTTTAAGCCTTTGTCCCCTGCTCCCCATTAAGGATTGGCACCTTTGGGGAGCAGGTGGGTACCTGAATTTGACAGGTACCTGTTCCCACTTCTGCTGCGATCGTCTAGGCAATCGGAAGTGGAAGTTGTCCTCCCCCCTCCCTCCCTGTAGTCTTCTGGGACACGTGACAGGTCTCAGAAGACTATGGGGCCATTCACAAAGCACAGCACTTCTCACGCATGCACAGTGGGCTCCCACACTGAAGATGCCGGCGCCAGGGAGAGAAGATGGCTGGTGAAACCAGCTGTAGTGAGGACACTGCTGGACTGAGGGACAGTCTGTATTTTAAAAGTCAGCAGCTACAGTTTTTGTAGCTGCTGACTTTTATTTTTTTTTCAGGTGGAACTGCGCGTTAATATGTATAGTCTGGAGGAAAGAAGGAAATGGGAGACATAATTGAATCCTTTAAAGTGATTATAAACCCTTACATACACCTGGTGAAGTGACTGGTCTCATGTAATACACAGAGATGAAGCAAATCCTTTTACATAAGTTGTACCTGTTTATCTACAGCAGTCTGTCTCCTACATCCATTCAAAGTGCAGAATTTACACAGAATCTCTCAGTTCTAAAAGCAGGGGGTGTGGAGCTGAGCTTACATCAGTGAGCATAACCCAGGAATAGATCTGAGGCTGTCAATCACAGGCTGTGCCCTCCCCTCTCATCATTTTTCTCTTGATGTCAGGAAAACTCATCAGATGTGACTCATGCAGATAGCAGAGGAACAAGGCAGTGGACAGAAATGACACTTAGTACTCTGGATTGAGACAAGTACACACTATAGAGGGATATGCTTTTGTTCATATTTCATGTCTGGGGTTTACAACCACTTTAAATACATCTGGAGTAAATAAGGTTCAGGAGGGCAGTATTTTAAATATGAAGCCAAGATCAAGAACACGGGGACATGACCTCAAACTAACAGGAAGAAGATTCAAAACTAAATCTAGAAAGTATTATTTTGCTGAAAGAGAAGTTGATGCTTTAAATAGACTTCCAGCAGAGATGTCATAAAACAGTAAGTGGGTTTCAAACATGCTTTGGACAAACAGATATATGTTCAGACAAAAAACAATGAAAGTAAATATTATATAAATGAAAAAGGACTCAACAACCTACTTGGTCTTTTTGCTGTTGTCGCTCTTATATGTTTATAAGGATCTTTAGGGAGACTTTTTAAGTATACACAGAGTGGTCTTGCTATAGATAATAGGGACTCCCATGATCCCTGCTTGTGGCTCTCTCCATTTGGCATCTCCTTATGGTGCCACCTTCTTGCTGGAGACCTCCATTACTCCCCATCCTAGGCACCTTTGCATTCCTGTTACTGCCACCCCCTACTATCTCCCTGCCAATTTGCTGCCTCACTGGTTGCTGAGAGGAGCTGGATATGCACAGGGAAAGTGACAAGATCGGTGCAGAGCACAAAGGAGAAGCACAGCCAAAGCCCGTTTGGCTGTACTTCTGTGGATTACAGGAGTGCAGAATGAACTACACACCTGTGATCCGCAGGGGAAGTACAGCCAAATCTGTTTTCAGCCGACAGCAGGCTAAAGCATGCTGCTGGCTGATATCACAGAGCCAGCCCAGGCTTAGGAAAGATAAGGACCATATGGTTGGGATTCACCCAGAAGCCTGGACTGGCACCTAGCTCAGCCTCTCAGCAAGCTGCTGAGAGCTTGAGCCAGCCGCTCCCACCCCCTCCACAGCCCAATGCTCCAGCAAGCTTGGGGGGGGGGGGGCGGGCAACGGTAACTGACTGTCCCGGCTCTCTGCTCAGAGCGGCGAGGAGAACTGAGCGATCAGGGGTGTCTGATCGCTCAGTTCCCACCCTTAGAGCCAGTAGGGGACGGATGCAGCATCTGATCGCTGCTGCATCCACCTAGGTAAATATTTAAAAAACAAAAACCATACCTCTTTTAAACCTTCTTATTGGTGTTCTGTACTCAGCCATATGAAATCAAATATGACTTATTGTAAGTTCATAGTGACCAATAAAGGGGTTTCTCTGGCCTGAATTCAGTCCTCATTACCCAGAAACACATGCTAAATCACAACTAAAAAGTGTCCCGGAAATCTGAGATCAGGGCGGGGACAGCAGCAGATAGAGGTACCTATTTCTGCAAGAGCCTAGAGTAGGTAAAAGATTAAAACTTCCCTTGCCTTATTTGCTCGGCAGGAAGGGGGGGGGCAGACTGGGGACTATTTCTCTATTTTCAGGAGTGGAGAAGTAATCAGGAGCAATGCATGTTCTTATTAGTAAACTAAACTCCAAGCCACTCTTGTATCAATCCACTGGATTGCTCCGGCAGATTGATTTAGAAGAGGCCGGGACATTAGTTTAATGCATGGAAGCCGCTGCACTGCAGATTAGTACTCGGCATTCAAAAATGGAGGAATAGTCCCCAGTCTGCCACGGCCCCTCCTTCCCGCTGAGCAAATACGGCAAGGAAAGTTTTTACTCTTTTAATTACTCTAGGCTCTTGCAGAATTAGGAACACCTATCTGCTGCTGAACCTGCCCTGATCTCAGATTTCCAGGACACTGGCAATACTAAGGGTCACTGTGGTTTTTTTTAGGGGGGGGGGGAGCAGCAGTCATTTGAGTTCTCTATCTGGTGGGTATGGCTGTCAGTCATCTCCATCCTACACACTTTCATCCATTCATCTCTATACTACACACACCTCCATCCAGTCATCTCCATCCTGCACACACCTCCATCCAGTCATCTCCATCCTACACACACCTCCATCCAGTCATCTCCATTCTACACGCACCTCCATCCAGTTATCTCCATCCTACACACACCTCCATCCAGTAGTCATCTCCATCCTGCACACACCTCCATCCAGTCATCTCTATCCTGCACACACCTCCATCCAGTCATCTCCATCCTACACACACCTCCATCCAGTCATCTCCATCCTACACACACCTCCATCCAGTCATCTTTATCCTGTACATACCTCCATCCAGTCATCTCTATCCTACACACACCTCCATCCAGTCATCTCCATCCTACACACACCTCCATCCAGTCATCTCCATCCTGCACACACCTCCATCCAGTCATCTCCAGCTTGCACACACACACAGTCATCTCCATCCTGCACACACCTCCATCCAGTCATCTCCATCCTACACACACCTCCATCCTGTCATCTCGATCCTGTGCACACACACACCTCCATCCTGTCATTCCTATCCTACACACACACACAATCATCTCCATCCTCCCTCATTCTGAACCATATATTCTCTTTTTAACATTACCACATTCTGCACTATGTACAGGAAGTTATCTCAAACTCTATTTAACCACATTAAGCCACGCCCAATATTTGGCATATTTTAAACCCTGTCCGCTTTTTGTCATGGCTACCATGCCTATAACATCAAAAAATAGACAAACGTAACCAGCGCTCCAGTCTTCATACAACCAAGAAGATGCCAAAATGCCAACCGAAGAGGTGCAGCCCTTCTAAGATCGGGAAATCTGAGCACTAGTAGAAAAGAACAGACAAGGGCGCACTCTCATCGTGCATTACCATGGTAAAACACGCATTTATTGAAAAAAGAAGATATATACTCACAAACCAGCGTGATATAAAAGCAATATGTGTGGTCCACAAACACAGTCGCAGTACATCTGTGTCTAATGATGCGTATAAGCTGACGCGTTTCGGGAGCTAAACCCCTTTCCTCAGATCGGCGATCAGGGACTTTTAGCGGGACTGCAGCAGATATTCTGCCACTGGGGGGAACTAACTTGGTGACACCAATACAGTGATCAGTGCTAAAAAAAAAACATTGACATGGTACTAATGACACTGGGCAGGAAGGGGTTAACATGAGAGATGATCAACGGTTAACTATGTGTAGGGAGTGCTTTACTAGGGTTGGGGGGAGGGGGGTGCTTCACTGTAAGCACACTAATCAGGAGCAGTGCGCCCAAGCTGACAGGAAGGAAGACTGCTTGTAAGCAACACAGTCTTCCTCCCCATCGGAGATGCTTGGTAATGATTGGGCACCAGTGGATCATTATTGGCTGGGGACAGTGATTGGCGGCCGCGAATGGTGGTGCGGGTAGGGTGTGTGCGCAGCTCGCGTACCCCCCCCCCCCTACCCGGAAATGCAAAATCACGTATAGATTTATGATTTTGCGCACCCGTGCCACCCTGTAGCAGTATCTCTGCTATAGGGCGGTCAGGAAGCTGTTAATATCCCTTTGGGATGTTTGTACTCGCACAGTGCAAGAGCAACTGGACACTTTCCTCCATGACAACAGACCAGATCTTCAGTAGACAGCCCCTCAGTCAGCAGAGCACAACCCGGGTCTGCGCAATTCAGGTCCTCAGGTAATCCACCTGAGGCCTACGGCAGCAGCTGCCTGGGAGGGCAATGTGTCCTCTCCCAGGCTTGGGCAATCCGAGCCAGGAAAGACCCAGAATCCCGTGTACTCACTGAATATATACTGTTACCCAGCATGCCTTAGAGACCCTCTCTCTGGGATAGGCTGAGGCTGTATTCATGCTGCCATCTGCATAACTCCACACCCATCATCCATAAACTTCTATAGTTTCCTGGATACAGGGGAAGCTATAGGCAGACTAGCAGAAGCTGAGCAAACAGAGCAGACCCAACTAAATGATCACAGCTCACCAAGTACAGTGCGCTAACTATGCTTTTTCCCAACTCCTATTTACATCCACTCTGACTACAGAGTGACAACTAAATGTACCTATCAAAAGTATAACTAAACGTATCTATTTAATCCTAGCACCTACTTAGGAGGGAGCTACATACGCATCTTCACACTTGTGCCAAGCTAAAGGAACCCAGACTCATGTACGTGAGATGTTGGTCACCTGACCAGTTTCACATCTACATACAAACATGGCTGATTGCAGGAGCCTATTACTGGACTATTTAGGAAACGTGCTTCATTCATGACTGTTTCCCATGCCTCCAGCAACGTTCTCTCTCCTTCTACCTGCTCCTTTTCTTTGGATAATGAATTTCTGATTGGTTATTGCCACCAACATGAACTGTTCCTCCATCAGTCACTATAAAAAACTTAAGCCTCCTTAAAAGCTGCAAAAAATTCTGCTTGTGGTTGGTTGCAGATGCTTTAATGAGCCATATCCTTTTAGTTTCACAAAGGAAATCATCAATGTTTAGGTGAAGGAAATGCATTTCTATGGTTTACTATTTACCGTAGAGGTCATTTGTCTTACTGGAAATAACTACAAAAAGCTAAAATGTCCAGCTTCACATATCAAGCAGAGTATTTCCATTACATAGACAATGTTCACTCTATAGGCACAAGCTAAATTGGATATTCTACTTTAACTACTCATATTATACATACCGCAAGAAGAACATTTATTGAAAGGTTCACCTTCAGGTAACACACCATTAGTGCCCTAAGTTCAGATATTGTAACCTTACAGGAAACGTATAGAAATCTCCCCAATAGGGCACAGACAGCAGTGAAAACCTGACTCAGGATTTGTTGCTGTTAGAGAAAAATCAGGACATGTAAAAATGCCAGAGGGTTCCTATAGTGCAGAGGTCTTGAATTAAAATTCTGGAAGGTCTGGTCAGTAAACATCTCCATGGTTGTGCTACATCGCAGTCCCCCTTCACATCGCAGAATAGAGAGAAAACAAGTGGCGCACACACCTAGTGCATTATCCAAGGTTTATTGTAGGAGTGAAAGAATAATAAAAACATACTCACAGACGAAGCATGTATCTAAAAAGCATAGTAAAATGACAATGGCCACAACGGCAGGCAAGGTGTTCTCACTGTCAGTGCGGTCAAATGGCTGACGCGTTTCGGGGATGAATCCCTTTCCTCAGAGCTGATGACCAACAGGTAGGTTATAATCTCCTGTTATAATCGCTATTTTTTAACTCCACTTGGTCAAATTTCCACTTTGACAACGATCAAGCAAAGTTTGGATAATGCACTAGGTGTGTGCGCCACCTGTTTTCTCTTTATCCAGTGGCTGATCTCCCCGTCTGAGGAGGGCTGCACCCCTGAAGCATTTTCTTTGGTTGTTGCTGTCCTGGTACCCTTAGGTTCATATGTGCATATCCTGAGGCGCTGGAGAGTACATACGATACCCCTTCACATTGCAGTCTCGCCTTCACATCGCAGTCTCGCCTTCACATCGCAGTCTCCCCCTTCCCATCGCAGTCCCCCACTTCACATCGCAGTCCCCCCCTTCCCATCGCAGTCACCCCCTTCACATCGCAGTCCCGCCCTTCACAACGCAGTCCCGCCTTCACATCACAGTCCCGCCTTCACATCACAGTCCTGCCTTCACATTAGTGTCCTCAGCTTTGCCTTCACATCACAGCCCCCACCCCTCTTTCACATCACGGCACCCACCCCCCTTACATTGCAGTCCTTCTTTCATATCCCATTCAGCCCTCTCCATATTATAGTCCCGTCCCCCCCTTACATCACAGTCCTTCCTTCATATCAAAATCCTGCTCCCCCTTATATCACAGTCCTCCTTTACATCAGTAATAAGAATTAAAATTGAAGTGCTGCACCCCTGCTAAGAGGTCCAGATACAACTTTATTCCAATAAAAGTCAGGGGTACAATCTAAAAAGTAGCCAACGTGATTCAGAGGTCCAAGAGCATCCCTTTCACCAGGGCTTGATAGACAACAGTGAGAACAAACCAGAGGTGAACTGGAGCTACAATGGTATTTTTTCTGGTGTGAATTACAAGCACAGACCTTGTCTCAGACGGTTTAGCAGGCCCCGATTCTTATGTTTGTGTCCTGCACTGAGCCTGCGTTGTTCTGTGTAGATCAATGCAGCTCAACTGACATGGTGTGAACAAGTCCTGAAAAAGGGCAGCACTGAATTTGACCTTTTCATCATACCAGTTCTTTCTTTAAAAGTTTATGCAGTCTTGCTTTTTTTTTTGCAATGGTGCAATGTGAGTGTAAATGACCTCAGCTACATGACCATTGGTGTGTAAGACGCAACCAGGGGCGGACTGACCATTTAGAAACTCGGGCACTGCCCGAGGGCCCGGGGTCAGTAGGGGGCCCCATGAGATGCCCCTGGTACCTTTTTCGTAGGCTTTTTTGAGTTTGGACAAGGACACAGGGGCCCCATGATCCCCTATTGCCCGGGGGCCCCATGAGTTGTCAGTCCGCCCCTGGACGCAACCCCTTCCTAAGAGAAGAGAAGGATGGATTGGTGCTAAAACGTGAGTGACATCAGAGCACCGAAGTCCGCTGAGGGAAGAAGAGAGAAGAAACTACTCCTGGCTTGTTCTCTGTTAGAATTACACTAAGAAATACAATAAGCTGCCCTCCAGCAATTTGGAGGCTTCTGTAAGGGGGGAAATTTTTATATTTTAACAACACAGAAAAAAATGCATAGCTTCCCTAATAAAATATGCAAGTCTTTTTTTTCTTCACGTCCACATGCCCTTATCTAGTAAACTAACTTTATTGCAGAACGGCAGTTTGCATTATTAAGTCCTCATGCACACTGAACATTTTTACAGCGGCTGTTTTTGGCTTTTGGCATTTTTTTTCTACAGCCAGTAAACTCCCCAGCATGTTATCCTATGTGTCCATGCACACATAGACTGTAAGCAACGTTTTTTGGCTGGGATGTTTTTTGCCTGGAAAAAAACCCCAGAACTAGCTGTTTTCTAGAGGAGTTTTTTTAGCTATAAAAACGCTCTAATGCTGAAAAATGCTGTAAATTGCAGCAAACCAGTGTTTTTGGACTTTTTTTAACCAAAAAAAAATTATTTTTTTTGGTCACATAAAACTTTAAAAAACGCAAACGTGAAATAATGCGAAAAAAAACACTGCTAAAACACTAATACAAAAATGCTGAAAAGCTAATGTTACCAGCGGTATCACAACATCCTGTGTGCATGGAGCCTTAACTTCTAGGCTAGTGCTTGGTAAGGGGACTCCCATCCGTGATATTTTTTCATTTCTTCTTTTTCTTGCTCAGTCACTGATGCTGCCAAATCCTCTCCCCACCAATTCCTGTAATTGCATTACCAGCTGTCACACAGCTAGTAATATAAACCATGCTCCCACTATACCAGCGCTCCCCATAACACATTTCTCCCCTTGTAGACACAGATCCCCCTACACACACTGCTCCCCATATAGACACTGTTCCCCTACAGATAATGCTCCCCTATACACTGCTCTCTCTCAACAGATTGCCCTATATACACATTGCTGCCCATGTAGACAATGATCTCCCTACATACACTACTCCCCATATACAGACTACTACCCATATAGACAATGCTCCTCCTATCACACACATATCCCCCAACATTCCTCACCCTATACACAATGCTCTCCATATACACACTGCTCCCCCTATACATACTGCACCCCATGTACACACTGCTTCCACTACACACACTACTCCTCATATACAGACTGCTACCCATATAGACAATGCTTCTCCTACACACACAGATCGCCCAACATTCCTCACCCTATACACAATGCTCTCCATATAGACACTGCTCCCCCTATACATACTGCTCCCCCTAGACACACTGCACCCCCTATACACACTGCAGCCACTACACATACTATTCCCCATATACAGACTGCTACCCATATAGACAATGCTCCTCCTACACACACATCCCCCCAACATTCCTCACTATATACACAATGCTCCCCATATAGACACTGCTCCCCCTATACATATTGCTTCCTATATAGACACTGCTCCCCCTACACCTACTGCTCCCCATGTACACCCTACTCCCCCTACTGCTCCATATGTACACCCTACTCCCTATGCAGACACTGCTTCCCCTACACCTACTGCTCCACATGTACACCCTACTCTCTATACACACACTGCTTCCCCTACACCAGGCATGTCCAAAGTCCGGCC